>NC_088300.1:34879856-35200620 GCF_032854445.1 Liolophura sinensis | reverse complement strand
ATTAGGGTACCACATATAGTACCCTTATAGCAACAAACTTCAAGGTTTTCAACACAATAAGTCTCATTTAAATCTGCCCAACGAAAAAAAAAAAATTCAAATCAATTAAATTCTTACAATGCAGACAGACAAAAAGAAAACTGAAAAGAAAACAACCATCTCAAATATTTATTAATTTTATAAAATAACAATGGAAATAACACCATACAAATTTTCAACGCCTAATTGTGCTATTATGACAGTGAAAAGAATGATAATGTATTGGAAATTTTCTGATTTCCGGTCAGGAATAATACGGGCGAGAATGACAATATGTGATTATTGGGCAGTGTAAAAAGATCTGTGGGTACTCTTACTGTGGTCAGTTTGATTAGGGCCCTGATGCCACAGGAGGTCAGCTTGGGCTCCCTATAAAATGCTAATGTTCAAGCACTAAACAACTTAATCCTGATAAATACCGGATGCAAAAAGCAATTTGTTTCTGTGAGAACCAACAAAAACATGGAAATGACAACAAAAGAGATTGCTGAAAGAAGCCATTGATAAAGGCCGATCAGACATCTGCAGGATCAGCCATTGTTGACCGCTGCCAATAACAATTAAACCACAACCAACTGCAACTGCTGAAGATGTTTTTTTTCCATGATTAAGTTTCCAGGCAGTGGCCAAAGGGTAGGGGGAGCTAGGGCAAGAGAATTTTTGATGTGGTTTGAACCAGGTTTCAACAAGTGCTTGACATATGACACACAATATAAAGTACACAGAGAATCTGGCTGCCAAGACTCAATATGAGTGGCTATCCGTCCTCTCATAAAATGTCCAACGCAGTGATAAGGGGAGGGGGAGGGGGTGGGGGTGAATCAGGTGAGAAAGCGGCCATACAGAAGCCTGTTGTGGCTGCCCCTCTCCTGCCAGGTATTATTCCAGAAGGTCTATTCAGGACTCCATCTTGAGGTTCAATTTAAACCCTTCCCCTCATTAGTTCCACTGCCTGGGGTGCATCCATTCCGAGTTATTATCCCAACCCAGTGAAGCAGACAGCCCTCCAATGTGCCCCACTCTGCCTATTGTTGCTTCCTTCATACCTTTACAAAGCGCCCAGAAAGGGCCTACCCACGATCTCACCATTCAGGCAGACTCCACAACCTTATACACGTTCTCAATGCATGAAAATGAGATCTTTTGGCAATTTTGGCAAGAGGCCAACTTTGCCGTCCTGACTATGGCAACCCTGCAATTTTCTCCTTATCGGTCACAAAGACCTTTAGGAGAGATGCACAATCAGCAGGGGAGAGATGTACACATTTTAAGGACACCTTTGGTGACGTGCCTTCAGTGCTTTGAATAGCTGAGCTACAGCACAACACACTCCACAAGGCTCTGAATAGAAACACGCAGTTACAGCCTGTACAAAACTGGACATTCATCAGTTAAGTGTGATTCATACTATTGAATTAGTAAATTTATCACAGACGACCCGTCATAAAAACTGAGAAATTTAAGATGGGACCAAATAAAGGACAGGAAGTTGGCTGGCTACTCAATATTAATGTATTCAAACTTATTCCTGCACCCATGAAATAGAATCTAAAGTAACTGTAAAACCGTAAGCTCCTTGGGTGTTTCTGGAAGAGGGCTACTAATGTACATAACCATTACCTGAACACAGGAAACCGGAAATAAAAGCAATTAAGATCACTTTTGCCCCATCAGGAATCCAACTCTCCAGTTCCACAAAAGATATACCTTTGTGAATCTAAAATTTCTTTCATTAAATCAAGCTAGGGCATCAAAAAAAATACATTTTTAAATGTATCTGTGTTCTGATTTAAGTAAATGGAATTTGCATGGATAATGTGAAGTATAGATTTATTCATAGAGATCTACAGACATCTTGCACAGTCACAGTAGTAAACATTTCGTGATGAAAACTGTGGAAATTAAGACAGGGGGTAGTGGGGACACCTAAAAGCCGGGGTGGGGAGTGGGGTTGCTGAGTCGAGGTGGTTATGCTTCATTATCTGAAGATAAATACATGTAGAAGATGAACATAAATCACAGAAGACCGTAAATCTGCCATGTCTCTGCTCAGTGACAGGGCAACCTGCTCTTCTCTAATAACAGCTTATCCACTTTTCTATTGTCACCCCACATTTCCACATCTCTGTCCACAATAGGTAGTCAACCATCCAGAGAGATCCTAGTGGCAATACTGTCTATGACCCCTTCCTCCCCCCCCACCCCCCTCTGCTCTCAAACCAGATTGTGTCCAGCATACACAGGTGTTCTCCACCGCATCTATTCAGGACTAATTACCAAAGGGCATTAAGGCTTTAGAGTGCACAGGTATGGCGTGGGAAGAGAGTATTCCAGGAATAAGGTTACATTTCAAGTGGCTAAGAAAGTGTTCATAGAAATGTCTGTGGCCTCCAGCAGTGGGAGAGGGGTGAGTGGGGTGTGAGGATAGGTCAGTCTGATGCCACAGGAGCAGTCCTAACACAAAGGGGTTTCACTACTAATGAAGTCCTTCCAGCTTTAACTTTTCAAAGTCAGGAAATGATATTAAATCACCAAACATTGAATAATATTAAACCGCATTCCTTCACATCCAAACAACATCAAACAATAACAATTAATAAGCTTATGTAAGATTATTTGACTTTTTTCTTTTTTGGTGGGTTCAAATGTGCTTTGATAAAGGATTGTCTAAATCCAATATTATACACTCCTCAAACCTGTTTTATCAGACATTTAGGAACCATATTGTTTGGAGTTAGTCAACACTGTAATATACTTGCCCATCACAAACATCTATAAGATTATATTCGTGCAATGTACACAGATAACAATGCTGAGTCGCTCAGTCTATATACAGTACCCTCGGTACATAAGACTTGAGACCACTGTCCTACATATGCGGCACAACCACCACCTATATCCTGTTCCTAGGCAGTAGATAAAGTTAAGCTGACCCAGAAATACAGGCCTTAAGTGCTTATTTCCTTTTAGATAGAGGGTCAGGCCAACAGAGGGACCCTGGCCCTCTTCTGATGGTGACACATGTAATACTTGAGGACTGTGCTGTTCTCCACCTTGAGTTGCAGGCTGATAAATCTTGCCTCAGTCACCATGTTATCATCTTAGATACATGCTGAACAGCTCAGTCGAACACTAGAGGGGGGTAATCAGAGGCTTCCACTATTACACATGCAACACCAAGTCAAATAAACTTGTGACTTTGTCAAGGAAATTGTAATTATGGACAGCCTAGAACATGTGCCAGTAGACACAAACTACTGTACTCTATAAAGCTCAAGTAGGGTGCAAAAATTCAATTGCATGTGGGAGTCATTCACGCCTGTTTAGCACTGAACATTTACACAGCAACATAAGACTTTGGCATGAGGACCTCTAAACCACTTGGCCACGGCCCCTTGTTCAATGAGGTTGCAATATTGTAATAGAGCTCCCCCTGGTTGCCGTCAATAGCTTCAAAGAAAGGGCAATGTAGAGTAGACCGAAGATGATGGGTTTGAGGTTTTAAATCCACCAATAACAATTTTCTTTTCTTTTAACATTTACTATAACATTCAAGTAAGAGAAAGTACCTCTCATGGTGGACTTTTCCAGTGGCTAATTCTAGGTCTTCACTTTTGGCTTCCTGTGGCGTCATACATCCTTCCACTTACTTTTCTTGAAATAGTGCACTTCTGCCATCTCAAAATAGGATCATTTTGAAGCCAACCACTGATACAATATTTCACCAACATAAGGGGCAAAAAATTGACTCACCTGTTCAGACTAATCTCACTAATTCAGTTTTACTAAATTTGGATTTGGGCCAAATGACATGAAAGTACAGAAATCATGTGACATCATTTATACTACGCTTTTGTTTTAATGTCGAACGATTATCTTTGTAGCCAGGGTTGTTAAAAAATGAACGCAAAACACTTTACTGCGAATCTCATGCAGCATGATTTGTTGGTTTCAAACCTAGAACTCGGGAGCTTCTCACCAAATGCGGATGCTGTGAGTTCAAGTTCAGCTCATGCTGGCTTCCTCTCCGCCGGTACACAGGAAGGTAGCCAGCAATCTGCGGATGGTCTTGGGTTTCCCCTCAACTCAGCCCTGTTTCCTCCCACAAATAATGCTGGCTACCATCAAAAAGTGAACAAATTCTTGAGAAAGGCGTAAAACACCAATCAAATAAATAATAGAAACCTAGGGAGAACCGATTTTCAGCACTTGAGACAAAGCGTAAGTCCGAAATAATGATAGCAACGGTATCCTTATATCACTTTCTGATACCCACCCATCCAACAGTGAAAGTACCACTTACAAAATCAATATGTGTTCACTTCTTTGGAGGGCTGGCAATTAGGTGCTGAATGAGGTCGTTGATTCACTACCTGTAGTGATTTCAATTTTCATCCCTAATATCTGTATCCCAGAAAATATAAATCCCACATAATGATAATACTGTTACTTAAATCACTTCCTCATTGACACCTACCGATCTGATAGTGAAAGTTCTATTTACAAAATCAGTTTGCGCATACTTTTTGGGAGGCTGGTAATTAGGTGCTGAGCGACCTCTTTGGATCAATGCCAGTAGCCGTCTTGAATGCCAAGCTAATTTTCAGCCCTTGAATTTGTACCTCATAAAAAGTATATCCCATATAATAATACTAATACTATTAATAATACCTAATTAATGGTAAGTAAGCATGAATAATACTGTTACTTAAGCCACCTTCCCTACAATATTCACTAACACATACTGTAATTCTTCAACATTTTGGCATGTTTGCAGGGTGTTTATATAAGCATGTTCTGAAGGCATTATTCTGTGTGGACTGATAAAATTATACCATGTTTAAAGCCCTGAAACGGGCCAATCCAACCCGTCTCCAAAATCAAATTAAAATGGGAATAAAGTGCAGTTTAATATTTTCAAATGTTCTACATATTCGTCTTGTAAGCGTCATATACATGCTTGAAAAAAAATCCATAAACAAGAGCTTAAATTGTTGTGGCAAATGTCTTATGACATTGCTTCATACAAATGTTTTAATAATGTAAACCTAGACATGAAAACAAAACTACTTATTGTTTATTTAGACATGAATGTTTTCAACGACTCGTGCTTTTTTATGTGGACTCACATTTTTACTTAGCCATACACGCAATAAAAATGCTGTAGGCAATGAAAAATTTAGATTGTATAGAACTGGTGCCACACAGAATATGGATAGCTCAGAGCAAGCAGAATTATGAAATATGCTAATGACATAAAAATTAACAATTAAATAAATGTCATTTATCATTCTTTTCTGTAATCCCCCCCACCACCATTTAATGTAAATATAAAATTCAACATCATTCGTCAAAATCTGACGTTTCTGTACGTCACTGTTTCATCATGACATTTTCACAACACAAAATAAGAGGTCGCAAATTAAAATGAAATTTTCGACACTGTAAATTTTATAAAATCACTTGAGGCCATACTGAAGTGCCCTCTGTCATGCTCAAGGTTTTCCAACATGCCACAGTCAAAGAAGTGAAATGGTACAGTACATATAATTATCAGTTAAAAGAAGAAAAACACCACAGAATCAAGGTGCTTTTCATGCAAATGGATTTACATGCAACATGCACATCCTGACGATGCAAATGTGGCAGCGCAACAAAACAGGAATACATAAATAGTCAGTAAGGTATAACATAAGGAAGGGGGGGGGGGGGGGGGGGGAAACAAAACACTTTCAGTTAAGAAAAAAAAAATACTAGGAGTACATGCATTCTTCATAAACTATTTTATTTTTTGTTCG
Source organism: Liolophura sinensis (assembly GCF_032854445.1). Lineage (NCBI taxonomy): Eukaryota > Metazoa > Mollusca > Polyplacophora > Chitonida > Chitonidae > Liolophura > Liolophura sinensis. The sequence continues at coordinate 35,194,783 of NC_088300.1, read as the reverse complement.
ACATCAAGCCTATAGCTTGGTCATTCGAGAAGTAGTTTCGTAAAATGTGGTCTTTCTGAAAACACCTTCAAAGGACAGAAACCGAGACCTGGCCTTTTAAGTCCATAGGTACACTAGCCTATAACCAATGAGGTCAAAGTATTGAATCCATCTTCTGCTTAAGTCAGTAGCTTTCTCAGGTCCCCGAGTCTCAGTATCCTGTGAGAGATTTAACCTCTGGAAATTTTACCTTGCTGTGTGAAGACCTTCCAGGACACTCCAGTTAATGGCTGTGCTGGTGAAGCTTGGACAGGACAAATTAGAATGAATGATTGGGGTTAAACGCCACACTGGCAATATTTGGGTGATATCATGAACAGATAATTTTTCTATTCAAAAGTTTTGAAATGATGACCATTCAATTAAGTGTTTCCATCATGATGACGTGTTCACTGTTGGAGCAGTTGTGTCATGAAAAGTGCCTTGATTATGGTGAAGCAAACAGGTCCTCTCATGACCTAACAGTGCTAGAGCTATCAGCTTTGGAATCAGAGAACCCAGGATACAGGACACTTCTAAGAGCCCAGATCCCCAGAGATAGAGTGCTGACACCCCACCCCTGGTCAACAGCCCCTGCCCTGAGGTCATCACACTTAAAACTCTTATGTCTCACCCAACAGTCTGGCGAGGCGGGTATTGTTCACTTGGCTTGTCTTCCTATTGTGCTCCTCCATGATTGCCTCTAATGGCTTCCGACCTCAGGGTCACCTTCAAAACTATCTGCCCGAAAATCAGACAGTCGAAACTTAAGACTTAAATCCAACCGTATTGTTGTTGACAGGGATATGTGTTATCTGTCGATTCCCCCCAAGCCTAGAATGTAAACAGATCTCTAACATCCTGCTTCATATCAGAGGACCAACTGACCACATAGTAAGCTAAAGTAATGATTACATCACTAAAATAATAAAAAGGCAGGTATTTTCATCTTTACAAAAATATTAATTATTTGTCATCAAAGAATAAGTGAGTCAATGAATGAATCATGTTTCTACCAAAGAAATTACATGTATTGTATGTGTCTTTAGCTGCAACAACCAGTTTTATCTATCTAAGTCAATCTGTCTGTCATTCAGCTAGTCAAATTTCTGACATCCTATCTTTTTACATGGGCCACTCACCTAACTAGTGGCACAAGTGTGAGTGAACGAAAATTTCCAGGCTTTTGCGAAGCTTAATTTCCAGGAGAGAAATCCGTATTTTCCAGGCTTTTTGGAATAAATATTGTATAGTTATACAAGCTTAAAGCAATGTAAAATTACATTAATCGACCAACCTTTCTGTCTTTCACATTTACACAACAGTATTTTTTTTTGAAGTAAATTCAAAGGTGTTGGGAATGACAACATACTCTACACAAAAATTCGATGGCTTTACAGTCTCAATTTCAAGGCTTTCCAATGCCAAACTACACACAAAAAAAGAACAAACAAATCAAGATTTTCTATGCCTGGATAAAATGCTTCCAAAGCCCTGGACAAACCCTGCATGCTGAATTCAGAAATCTGACTACTTAACACAGTACTCGCCAGCATCAACCACTCGAGATCGTAAGTTGGGGGGGAGACATAATGCTAATTTTGCTTCTAGATCTTTTACATTTCTCACTGAATCATGTCAAAGTCACAAAATGAACTATGACATGCACTCACTGTACACATGAACATCCCTTGTGTTCAGAAGTTTTTGCTCCTCATTATTTTTGATAAACTTCATGAAGCATAATGAGGGCTGCTTTTATTGTGCAAAAATATGTTCACTTAACAATATACAATAAAGCAATATAGGCTTTAGAGACAAATAGTAGTTTTTTTTTTAAAAGATTCTGATAACCAGATCAAGGCAGTTTGTATCTTAACTAGAAATTAGAACTGCTCCATTCAAATCTCTACACATAACAGCTAGCACAGAAAAATTGCTCACAATTCACTCAGTGGATGACAAAGACCTCATAAAAGCAAGACACCTGATTCAAGATTACAAATCCAGCTCTGAGCAAAGTGCACTAGCCACCTGACTCCCCTGTGAGCTGTCACGGATGGCTTCACCCACCTGAGATGGGAGACAGCCTCTCTAAACAAGGTTTACCACCATTACACAATGAAGCCCTTTGTATAATCCTTAAGGCCTGGACAGGTGAAATTCAATAGCCCAGCTTTGTAGGTAGCTCTGCACCATTAATCCCTCTGTTCAAATTTCTTCACCGATATAAATAGGAAATGGATTAGTTACAACTGGTAATCTGAAGCATTCTTTTCTGCTGCAATAAAACCAGCATTTGACACTGTAAACCGTAATGACGCATGCACTGAAATTTGCATAGAAAGGCATGTTGTTGTTGGGTGCTGAAGCCACTAGCTATAAGTTACACTAAGTTTAAAAATTTTAACCCATGGAGAAAGAAGAATGATGTTACTGTACATTAATAATATTTGAAACTAGATGTAATATGGGACATTTACTAACTCTAAAACATAGCACAAACATGATGTCACGTACACTCAAGAATTTTCACTTTAATATACGCTGGAGCTCAGTTTTATGGGCAGAGGAAAATGGATTGCCCCAGGTAAACCACCGATCTTGGCAAGTTACCGATAAAACTTTCCCACGTGACACATAGACATGCACACTGTACTGATGGAAGACACCTGCTTTGCTAAACGTCTGAAATTGTATTGTCGGTTTTCCGTACAGCACAACGCAGTGCTCTTATGAAAGTTATGAAAAATTGGTTAAGGAAATATTTAGATAGTGGGCACTGTTGGACAGTGTATCCGGTCTCAAATAATTCAGACACAAACAGAGGAATCAAATATCACAACCATTTCCCCAGATCCACAAGAAGTGATTTTCAGAGCTTTTCCTCGTAAAACACATCACATAGTGGCATCATGAACTAAAAGAGATCACTTATACGTACAGTTCACTTTCACTATAATCTCATAATACATGTATGTGTGCGCTGTCTATCTTTGGTCAAAGGTAACTGGTTGCCAAAACACAGGTGCTATATCATGGGACATATTGCTTTATGAACAGTATATTAAACATTAAGGCTGTAGTGTAATGATGTACAGCCCGTTCTATCCACTATGACCACAATAAACCAGTACTATAAATCCTGCGTCACAAGCAATGTCTAGGTCAAATCACACTGACTGTGGGTTCAAATGACAACAGATTATTTACACTTTAGACACTAAGGCTAGTATCCCCTGATGGAATTTCTGCAATTATCTCCGTGACTCAATTTCTATCTGCATAGTTTACCTTTTTAAAACATTACCACATTAACTTCTTTTTTATTTCAGTAACAGGAGCTGACCAAACCATGGTTTTAACTTCATAATGTTTAATATGGTGATGTTCCTGACATTCTTCAGCCTTTGTAGAAACAACACTGCTGTAAATTTTATCTGGCGAATCTTCTTGAAGGCTGTTACAGCGCCCAAATTTTTACATATCCAAGAACACAATCACAAAGAAGTATACACTGACTTAATACAGTGGGTATAACACAAGACCATCTGACTGCTGGGCTCAGTCATCACAGTAGGGGAAATGTGTCCAGAGTCATCTCAAAGTGTACCCGTACTTAATACAGTGGGTATAATACGAGACCATCTGGCTGCTTGGCTCGGTCATCAACATAGGGGAAATGTGTCCAGAGTCATCTCAAAGTGTGCCCGCACTTAATACAGTGGTTATAACACGAGACTATCTGGCTGCTGGGCTCAGTCATCACCGTAGCGGAAATGAATCAAGAGTCATCTCAGGTACCACGTCGCACAGATGTAAGCTTTTAGTGTAGAACAGAGCCATGTTTTACTTCATCAATGTCTATATCTGAAGCAAGGTTATTTTTCTGTCCCAGGGCGCATCAGTTATGGATGCTGTATGGTGGATTTATTATCAGGAAGCGATAAAGGAGCACTTCTTCACAGTTATTCTAATGCTCACCCTGTAGGGACTACAACTAAGATCATCAAGAAGTAACACATTCTCGTATAGATATCCACATATAAATATTATGAAACCATTATCTCAGACCTCAATATATCTTCACTAAATTTATAGTTTTGGTCTTATGAGCTAGAAACTCATATTTGTCATATGGTATAATGAAACCTTGATATATAACGCAGCCTCAGTGAGAGATCAGGTTGTAACACTAGTATGACAACCAAGTCAGAGCAGGCAGACGCTAAAGCTTACTACTCTCATATACTGGGTGTCCAGTGTGGAAGTCACAAGGCTCACTATTCTTTGCTTGCTGAGTGCCCCAGTGCAGAGGCCACATGGCTCACTATTTTTTTGCATACTGAGTGCCCCAGTGCAGAGGCCACAAGGCTCACTATGTTTTGCATGCTGAGTGCCCCAGTGCAGAGGCCACAAGGCTCACTATGTTTTGCATGCTGAGTGCCCCAGTGCAGAGGCCACAAGGCACACTATTTTTCGCATGTTGAGTGCCCCTGTGCAGAGGCCACAAGGCACACTATTTTTTGCATGCTGAGTGCCCCTGTGCAGAGGCCACAAGGCACACTATTTTTTGCATGCTGAGTGCCCCTGTGCAAAGGCCACATGGCTCACTATTTTTACATGCTGAGTGCTCAGTGCAGAAGCCACAAGGCTCACTATCTTTTGCATGCTGAGTACCCCTGTGCAGAGGCCACAAGGCTCACTATTTTTTGCATGCTGAGTGCCCCTGTGCAGAAGCCACAAGGCTCGCTATTCTTTGCTTGTTGAGAGCCCTGTGCTCTCAACAATTGTTTGGATTCGTTTGTTGGATTCAGCTCATATTACTAGGTGAAATGGCCACGGCAGTAAAACCAAACCTATCAAAACCTGGTGTCACACAAGGACTGGGATTTCCCTTAATGTGTTCCTTAAAAACAGTCTTATAGTTCTGTTGTGAGAGCGCAAATTCACACAAATATCATTTGAAAATGAAATGACAACAACACTTCCGGGCAACTAGGTTATCTTGGAAAGTGTGCTAAAAACTTCATAATAATCCACATTGAGGATAATCAATGAGATTTTCTGTCACACTGAAATACAGATAGGCATGTCAATTTAGGAGGAGAAAATAATTACATTAAAAATGAAATAAAAATAGTCTATGGATCACACAGCTAGAAGGCAGGCATACAATGAATACCAGCAGATGCAATATTTGTCTGAATGAAGCTCTTACCAAAAATGGAGGTACATACAGAGGAGTAAAAAATATTTTTTAAAAATTTCCTTTAAAATGGGTACATGATCAACAGGTGCCATCAAACATTCCAGCTTTTCAACCGCCCACTAACTTCACACAATATATTTAAGAGGTTTTCTTTACAAAGATAAGGTAACTATGACAACATCAGAGTTTCGGTAAACACGTCTTAGACTGCTTTAAATAAAATCCTTTTTTTTATATATCGAATTTCATCCCTACATCATTACTCTGAAGTTCTTTCAAAGTTTTACTTACTCACTGACTACACATATATTGTAAGGAGAACATAATAACATCTGATGATGCGGTGTGCGTATTGAGATGCCTATGGTCATAAGGTATTTATAGAGGGGGTTATATTGTGGCTGTGTCCATACAGACTGCTGGCATATCATTTATCACAGACACTGATAACAACGGGTTAATCCCCCCAACTGAAGCCTTAGCCACGAAGCTGAAAGAGCTACTCCGCCCGCCACAGAGAAAAACATCAACCCAATAAACACAGCCACAAAACTGGTTCTGCCAGTTCTAGTCTATTCATGTCTGAATACTACGTGAATTGTATCAGCAGAGAAGCCTTTTCTCTCCGTCTCGCGCTTCTTTACCTGTGCCTTCAATACTATTAATTTCATTTTATTACAATGATGTTTGTTCAACCTCTAAAATTATCACACAGCTTAAAAAAAAAAACACTACATAATTTTCTAAAGGTAGCTCTCCTGTCGTCACTGAACATTCCCTTCACCTGTCTATCTGTAGACAAGGTAAATTTTTATAACCTCTTTTCCACAGGAGATACAATGTACATCATTTTTTTCTTTTCAGTCTTTCAGGTATTTCAGTACTGTAACAGGTAATTGTATCAGGTACTTTTCCATTAACTCTTTAAAGTTTCAAGCCTCTTTTTACAACACACAAGTACATACCGGCACTTTCCCTACTTTCCATAACAGGGTCAGAGTATGGGGAAAAACCACAAAAGCCAAACCAGCGAGAGCTGGATTTGAATCTGTGATTTCTGTGGTGAATGACTTTTTGATATAAGTCATAATTCAATCAGTTATCAAACTCTGTTTTTGCCTAAAATATGTGCTAAAAGGTTTGTCAATACCTTACTATACATTCTTAATGTGTGCTTCAGGTATTTCCATACCAATTACATCCTTAACGTGTAATTCCCAACTTTTACATCCATAACCTGCGTACATGTAAAAAGGTAATCCCCTAACTTTTAGATCCATAACCTGTGTACACATAAAAAAGGTAATCCCTAACTTTTACATCCATAACCTGTGTACAGGTAAAAAGGTAATCCCTAACTTTTACATCCATAACGTCTGTACAGGTAAAAAGGTAATCCCCTAAATTTTAGATCCATAACCTGTGTACATGTAACAAGGTAATCCCCTAAATTTTAGATCCATAACCTGTGTACATGTAACAAGGTAATCCCCTAACTTTTAGATCCATAACCTGTGTACATGTAACAAGGTAATCCCCTAACTTTTACATCCATAACCTGTGTATAGGTAAAAAGGTAATCCCTAACTTTTACATCCATAACCTGCGTACATATAAAAAGGTAATCCCCTAACTTTTACCCCTGTAACATGTGGGTACATATAAAAAGGTATTCTCCTAACTTTACATCCATAACGTGTGTATATGTAAAAAAGGCAATCTCCTACATTCATTCACTAAATTCATAATACGTACTCTAGGTGTTAAGATAACTGCTACATCACTAATGTGAACTTTAGATACATCCTATTTCTTTAACCTATTCACATACCTTTGAACAACTATCATTCCTCCTTATGGATGTTATTAATTTATAAACAACTATGTATTGGTTGGATTGGCCAATTTAGGGATTCACAAAGACAGTATAATGTCATCAGTCTACACAGAATAATACCCTTGAATAATCTTGAATAAACACCTTGCAACATGTAAAAAAAAAAACAACTTACAGTAACAATCTTTATATCCTTATTCTACAGTAGAGGTACACATGTAGGCGCTTTTCAACATGTAGGTGCTTTAACAAGCTTTATCCATGTCCTACCTGAGATTCTATTGTAGATATTCCTGATAATCTTAACACATTCCCTATCCCAAAGTCTTTTCAATCAATATTAAGTCTAATTTAACAGGGGGAAAATAACTTCCTTTTTTTGTGGAAAAGTTTTTTTTTTTTAAAATATTGTTAAGAGCATTAAAGTTAGGTAAATTAGTGATAATCATCAACTGCCTTCTCACCATCCATCTAAAACGGAGAACTCAAACACACTGAAGTTATGGAGCCGTTCTCCACTACATATATATCACATTCTGTGGACTAGAAATAGAAACGAGTTTTTAAAACATGAACCATCGTACTCAGGTGACCTAAATTTTGGGTTTTTTTTTTTTAACCAACTTTAGAGCCATTGTTCCATTTGTGTCATTTTAATCTTAAACTATGGTTCTGACATGTAAAGGATACTCATGTTATAGGCTTTTTGTTCACTTAGTTTTGTTACTCCCAAGTACAACGAATTACCATGTTCACAGTATTTTTTATTATCATTACATTAAATACATATTTTTAACAAAATTCAAACAAGAGACAATTCCGGAAAAACACACTGAAATTTTACTTTCCAAATCAAGTGGTTTTTATGTATAAATTGTACTTTAAGTTGTCTTTTTTACAAGTTATGAAATGGGAAGATGAAGGGAGAACCTTTTGACTGTTCTAGTGTTTAAGATGCTGGCTGACCCCTGACCTAAAGCAAGCTGAAATTCCATCCACTAACACAGATATCATCACCATATTATAATTCAGCAGTCTAGTGACTGCACAGACACCCTACACTCATAAATATACAGTGACCCATGTTGGCCACTGCGTCTGTTATTTCAACCACACATCTCTTGTTCCAAATAGTTATTTGGTAGACTAATCAGATGAAAAGGCTGTTAATGACAGCAATAAAGCTATAAATTTGCTACGAGTCTAAAGCTGTAAATTATAATTTGCTAATGGTGTTATAATTTCTTCAACATAGGTAACTACAGTTTATGATTATCATAATATATTACACTAAATCGTATGTATAAATAAAACATCTAATAAATCTCCCTATCTCAACCACAAATGATTTCACTAGTGTTTTATATGTACTCAAGAGTTCAGAACATATTTATACTAAAGATTGGTGTTATTAGGAAAAAAACAAATCTATAAAACTGCACGTGTTGAAGCATTCATGCCAGATTCTTTCTGTTGCTCTTGTGCAGAGTAAATGGTGTCAATGTGCTGTTCGCCCCCTCCCTTCACATCAACCCTCTGATGTGACTTTATCAATCAGGCGGTTAAGAGGGTGGAAATGACATGCAAACAGGAAAGGGCACTTGATGGCTACATTGGTACCAGTGAGAACAGGCCAGTTAATGTATAGCAAAGTGCAGTTGAACAACCTTATAATGATACTGAACTCTCATGAAATACTCTCATTTTTGAAGCTTTTCTCCATGTTGTCATGTTTCACATCAATGTGGAACTACCCCCGATTTAGTGACTTTTTCCTGATTTTTCAAAGCCAAAATCTGGCAGGTTTACAGATTAAAGGCAGAACTTAATTGGTTTGACAAACTTATATGTCAGTTATCTGGCAAATCTCCTGACATGAAGATGCAGTCAATTCAGGGCAGGAGAATAAAACAAGCGCAAACTTGCAATTTCTGTGACACCCAGCAAAAAGTCTACCCTATTTCTGTGACACCTGGCCTGATAATATATATATGTAATTGTAGCAGGAATATTGAGTTTCTTTTTTCCTCACATGATTAGACCATCTAATGAACAACATACTAACATCTTTACTTCTCCAAAAGGCTGGTAAAGAAATGTAATATTTTACTTTCAACGCTACTTATATCTGTCCCAAAAATTAGACGAATTAGGGCATGTCACCCTACAGGTAAGTTCCTTGGAAAGAGAATGGCCAGTGTTAAAAGGTAAGATCAGCCCAATGGTTGGGCAGGCAGACAGACAGACCTACAGAGCACTGTGTAAACTTCTCGCAGCTAGAAACATGCCTTCATTGGTCAATGGTAAAGCTATGGTTTGAACTGAAGTTAACTAAGCTGGTTGACCACATCTTAAGGAAGTTCTGTAAGATAACAGCACTTTTAAAACAGGATTTGCAGAACAGAACAGAGCAATGCATACAGACTCTCCATATTTAAAGGTGAACTGTCCCAGTTTTATTTCTCACTTTACCTAACTGAACGATATACCTGTGATATGGAAAAAAATTACGCAAATAAAAAAATGCATCTGGTGAGTTGTTTTACAGGCAGAAACTAAAAATATACATCACACCAAAAATTCTGAGAAAAAAACTTCACATCGCTTGTCTGCCCTTGAATGGCACTAGTCTGCCAAATATGCGTGACGTAACAGTGGTACTTTGGTTTAAAAACACAATGTCGGCTACAGTGGATTTGATCCATGTTTTTAGACAGGAAAACTGCTTTTGTGGCCAGGCATGTTGAGAATAGTAGCTACAGCTTCCGGTTTCAACCCTTGACAGATTTTTTTTTTACTTTCCATTCCACTTTGGAATCCAATTCCAAACCCCATTTATAGCCTGTAAGCCGCACATAAAACAGCCTCCTCAAAATGGTTGTAGTTTAATTTTGAGGGCTTATTCCGCACGAAATGGTTTCGTGGCCTCCATTTCGTCGCACGGACGGGTCCAATGGGAAGGCATCAAAACTAATTCCATCGTAATTTGGTGTGTGATTACCACAGTTGATAGCAGCACAAAACGGCATTGCTCCACTGTGACTTCATCAAATAGGGGGACATCAAGGGCAGATAAGCATGTAGAGAATACAAAGCTTCTCAACACCAGGCCTATCAGCCTTGAAAAAAATTGTTGTTTTACATCATCCAGCAATTTTAATTCCTTAAATCACATCGGCACTGTGTTTCAGATACCTTTAGGGTATACTGCTTCGATTTTGCGAAAAAAATTTGATCATTCGGGAGAGTTCGCCTTCAAATACATTATCAACACTACAATAAAAAATCTCTTCCAGCGTGCAAAAATATCACTCAGAGTGTTCAGCAGCCCAATGGTGGTAACTTAGTCGTTGAGATAAAGGAAATTTGAACATCTGAGTGCTTAAAATACAGATGCCAGAGTTTTACATGTGGCTTACCATAATATCATAATACCTCATCACTTGGTAGACAGCTTACATGTAGTTTTTCTGATTACCTCCCTTGTCTGAGCGGAGAACTTACCTCGGGCAACACACCTTACCTTTAATTAACCCACTTTTACTTCATATGACACATGACAAACACAGCCAGAGGCCAAGTGCCAGAAAAAAAATCTACATTTATCTGGTGAGTTGAGCCGAGTGAAGAAACTATGCCTTTAGGCATTGTCTAGCTAAGGTACATCATTGTAAGTTTACAATTCATAAAAATTGGCCCATCTCTCCGCATGTTTAATAACCTTTAATAACTTATTAATTAATCTCCTGCCAAACATTTCTGTTATCACAATTCTGCCACAAGCATGTTCTTGGTGGAGGTAGGGATGCTATTAAAATTGATAAAGAATATAATAATAATAATAACAACAACAATAATATAAGGAAAAAAAGAAAGCAAAAAGAAATATATTTAAAAAACTTGAAAAAATTTCAAGTGATTGCTCAACCGGAGTGAAAGACGTAGTTCTGGAAAAATAATTAGCATGTGATAACTCTAATCATCTCTTAACCCACATTTGATTAATATCACAAACAGTAAACAAAAGCCTCCCCTAGCTGGGCAGGCTACATTGTTTATCTACATCAAATGATGTGGGTTTGATTAAACCACTCCATTAACCTACACATAAGTAATGTAACACTACAGCCCTTTAAAAAAAAAAAAAAAAAAAAACATGCAAGGCTTTTATCATCTTACAACCTTTCAGACTATCTAACATGTCATTAAATTGGTTTTCTTTTCCTGCATACATTTGTTAATTACTACATTACAGCTCGACTGTAACATCTTCCAACTGTGTGACAAAAATTACCCGTACATGCAATTACTACTAAGCCTTTGATACCATACAACCTTCGTTTAATAATGCAACAAATCAAGACAAAAACACTGAGCATAATCCAAATTTCAGTATCCACTAAATATTAATACATAAAAAATCGATTAACATTATGATAAACTAATAATCTCAAGGTTTAAGCTAAGCTATCATCTTTTAATAGGCCTCTCAAAACCATATCAAGGCACAGTTATAGTTACATTTTATAATAAATAAATTACAGTCAAACATTTGTATCGCGAGATGTGTTTTATGGGTTACCTTGACTGTGTCAAATTTCATCCCATTTTCCTGCCTAAACTCTGTATTTAATGATACAACAGCCATTTTCACAGTCAATATAAAAGATGAATGACATGCACAAAACTTATACTGAGGTAAAGAAAGGTATATATATATTTATTCATTTAACTGACTGGTGCTTAATGTTTGTCAAGTATGTTAAGTTTTTGTCTGGAGAAAAAACGAGGTACCAGCCATATTTTTGACTTTTTCCAACATGAGCTGGATTTGAACTCCCGATCTCCGCTACAGGCTGTGGGTTGGTGGAAAAACTTCCAATGGTCCACTCGACCAGCCAGGGCCCACAAATAACTGTCACTGGTACAAATATTCAATATCTTTAACTGGATAAACAGTTTATCAATGACACTGAGACATCTGAGGAAGGACACAACATATGGACAAGTTCTAGTTGTGATTTATTCAGTATATATGTACAACAACATTTTTGTACCTCAGTACAAGTTATATTCAAATTATAACTTTAAATGTACCTCTACCCTTGGGTGATAATTGACAAAAACAACAGGTTAGTAGTAAGGTCACTAAACCATCATCCATCAGGCTCATCTTACATTTTTAACATTTCTCCGTATTTACTTCATCTCAACCAGCCCACACAAAGCTCATTATAATTGAAAACAGTTTATAGAAGTAATTGTGTGTAAACTTGTTCATTAGTGTGGATAATTCTGGAGAAAATTAGGGCCCTCCATTTTATCACACTGTTTGTCTGTTGATATGAACACTAATGACAACATCCATCTACTCACTCACCCAATAACATCCTTTTCACATTATTCTAATGAGGGACAGCAATGTTGAGTATTCCATTCCCCAAACTCAATATCCAAAATGACTGACCAAAGTTTTAGCATGTCCTCAAGAATATTTCATGTACATAATGGTAATTCAGGAAATTAAGACAGGTGGAGGACATATATACGCCAGTGTAAACTGGGGCCAATTCCATACAGCCATTTCTCACTGAGGTGGTGAACATTTGAAACAAAGACTTCAGAGCTTATTTTTGGACCCCACAAATTGAAATTTTAGCCACCTTGTAAATTTTATATTCAGACAAATATGTAAACTTCCATTAGGCATGAATATGAGGCGTTATATTCTGACATGAGTCAGAAATGGCTCAGTGGAATCAGGCTCAGACAACAAGCATGCAGTGTGTCACCTACAGACATCGGGTAAGGGTTGCCTATCCATTTATCTGATAGTATGCCACTTACAAGTGATAAATATGTATCCTGGGTAGTGGGCCCTGGCCAAGAGGTTAGAGTCGCTGGCCTTTCAATCAACAATAAACGATCAACAGTTCTCATGGCCCTTTCGACAGGCTAACATTTGTTGAAGACTGCTCATCTCTTCCAACTATGTGGCGTGTATATCTGTATGTTACATGGGAAAGACTGTCTGTCAACTTACCAAATGTCGGTGGTTTATGCTAGGCACAACTGTTCCCTCCATCCATGACCACCATTGTAAAAGTAAAATATTCTTGAATATGGCATTTGGCAACAATCAAATAACTAAACATATGCCTTTTTCTTCCTGCTCTAACATCCATCTTTTCATTTCTTTCATTAATTATTTCAGGATATTAAAATGAACAGTTGACAATTATGAATTTACCCATGGGTCCTGTGAATTTGGATTACTTTTAATCCCATCTTGGTAGTGACCAATTAAATGAAACCCCAAATAAGATTTCTGTCAAAGAAATCTGCATGTATTCATCAATTTATAGTCAAACATTTACATGTATATTTGACTGGTATATAAGGCTTTACTCACGAATTTTTCACTGTGTGTTAGGGGTCGCATTTAAATGTATGGGTGGAGAAAACCAATGTTCTTTGTACCGTACATTCAGACTTAAAGCCGCATTGACCGAAGTGACAGACTCTAGTGACACAAGAATCTAAGCTAGCCGCCTTATTGGTGATCGACCAATCATCTGCTACAAGATCAACACTTGAGTGGGATGAGTGAGCAAAGGCCTCTATACATGCACATAGCTGCAGCATGATGATAAAAACTGTCAATGACTGATCATCACTGTTATAATATTTCACCATGTGAAGTGCATGAGCCAATGTAGTGATTCAACATGGTGTTTAAAACCTTCTCTTCAGAATTTCCACGACTTCGTCTTGTGTCCACATAGACTTATTGAGTAATATCTAGGGTGGATTTGCATACATGTACTCTGGGTCAAGACATTTAACAATGTTTAAATTGTCACCCTGTGGGGGTGGCTGAGTACAACAGCATTCCAAATCCTGTTTTTAGAAGACAGCAAAGACAGACAGCAAGACAGATTACTGACATAAGATGATGTACATGTGAAAGTAAACTGCTTCATACTTCTTCAACATTCAAGAATAAATATCTGCGTCATCTCCACTCCATGCTGTAATGCTTATTTATAGTAGGTGAGCAAAATGTTAATGGAAGGAAGTTCTGACGTCTGTGAACTACTTACAGAGAAATATGACCACTAAACAAACTCTCTGAGGTCAAATTGAACTTTTCATCAAACTCGTCTGTAAACACTCAGTCTAGTTTTGAGTCACAGGCCTTATGGGTTGGGGAACAAAAAAAAAAAAAAAAAAAAATCAATTCCTACATGGAGTATGTAGGTCTGGAAAACACATACAGGACACAGGGGAATGTGACTTGAGACTGAGTGAACTGTAAACGAAATGTATCTTACGTTTGTATCATGCCAAGTTACACAAGCCTCTCCCTGGCACAAGCACTAAGATCGTTCACCCGGCCTCCTATATGACGACAGAGGACTGTAACATAATGAAACCATCATCTTATCTGAAGTGGAAAATTTGGAGTTTCTAACCCTAAAACCTAGGACGAGAGAAACAACTGGCTTAAGTCAAACTCACAATTACATGTGTCTAGTCTTATTCCTCTATTACTTTTCTACAGAGCCACCAAGCCAGCAATCAGAGTTGAAAATTAAATATAAGTTTATTAATGAATTTCAGCCATATCATGGTGACAAAATTTATAAATAACCTAAAGATTGAAAAAAAAAAAGTCCAGAACTCAATCGTTTGTAAGCATGAAAACCTATGTTAACATGAAAACCTATGTTAACATGAAAACCTATGTAAACATTCTAGAAGATATATACCTGGAAAGGATACAGGTTTACATTATTATTTACCTGACTTTGCAAAACTCAAAGAGTTTATCATTAAAACAAAAATGACCAGTCCTCTGCCTCCATGGGTGGCATGGAAGGGAAGTGTCTGGAGTAACCCACCCACCTCTGGTAAATTTATGTAAGACAAGTCGTCTTTTTTCAACAACAGTGTTCATAATAGTGGTTAGGAATAGCATATCTTACTGAACGACAGCCTCCTCAAGAAGGGTTGGAAGTATATATAAATGAAAAGGTTGTAATCAGGTACATATACATGGAAGGATTGTATGTACACATACATGGAAAGGTTGTATGTATACACACATGGAAGGGTTGTATGTATACACACATGGAAGGGTTGTATGTATACACACATGGAAGGGTTCTATGTAGACATACATGGAAGGGTTGTACGTATACATATATGGAAGGGTTGTACGTATACATACATGGAAGGGTTGTATATATACATACACGGAAGGGTTATATCAAAGTGATATAAGTTCTATTAATTATACTGAACTAAGAAAAATCATGCAAGCCATGCTACCTACAGACAGCGCTGGTATGGCGGCATGGACTGCACAATGACGCATGGTCATTTGACAAACATCAGACTGCACAAATGGCCACACGACTATCAGTGACGCCTTATTGTCTATACTCTCCACAACTAGTTTGTCCAAGGCTGGGTTTGAACCCACACCCGTTGTGTCCTTGCTACTGAAAGGTAAGCACTTGGCCACAGCCCAATTCAGGACTCCTACTGTTCATGAAAGTATTTATTACCTGGTGTTCACAGAAAACCTTCATAGTTTCAGAAACCTATCAGACATTCGAACCCTGAAAGCTGAGGTAGTTGAAAAACAGCCAAACTGTCCTCCTGTACATATAACTTGATCCAAATGAGGTCATTTAATTGGGTGGTTCCATTGTTAAGTGAGAACACCATACCCCTCTCAGCTAAAAATAGGCCAATACCCTTGAAGTAGGAAACAGATTTTTAGAGAGATAACCAGTGCAGTAGTAGACAAGAAGAAACACTTCATACTCTGGCCTCACTAAGCCACGCCATGCAGTGTAGGTTTCCATGCCCAGATATGTACACAGATTACCTAATCCAGAGCGACATAGAGCACAAAGACAAATTCAAAGTCATGTGATATTATTACTCTTTTAAGTTTTAGGACAAATATTAGTACTTCTGATAGGAAAGGACTACATTTCTCTCCCAGTTTTTTGGGAAAAGTAAAGATATGAATCTGTTTTTTCATTAGATTGACTAACCGTGTGAGAAAAAGGACACAAAATTTCTCCACAATAATTACATGTCTAACGACTGAAAAGAACAGACCAGCTGTCCCTAAAATTAGAAGCTTTAGGGTACATGTATAGGCAGAGCAGCACACAATGAACAATGCTCACGAAAACATGAACACGGATTGTAACAGAGCCTATATCAAAAACAAATGTCACAAATATCCACTTCCTGTTACAAATAGTCCCACTTTCTTCATTAGTGAATGATTTCATAATGTGTAATTAATTTTTTTGTGTGTGTGTGCATGTGAGTGCATGGAAGGATTAAAAATACAGGAAATTATCTTTGTCAGTCAGACATATTTATGGCATAAACCCCTTAAAACAGCATTCAGTCACTGTTATTACTGCTGAGGTCACAAACCTGGGGCACATTTTATTGTGTTGACAAATAATATGAGCTTAAATTAACCATTGATTCATTCCATACCCACGAACAATTCACTAGAGGAAACCAAGCCAGGTTTTAGGAAAACTAGCACACTTCCCAAAGTACGTGACAATCTTTCTGATGGAGTGAGTGAGTGAGTGCTTGGGGTTTAACGTCGTACTCAACAATTTTTCAGTCATATGACAATGAAGGAATCCTTAGGGTGCATGTACGTGTAATGTGCCTCCTTGTTGCAGGACGGATTTCCACTGCTCTTTTATTTAGTGCTGCTTCACTGAAACGACTTACCGAAGGCAAGTAAGCCGACCCGTCTGAGCCACTATACTGATACGGGTCAACTAGTCATTGCACTACCCCCTTCATGCTGAACGCCAAGCGAGGAAGCTACAACTTCCTCTTAAAGTCTTAGGTGTGACTCGATCAAGGATTGATCCTGGATCTACCGGTCCCGAAGCGGACGCTCTACCAACTGTGCTATCCGGGCCGGTATCTTTCTGATGGAAGTCAGTAGAACATTGATACAAAGACAAAACCACCCTTGTTGAAAGCCGAGGGGTTTGAACTAAGCAATTCTAAACAAAAATTCGCAAAGAATACAGAGAACTGACTGGAAAATATGCGACTGAATATGACATTTTATATTTGATCACAAATGGAATTGGAAGTTTAATCAGACAAAGAGTATATTATTTAAGTAATGATACATGTATTCTGCTACACTTTTCACCACAGGAGAAACTATTTATCAACATAGCCATCCAAAATAGAGCAGTAAAGAATTCTTATTATAGGTCTCATATAGGGAAATGGTACTTGTGAACAATCACATATTTATTTATTTTTTGATTAATTGGTGTGCCCAGCATTATGGTGGCTGGAAGAAACTGGGCAGAGCCAGGAGGAAATACACGACTATCCGCACATTGCTGACAGACCTTCCCACGTACGAGTGGAGATGAAGCCAGCAGGAGCTGGACTTGAAGTTTCAGTAACCGTATTGGTGAGAGACCCCTGGGTCATTACAATCACATTAACGGACTATGTTATTTGTAACCATTCAAATATGGGGCTATGGTATTTTTGAACTATCACATACGGCATGGTTCTATTGTATTTGTCACCACGATATGGCTGAAATATTGCCTATGTGGCGTTAAGCCATAATCATTCATTCATTCTATTGTATTTGCGAACAATCACATATGGGACAATGTTACTAGTGAACAATCAATCACATATGGGGCAATGTTATTGGTGAACAATCAATCACATATGGTGCGATGGTATTGGTGTACAATCAAACACGTATAGGGCAATGGTATTGGTGTACAATAAATCACATATAGGGCAATGGTATTGGTGTACAATCAATCACATATAGGGCAATGGTATTGGTGTACAATAAATCACATATAGGGCAATGGTATTGGTGTACAATCAAACACATATAGGGCAATGGTATTGGTGTACAATCAAACACATATAGGGCAATGGTATTGGTGTACAATAAATCACATATAGGGCAATGTTATTGGTGTACAATCAATCACATATAGTGCAATGGTACTGGTGTACAATCAAACACATATAGGGCAATGGTATTGGTGTACAATCAAACACGTATAGGGCAATGGTATTGGTGTACAATAGATCACATATAGGGCAATGGTATTGGTGTACAATCAATCACATATAGGGCAATGGTATTGGTGTACAATAGATCACATATAGGGCAGTGGTACTGGTGTACAATCAAACACATATAGGGCAATGGTATTGGTGTACAATCAAACACATATAGGGCAATGGTATTGGTGTACAATCAAACACATATAGGGCAATGGTATTGGTGTACAATCAATCACATATAGTGCAATGGTACTGGTGTACAATCAAACACATATAGGGCAATGGTATTGGTGTACAATCAAACACATATAGGGCAATGGTATTGGTGTACAATCAATCATATACGGGGCAATGGTATTGGTGAACAATCAATCACATATGGGGCAATGGTATTGGTGAACAATCAATCACATATGGGGCAATGGTATTGGTGAACAATCAATCACATATGGGGCAATGGTATTGGTGAACAACTATATACAGGGGATATGGTACTGGCGAATAATCACACTTGAGGCCATCATATTGGCAAACAATCACATAAGGTGCTGTGGTATTTGTGAACAATCACATATGGGACTATGGCATAAATAAATGTTCATTCAAACATTGTGAATCAATCAATCCATTCAACTTAAAAAGACACTAGAGCTCAGGTTTTTGACAAAAAATGTACCAGTACAAACGCAATCAATTTTTGGCTATTAGTTTCAAATAGCCCAAACAATTACCTTTCACCAAATATCAGCCGTGTGTGTGCACGTTATCCTAAAAGATCAGTAACAAAGTTTGTAAAATTTATAATGCAGGTTGGTGTATGCTTTTTTTTAAAATTTGGAATCATTTTGACACTATGAATTGTTCAGGTACGAGACTGATACTTACTGAAAGCCAATAATTTCCCCAATTCATAGAGAACAGATAAAATGTCATTCGATTAGCTAACATGGATTTTGTGCCAGATCCTCAAATTTAGATCTGCGATACATTATTTAAGATATTTTTACAATATCATTTTGTACATTAGCATGACTGACGTGGTCAGTGCTCAAAGTTAATTCATTTTGGTATAAGTTTATTAAATTTCTGTGTTAAGGAAAGTGCCGTATTTTTGCAAAAGCTCTCTGATATGAACCCAAAATTGATCTAATGGATAGAACCTACATAGATTTACATTATTGTTTATATGGCTCCGTTGTTTTTGTATGCAGAACTTCACACCATAAGGATCAGGGGGATTTATATGATTTTAACATTTACTAGGGAACACATACCTTCTTGAACAAGGCCTTGAGGCTGAATGGTGTAGGTAAACACTGTGAATGGGGCTGCAGGTGACTTGGCGACCAGAAGCTGCTTGTGGAATAAGGGGGATAACCCAGGACAAAGAAAAAGAAATTACCTTAATCAAGAGTTATCTTTCTTATTAATGGTAATGAAATGATAATGGCTAACTTAATTAAAGCACTTACCCAGTACTAACACATGTACAGAATAACAACAACCACTATTACATATTCTTGTCAAAAATCTTCACAAAAATATTTGAGCCTTAACGCTCTAGTCCGTCAAAGTTCTCCAATGGAGAGATTGCTTTGTTTGAGTGAAAGGTGACACTATATACCACAAGGTCGTCTGCTGAAGCAGCAGTGTCATCTTCATACAAAATGCTTTAATTTTCTGACTCAAGAGATCAGTATTCTTTCAGCACTCACTAAACAACATGCATGTGATGCACTCCTTTGTCTACCTTAATATGTCCCAACTTACATCAGCTTCATGTTAAAAACGCTCAGCCCTGTCAAGACAATGGATGAACCAACCATGAAATCTCACTTTTCCAAAAAAAGACAAGCCAAGCATGAGGATATCACAGATAGGATGAAACCATACCATCTGTCCTTCACACTCAATCTATCAATCACTCAATCAATAAATGAGCGCCTACAAAAAAGTGTTAAGGTATAGGTTACCTGTCGCTGGTTGCCACGGTGATACTGAAGGATGAGGCGGGTGTTGACACTATGACTCCATGTGTTGCCCAGCGCAGCAGTAACATAATCTTGGCTCCCCTCCAGTGACACTACATCATCTTCAGACAAAAACACAACATGTGTGTTAAGCATGTATACAGGATGTGTGTGGCGGAGCTGAGCAGGCACACTCTGTAAGCAGATCCCCCAATCTGGTCTATCTTCTCCTACCCTTCTACACTCTACTTCCACTCCCTACTCCTCCTCAACACCTCCAGTCCTTGCTTTTTATGATCTATATGGAATTTTTTGAAGAACAGCTTGTTAACAAACAAGACACAAATTACAACAGGACCTTTTGATAAACAGTCCACAAATGAGGGAAGAAGTGAAAAGCAACCTTTAAAGGAACAGTTAAGACTGAACACATGGCCTAAACAACAGAACAGTAAGTCCACCAACGGGACCAAAAAATGAAACCAAAAAAAAAAAACACAAAACAAAACGGCTTTTGAGGGAAAAAATACAGATTGAAAGAGGAAAACTCACTGTTTTGTACAAACTTTACCATTATTTACCAATGTAATAATGAGGACATTTAAGATGATGACTTTAAACCCTGGACACACATACATTTTATGTATGGGTATACACACACACACATATATATATATGTGTGTGTGTATCCCCTTTTGTTATAGGATACCACATGGAGTTATACCACTGACTGACTGACTGAGAGGAGCAACAGGCACGACTTACAGGAAGCAATGTTCTCAACTGAGAGAAACCATAAGCATTACATGAGAGAAACCATGAGCATCATGGCAAAGAAACCATAAGCAATATGTTAGAGAAACCATGAGCACCATGGCAAAGGAACCATGAGCATTATGTTAGAGAAACAATGAGCATCATGACAAACAAACCATGAGCATTATGTTAAAGAATACATGAGCTTTACTACAGATAAACCATGAGAAATACATTAGCGAATCCATGAGCATTATGTTACATTTATTTATTTATTTGATTGGTGTTTTACGCCGTACTCAAGAATATTTCACTTATACGATGGCGGTCAGCATTATGGTGGGAGGAAACCGGGCAGAGCCCAGCGGAAGTCCATGACCATCTGTAGGTTGCTGGCAGACCTTTGCTGGCAGACCTTCCAAAGTACAGCTGGAGAGGAAGCCAGCATGAGCTGGACTTGAACTCACAGCAACTGCATTGGTGAGAGGCTACTGGGTCATTACCTTGAACAAAGTAAACCCATTGACACTGGGGAGCCATGGCCATAAAGTAAGGAGTATTTAAACATCCAGGTACCTAACAAATTTCCAGGTCTAAAGCCATAGTCGACCAACGAGAACTGCATTCAAGCCTGCAAACCTCTTTAGTCAGAAACCACTAGGCAAATCAAAAATATGACAGCGCCAATCTAGTGGTTAGAGGATGTAAGTTTTTTTGTCAGTTTTGGAAAGATAGGTGATTTGCTGAAGTTGTAAAAAAAATCCATTCAGATAAGGAAAGAAATACAAGTGTTTTGACAAATCTACACCATTGGATTTAATACTTTCAATTGTAAATAAAGACCACTATATTTAGGAATCTAAGGTATTGCAGACACAATAAAGCATAAACCAATACTGAACATAATAAAACTTTCTGTGAGTGAAACAGAACAGAATGTGAAGTAACTTTGTTTGTCTTACCTGTTTCATGTGTCTGTCCAATGGTTCCAAAGTAAGTTGTAATCTGGTTTGTCACTATGACCTGAATGAATTAATACAAAACAATACAATGGTGGAGCTTTGATGTATTTTTAATGTTGATTAAAAATGCATGTTGCCATGCACAGGACAGATATTCATTTCACATTCATCCATTTACATTTCATATTCAGCTATTTACATTGCCTGTTTCTTGCAACTCTTACAGGGTAAACCTTTACATGCTGCTTCTCTTCATTACATATTAAAAAAAAAACTAAAAAAAAAAAAACTACCGAGATGAAACAATTTTAACTCTTGTCGCAATTCCTTAGTGAAAGGTTCTGTGACATTGTACAAGGCCTTACACATTTCCCACTCCATTCAGAAAATGCTTAGGGATGGTTGGCCTCAGCAACTTAAGCCATAAGTGAACAGGGTGGCCTAAAGGGCTGGAAGCTTCTGTTAGACCCATCAATCTGAGGGCTGCTGCAGAGTTGGGAAGTTATCAGATAGGAGGAGCACTCTGGTTCCCACACTCCCAAGACCCCACCCCCCATTAGCACATCTCTTATCTTCCAAGCATCCCATGTAGCACAATCACACACTCTAAATAAGCAGGCAGATTTCAAAATACAGTGATATAGCTGGGAGAAGTGATAAGTAATTAGGCCTGGCAGTGTCACTTCCCACACTTCAGCCCCATCTATACTAAATAAACCTAATTCCCCTAATGACCCAAAGATAACCCACCCACCCTGACTATTAATATGTCTGTGTTACCATAGTCAAAAGACATAAACTTACTTCCTTCTACCAACTTGGATCTGCAGATATTATGTAGACATCTTATCGTGAAGGTTACTATCAAATGTAACCAAATTATTTCAAACATAAAATCCTTTACACTGAACCATAAATCTCACGTAACTCCACACAATAATATCAGCGGAAATTGGCCACTTGTGGACACATTAAAACATCAACTGACTTCAACCCTTTATATGAAACAATTCTAGAATTTAATGTTCATGTTTTATTCATTTAAGAGCTACAACAGCATCAAAACCTCTGCATCTTTTAAAGGCCGGGTTAAATGGTACGCAACAAGATAATCTGAATTGTTTCCCAAAATGGTGTTTTGAAACTGTTCCTGCAAGTCTCGGATGATAATACGGAAACAAAAAGTTTCCATCGTTTCCACTTCCGTCTGGTGTGACATCACACAAGAATGCATGGCGTCATCCACTGCATATAGCCACAAACGACATCATACTTCAAACACTTTTGATTTCATTTAAACATAATTTCCATACTCAATGTCATATCTGCCTGATTCAAGGTCAGATCAGCAATCAATATTATCACATCAGGCAAATTCCACGCAGGCCACCAAACATTTTCAAAACTCTCCTGTTACAAGGGTCCATTTGTGTTATTCAATGTAAATCCTTTTGCACCAAGGTGTGTTTGTTACATCATATCATGTTAACATTTCCACATAGCTTCTCTTGGAACTCGAGTAGTACTTTTGCTCCATAGAAATCTTTTTGATTGCTATGTGACAAACCAACTATTAGCAATTTTGCCTCAAACCAACATACATATGTATTCCTCTTTAATTTTGGACACAGGGATAAAGATGTTTCTTAGTGCAGCTCTACGGAATGGGTTATTTAAGAATCCTTTCCTTTCACAGGTTCCTCATTCAGGATGAGTAACTACAACTTTGTCTGAAATTATACTCCACTAAAACCTTCATCTTACATGTCTTTTACACTTAATAATCAAACAATACATTTTTTCTTGCTTTCGAATCTCAGCAGTTAGTAGCATTACAGTTAACACCAACATTTACCATGTTGCACAGAGACAATTTCTTGTGCACCTCTCATATAAACCTATACCTTATCTTCTGGTGGCCTGTAACACCAGAGAAACAGGGGTGCTATCTTAATGACATCATTCTGTGAGGCACAGTAAATGTGGGTAGCTTTGGGGACAAGTCAGCCAAAGTGTAAGCAGAGAGTAATAAATGGGGCTGACACTGTCTTACCAGGGTAAGAGGAAACTGCAGTTAATTGTTGCACATCTGGCTTTTATACTGGTTCAGCACTGCTTAATGCCTTTGGACAACACCTAATATTGTAGGTTCTGGCTAGTGGAACTTTGCAAAACAAGCAATTAATCACAAGCAGGGGAGATTGTTATCAGGGCTGTGTAGGGTAAGACAGAGTAAGATCAGAGGGGTAAGGTACTGGCCTGGGGAAAGGAGGCCACCACAAATAAACAACCCCTGTCAAAGATCAGGGCTTCTAAGGCCACCACACAATGCCCTAATTCTTCAACCTCTCTACTGGTAAAAGATTACCTCTGGCTGAAATTTAGACTAAAAGTTGTCACATTATCCTTTTAAAATGCTGTCTTCATGTCTTGCAACAAGAAAATATTAATGAAATCCCCAATTTAATCCCCAATAAAAAAAAAAAAAAACGCATTAAAAAGCATGTGAAATTATCAGGTTGGTGGAGGAAAGTATAAACTTTACTGTAGGCTATAGTCAGGATGTAATATTACCCTGGGGCAATCCATGCTGATCCATATCATCTATATCCCCCTTTCCGTCCTCCAGCCCTAGACTTTACTTCCTTATTCAAAACCACATGTTCTTCCTAGCCATTTAAATGTCATTGCAAAGGGATCTGACTTTTATATAACAAGACTCAAAGGAAAAGGAGGTGCCTACAAAGCTTAGCCTCAATCCAATCTTAATGGCATGGCAAAAAATTATAAAATATTTATACTGAAGAAATGAGTTTTCGTATTCTGGTAGAAGACTATCATAAAGTGCAATAGGGATAAATGTCTAGACTACGAATGCTGAAACTGTCAAAAATGAGCCTGGTTGTACTGTGTCTACAAAAACTATCAGAAGTATTTTGAAAACTCACAGACATGCATCTATCAAGTTGTTTATAACTTAACACTTCAGAAAAACAAACAAGAAGCAAGCTGAGGTGGTAAAAGCCAGTGTAAGGGGCTCCCTTTTAAACAGTGGCCACATTTGTTAGTCTTTCTGTTTACAGTGTGAATAATACTTTACAAACAAAAACTCTTATCTCTGCACTGAGTTCAAACACATCAAAACATCTTTATGATACATCAACCAGTTTTGTTTTAAATTTGTGTGAAACCAAGTTTGTTACAGTACACTAAATGTGAAAAACTGTATTAAAATCAATGCTCTATTACAACAGGATATTCCACTGACATCTATTTATCTTGATCACTTTTACATTCTTTCAAAAGAAATGAAAAAATAAAAAGAATATAAAATGAAAGAGAGTACCAGTTTAAAACGGAATTAAACTGTTAATTTTAATGTTAATTTTAATTTTTGTGAGAAAATCTTTCTCAATCAATCTCACATCTTTTAGTGTGAGTTTGTACCCAAAATTGTGGGCAAGCTTTTCCTGACTCAAAACATCTTCTACCCAAACCAATATGTTTAATCGCCTGTGATAGAACTCTTTTCTACTGATTCCCTTAAAGTGTAACATGTTTGCTACAACTGAGGCCGTATACATGTTGAAGGTAGCCTGTGAAAATCACAGACCTAGCCCAGACAGAAGACACTTAACTCTTCCAGCCTAGTCAATTCAGCATTATCATTGAAACCCTTTAGTCACTGAAATGGATGCTAGTTTGTCCCCTGGCCATACACCTTGGATCTATGTCCAGTCCCTGCACAAAATCTCTATTTACCCTAAGCCACCCTAGATCAGACAGCTTACCCTCAGGCTGTAAGCCAGCTGTACCCCAGAATCCTGGCCATTACATCATCTCGAGGTGACCCCTTGGCCAACATTCCTGTGTCTAACCAAAATTTGCCACAAAAATGATGCCATAAAAATTTTAAAAGAAGTAACTGTTTTACATCTTGGCAACCAAAGGTGTTTGAACTCGTCCTAATAAAACATTTAGTCATATACATACTAGTAACTGGCAACAGCCCAGCATATATCCCAATTCAATGTATATCACTTTCACAAATGTGATACAGGGTATACTTCCTGTTTTGATTCTGTCATTATTCCAAACGTTTCATGATTTAATTACATACACTGTTCATAGATTAAATACGAGGGGTCAAAATCTACCACTCACATAACCTTCTCAACAGTGTTTTATTAAAAACATACGATACAGGTGACATCAGGATAGCTTCAATAATACTTTCTTCATTTTGTTACATTACACTTAGAGATGTACCTACATAAACATAATAAATAATAATTTAACCACTGGGTAAATGCTGAAACAGTTGAAACACACAATGAGATATCACAAGAGCCTTTTCTCTTCATACACTATTTACAACACATCTCACTTTCCCAACTGAAAATGTCTGAGGAAGTCTTCTAGGTCAAATGCATGTACCAGTACACAGGAAATATCACAATCTGGCAAATGTCCATTGATTTAATGACGCTTTATAACCCAGCCTTACATCAAGTGTTTCCTTATAGACCAATGCATGTTCCATATCACTGCTTCATTAAAGATACTTGAGCTGAACTCATCCCTCAGCGTATTCAGGCTTTGATGTTAGCAGAGGTGTTAAGAAACCAAATCTTCAGAAGATACCTAGGCACTTGTAGGTATGCACTGGCCAAGAGCAGAATTAATGAATACCTGAGGCTATGAAGCTGTAACCACTCATGTATCTGCTCAGTTACACTTGGACATGAAACATGCACATATGTGCAACAACAGAGATCAAAGGTCTTATTCCAATTACCCCACACCAAATCAAATTTAAGTCATGACCAGTACAGCGTGTACAGTAAACACATGTTCATACACCTCAGGATCAATCTGCCACACCCAAGCATTCCAATACATCATATCTAGAAAAAACCTAAATAATCCTTGGTTGCATTAATGACTTTTATTAAATCTTTAATTACCATTGTTTAATTCCTAGAAATTGCGAGAGGATATGAAAAAGACATATTTATTACGCTTTGCTGGAAAAAGTTTGACTGATTATTTCACATGATCCTGCACCATCATTTTCAAAATCTAGCCGGCATGAACCTGTAATTTCTCTGCTCTTCAAAACTCCTATACTCTAATTCTTCAACCACCTCTGTGACCAATATTTTCGAACATTCTGAATTAACTATGGGGTGTAGAGAAATAATTTGCATGGTTTTATGAAGCTTGCATCTTTAATGACACAAGCAAATTACTTTTAGCATCATTTTCATAACATCTTTAGGCATAAAGTCCACTGAAAAAAGTGCTTTAGTGGTTGAAAAGGTTGAACATTTACAGTAATGTTGTCCAGGAATGGGGGAGTTTCAATAACTCTAATAGAGGTTGGCTCGCAGTGCTTCAGGCATGAAATCCTGGTGAAATTCCAACCATGCCTAAGCACCGCTTGTCACAATATCAGGGACTTTCTTGTACGGCACTATGTTATTATTGTCCTAACTTTACACAAACACACCTCACACCATAGTATTGATGTTTACAGAATGAACCTAAAAATTACGTGAACCGTGAAGGAGAGTTCAGTCAGGGGAGGATACTCTGTCCAACCACAGCAGGTTTGTATCATCTGTCATGCAATTACATGGGCTTAAGGGGAGATATCTGCATGTCCAAACACAAGCAGAGTCAGAAGGTTAATTAAGTAAACACTTCAGACAGACAGCCCTTCTTCAGTCCACCTGCCACCTCTCCCAACCCTTATAAAGTTAACCTTCTCAATTACAGCACCTCCAGCAAATCAGGACCACCTCAACTTCCACAGCTTTCATATCAAACCCCCCCACCAAACCACCAACTGTGTCCAATGTTTATTTTGTTTCACCAAAATTAGCTGTAACACTGTCATTGTCTCGACAACAAATCATCCAAAATTGATTATCTGAATTTGGTGGCATCAACAACAGTGCAATTACTCAAACATGGAGAACTCAACCCTGTATGAATTCATTCTTAGCCCAATGTCCCCAATAACACAACATTTTCATTTGTAAAAGGTATGTTATCCGGAAATGGACATGACATTGTCTGATTTCTGTGATATCAACAGCAGTGCAATTATTCAAACATAGAGACCTCAACCATGTATGGTTTCCTTCTTGGCTTAATGTCCCCAACAGCATAACATTTTCATGTGAAAAAGGTATGGAAATAGACATGAGATTGTAGTAAAGAAGTCACAGTTGTTTATTTGATGGGTGTTTTACGCCGTACTCAAGAATATTTTGCTTATACGACGGTGGCCAGCATCATGATGGGAAGAAACCGGGCATATCCCCGGGGAAACCTAAAACCATCCGCAGGTTGCTGGCAGACCTTCCCACTTATGGACAGAGAGGAAACCAGCATGAGCTGGACCTGAACTCACACACATTTATATAATGCCCATGAATATGTAATTGTTCAGGTCCATCATGTGTTAACAAAACATCTCTTACTTCACAAACAAGTTTGTATTAAGAAAACTGTGCAAGTTTATAAGAAGCCAACTGTGCAAATTCACATGAATTCAACTGTGCAAGTTCACATGATTTCAACTGTGCAAGTTCGTATGAAGCCATGGTATGGTGTGGTGCAACAGTAAAACTTAGCTCTCAAAAAGATTTACTGACAGTCATTGTATATTTACAGTCAGCTAATTGTTTTCCTTTGTTTACACAAGAAAAGCTAGAGTCCATAACTCCAGGTGCTACACCTTGGCTGCATATGTGCTTACAAAATAGTGTAGCACTAAAATACAAACCTTCATTTCCAATGGAAAATAAACATGCTAACATGATGCCCGTTGGGGTAATTTTTTATATCCATTACATTCATTGCTTTTTCCCCCACAATGAATCACGTGCTCAGCACAGATCTTTCAATGCTAACAGTCAGAAAATTACCTCCCATGTATGTACATTCAAGGAATACATGATTTCAAAGTGGTGACACATGTTACAACTGAGCAATGACCACTAGTGATTTACAATTGTCACTTATGGGGTTGGCCACAGTTCTGTACTATTTGGACATCAGACCATATGGGGACACTTCCCCTCCAGCTGTGTGTGTGAAGGTCTACCAGCAACCTGTGGATGGTTGTGGGTTTCCCCTTGGGCTCTGCTCGGTTTCCTCCCATCAAAATGCTTGCTGCTATCTTGTAAGTGAAATATTCTTGAGTATGGCGTAAAACACCAATCAAAAAACAAAAACAAAAATCACATAGGGACATTAGCAATGTACATGGGTTTTATGTTCCAGTGTCTCAACTGTTTGCTTAGTTGGCCTGTGGATGTGTGTAATTAATGCATATGTACAGTAGTATCGAGGATAAGCAGGCTGCTACCAACTTGAGCCTGGTAATCATCAGAATCAGGTTTATAGCAAAATTAGCTCTAGTGATGATCATCTATAATAATTGTGCTGTATGGATACCATATTACAGTTTAAAATTTTATGCCGTACTCAAGAATATTTCATTTATGCCGCAGCATCCAGCACTGCGGTGGAAGGAAACCGGATAGTGGTTGAGGGAAACCCACAACTATCTGTATTATATTTGTCTATTTGTATTAAGCATTAAGCATTAAAAAGTGATGATAGAACAAATCTAAATAAAATTGAAAAGATACTACTACACTACTAATCCCTATTAAATCAGAGAACTTGTAGCTGTGCCTTCCTTCAAACAAGTGAGCACAATTTCTTAGTTTGGCATGGCCATATTCTTTCCAGCACCAACATTGCTGTTCACACATTACAAACTTCTTCTGTCAAGCATTAGCTACCATTTCATCTACAACTGGCTTCAAGTCAATATTCAGGTGCAGTTTTAGTAGCCTGAGTAGCCTGACTCAGATTTGGCTAAGGTT
Source organism: Liolophura sinensis (assembly GCF_032854445.1). NCBI lineage: Eukaryota > Metazoa > Mollusca > Polyplacophora > Chitonida > Chitonidae > Liolophura > Liolophura sinensis. Next base: position 35,164,997 of record NC_088300.1, on the reverse strand, counting down.
TTCTATGATGTTTTGGTGGAAACTTTCTAGCTTGTATCTTAAACAGATAAGTACTTTATGATAGATCACATACAAATTCACGTGGCAAACCCATGTTTTAAACTTACTGCAGAAAAAGGGATATCTATGTTGCATATCTCATGAAACCAAGAAATACTGCAAATGGGATGTTCTGTGAAGTGAAGATATTCTGACATCCTTCAATGGCATATATACTTGATAGTTAAAACAAGAATTCAGTGTTATGGTCTCAATGAAACGATATATAACCATTTCTGCATTCAGGGCACATTTCAAATCAAAATAGTTCTTGTGTTTATTTATTTATTTGATTGGTGTTTTATGCCATACTCAAGAAAATTTCACCTGTATGACGCTGGTCAGCACTGTATGGGGAGGAAACCAGGAAGTTGTTGTATGAAATCACTGAAAAGAGTTTACAATTTAGTACAATAGTAAATATACCAAGACACCCCGAGGAACAGCTATTGTCACTCATCTGTTAAAAGGATGTTTCATTCCAACTTCTCAATTTCTTACCCCCACAGAAAAACATTATCTTCCATGTCCTGATGAATAAATTAAATCGGTTTGTGATATTGAATTTTTTTTTTTCAATGTACAGGATTTATTTCGCACACCAGTAATGTACATGTACATGTTGAGATGTTTGATTATAATTCCATCAGTCTAGACATATGTCAAATAAAACATCATGTAAAAAACATATGAAAACAGAGAAGAATTATACAAAGTTTTTTTTCCTGCCCCTGTCTGCTGGAACTGAGATTCTGTGTTTTTGTTTTGGTGTGTTGTAGAGTAATCACCCCCCCCCCCCAACCCCATTCCATCCGCAAAAAAAAAACAAAACAACAAAACAACAACAAGCTCCACATCCATCACTGCATCACTCAACACATAATTTCCCAGCAGCCCCTGCACAGACAGGCCTCAGATAAGTCTGACAATACAGATGTGTACACATATTATCCTGGCTGTCATCAACAATTAACCCAGGTTAGGCCAGGATAGCTATTGTTCTTTTCGAACAAATAATCCAATTCTAACCCCTGCTGACCTCAAGCCACAACCTCTCCCCTCTGACTCTTGTGGGAGGTCATAAAACTTAATGGTGTCCTCAACATCCATTGTGGAACTAGGTAAGGTTCTTTTGCTGTTTGACAGATGGTGAACAACAGCTGTTGATATCATCAAGCTGTTTGGCAACTCATCCCCATATTGGTACAATGAAATATACAAAACAATCACATTTTTAAGCTAACTGTAGCATTAAAAATTAAACATCCTAACTGAGGACAGTTTCACATAAATGTATATTTCCAATAGTATTACTTCCAATATTTAGGCTAAAATAATGCTTCATAATAACTATCACATGTCTTATGGATTCATAACTACCCTGATATCATAATAACTATCACATGTCCTCTGCACCACATTCATCTTGGAAATAGTCCAACTGGATAATTTGTTCTCAAACCAAATAAGAAAAAAATTCTTTGCATAAATTCCTATAACATCAAATGTCCCTTTTTTATGCACAAAGGTGATTACAACTTCATCTAGCTGCAGAAACAGTTTTTCGTTTACCAGATGTGATATCGCAAGACCAATTTCCAAAACAACATTCAACACAACCAGCAAAGAACTAAGGAAGTATATAAAGCAAAAAATTAGGATGGATTCAAGCCAAGAGAAGCACTGGCAGTCAACAGTTGGAAAGACACCAGGAATGTTCTAGATGAATACAGTAAAAAAAATATCTAGACCAAACTCACAGCTCATTTAATTTGTATGCTAGACAGGTGTGATTATGCTAATGATGTTGTTCTACATGTAGATGGATGTTCAACAGACAAAAAGCATGTCCATGTTCAAAGTCTAATAAGGTCATGGCCTAACAAACATGCATGTTTAACAAATTTAAACATCAGCAAGGTAACAAGTTTTGGAAAAACCACTGTCACAAGATTATATATCTATATGCTCAAACACAATTTTAAATATATGAGATATCTGTCATTGTGGAAAAAACTTTAGATTATGCTTCTCATCTTCAGTGTCCAATATATAGTGGGGAGGCAAAGGTAAAATGTATGCTGTTTTCATGTTAGAAAAAGAAATTTCCGACAGAGACTAAACTTAAGCTACACCTCAAAAAAGGCCTTTGTTAATGTTATCACAAATAAGAGCATATCATAATTCATACCATTGCCTGACGTGTAACTCTGCACCACATCCATCTTTCATTATAGTGTAACTGACCCGTGTATACACTTGTCAGAGTATATAATATTAGATGAAGGGATGACTGTAAGATGTGGAAACAGTGTTAAGAGCATAATGACACCTATCTGTGTGTCTAACCACCAGTCTTGTGATGTGGAGAACACATGCAACACATTGACTGCCAGTTTATAATAGTGAGTTAAGAGAGCCAGTGTTGTAGGGTGAAGATGGGGCCAGCTGTGTCAAGTGTAAACCAAGCCTGACCACAGAGAGGTGGAGAACATTTTTCCCACACTTCCAATTACATCTAAGTGCAAAGGCTCTCAATTGCAAGACCATGGTAGATAAAAAGTGACATAGGATCCACAATGATAACCAGAAGCAGAATGATCAGCAGCCACCTTCATGTTAAAGTGGCTGCTAGCTCTGGCTGATGGAGTCAACCAGAGCCAGATGGGAAGGCAATGAGCAGGGCAATGGCTCACCACCACAAGCTGATGAGCTCAAGAAAGCTTCTCCTGGCATGATCCACCCTGATTACCTCAGCTCCAGGCTCAATCAGCAGGCTACAGCCCTCATTAGAAGGCTATTAAACTCTGGAGTGACTAAGGGCAGGAGAATATAGACCATGGCCATGAACCAACTCACTTACATCACTGCCATCTCTTCAATTCTGGCTGGAAATAACCTGCAACCTAGAATCTGGTCTGCATCAAACATGCCACACAGTAACACCACCACTGAAATTCCATTCGGGAAACACTTGGATTCAAACAATTTGGTGGGAGAAAAAATAATGTAGTTAACACAACAAAACCGTGCATTTTATGGTTTGACCATCAAAGTATAGAGTGATCTTAATGTGACTGTCTTTGGAACATATATGTGATATCATCACATTATATAATTATCTAATCGATTCCTTATGTGGTACTTGAAAAAATCTCACTTCTATGAGATTTAAGTTTATGTCAAGTTTATGGGTCTAAAGCAAACTTGCCTGGCATCAACCAATAAAAACTATAGAAGCTTGTAATGTACCTTAAGACACATCACATTATTTACATCTATTTTCATTATTTATTTAATATTTATTTTTAACATTTTTCACTTACATATAACCTCAGTAAAGTTTATGGATAGAGGAAACCAGAGTATCCAAAGTAAAGCTCCAAACTTCGCCAGGTACCTGACAAAATTGTACCCAAAACAGTGAGAGCAGCTATTGAACATGCAACATCATTTTGTTACTTATTTGATCGGTGTTTAACCCCATGCTAAAGACTATTTCACTACACATGGTTGCAGCATGCAGACCTTGAACTATCTAGGCCACTGAGGCAAAAGAGCCTACTAGAAATCTCTGTAATGATTATTATACAGGGTGTCCCAGAAGTCCAGAGGTTGAGGTTGATTGCTTGAGCTACACAACAGTATGTTGCCCTATCTCTTCCAAACATAAAAACCAATTCAACTCTATCTTGTACTGTTAGTTTATTAGCCATAATTAACTCTGAAATAGAGAAAAAAAAAATGAAAATCATGACGTCTGGGACACCCATCATACAGCTGATGATGTGAAACACAAAAAAAATGAAAATCAGGATGGTGCATGACGTCTGGGACACCCTATACATTCCCTAGAATGGTGAGGTGAGTGTTATATTATCTGTAACCAAGCTTCATTTCAAGGTTGAGGCACAGTTTGTAATGCTTCCGGAACTAATAGCTACATATTGTAAAGTAAACACTTTGTGCTGAACAGACAAAACAAACGATGTTGATTGACATGTTAGCAAAGGCAGAGAAAGCAGGGAAACTCAATAAAACTTTGCAAATTACTATCCAGTGTTTGTAAGCAAGAATTCTTATGAGTGTGCAATTGCACCTAAAAATTGTAAATCCCAGTGACAAGACTCAGATTTGAACTCCTGACTACATGGCAAAACTTGATACAGTTGGCTTCAGGAGATGCTGACAGCAACTCATGCATGACCACACCAATAAAGTTTCTACAAGGACAGGTGACTTTAAGAGGCCCCTTTATAGTCCAAACTTCCTGCTTCAGCATGTGGTATCTCTCTTACATTGTATGCCTCCATCCCCACCCCCTTCTCTTGTCTGCTTGGCTGGTCCAGCCAGATTCCAAGGGGAGCTGATAATTTGATAAGACCTTATCAAGATAACCCTCTTAATTGGCCCTGAATTGGAGGAGGTGTAAACTGGGAGCTCTGTCCTTCATTAGCTTGGTCACCACTCTTCCACACATCTGCCTGCCAGAGTCTACAAGCCACCCACTCTCTAAAAACAAGACATTCTTCCCATCTTGTCACAACTTCTGCCCAATATATCATCAAGTCCTCTGGGTAGATTCATTATTTCACCGCAGAGAACAGGCTCAATTAATAAAGAGTTTCACACCAAATTTCAAGCAAACCGGTTCGCCAGCCATTACAGTCCATGCAAATTTCAGGATTTCTACATCCCACAGCTTGTTTCCATATCTGACATGAAAAATTTTCAAATTACATTTTTAAATAATGACAGTCTTTCCAACACTTTTACTTATCAGCCACACCTAATCGTGCTCACAAGTCTAAAGATAACTGAACTAGAGAGAAACATTGGCAAAGACTATTTTTGGCTACAAAGTCGACATAATTATTGCATTCTATTACCCACGGCAACCAATTCTAATTTTCCCACCTTCTGACTTCTTAGCGTGTGATTTATTCAGGCTAATTTTCAGCTCAATATCATGATTCTATCCCTCCTTTTTGGCAATACCCAGAAGAAAACCAACCCATTCAACAAAAATGACTAAAATCTTAAAATGTTGGTATCAGAATAAATTTTTTTCATGTAACTTTATGCACATGTATGCTACCAAGCCTGTTCTCTTCTCATCTGTGAAACAAAGGTTTCATAAATTTACTGATAATTGAGCTGACCTCAACTTTGCCCTTGAAGAATTTATTAATGTTTAATGAAGAAAACTGTATGAAAAACGCCACTAAACTGCAATGTGCAATGAAACAATGGAATCAAAGGGACCAGTTTTTATACAGACACAAAATTGCATTTTTAGTATTAACAAAACCAGGAATTTTTTTAAGATTTTATAAAATTCATGACATGAGTGTAGACAGTCATTGTATTTTATTTGGTACCAAAAAAGAAAGTATTACACTGTTGAAAAACAATTGAGAACACAGGGTCAATGCCGCATGATAGGGATGTCTCCGAGAATTAGCTGCTAATTCATCACTAGGGGAGGTTATTAGGGAGTCTACAGCTGATGATGTGAATCTGCAGAGAAACCTGAATAAACATATGATGTATAAACAGGGGCCAACTCTATCATCATCACTCCTCACAATCTGATTTCTCCAGAGAGGCTTTAATTAGCATGGTCCTTTCACCTCTTTAATGAAGATCTCATGAAATAGCTCAACAGGTTTAGAAAACATAAACACATGTGTGTGGGGTGACAAGCGCAGGGTAAGAACTGGTAAATATGTGTACTGGTGCTTGCATAATAATGGTCCACCTTAAGACAGGATCAGTATAATGCTACTTAAATCCTCTTATACACTTGGTGAGATTCTGACTATGGGCATGATATCAGTCCAGGGGGATTATCAGTTAAACTTCAAATAACTGGGGCTACATTTTGGCATTGTCTCACAGAACAAAGGAAGGTTGGACATTGCCTTAAGGCAGATACCACCTTTAACTGGCCTGTTTGGGTGAGGGGTGTTTTATCCCCCTTCCCCCCACCCTATGTAACTGCTAGAAAACTTCCAATGTAACAACAAAACAAAGGTCTACTACATTCCCCAAGGGATAGAATATCCCATGGGCTTTTAATTACAAATCATTTAACCGCAATTAAACAGACTTTGGAAAGTTTTATCTCTCTTATCCTGCCTTGGGCTTGGAAAACATCCCTTTGAAGATCAGAGTCAAAGGGTTTCTCTGACATATAGAGGCTAAAAGAGTTTTCTGGGGAAGTTTATTGATGTTTTGTTCTTCAATGCATTGTCTACAAAAAACCTAGTCATCATTGTTTCTAAGCAAGCAAAAAACTTCTATATCTGTGAAACAACATCCTACTGCGCAATCTATTCCTGTATTCAAAACATATCCTCAATATTCAATTCGCTTGATTCTCTTACAATATTACTGATCAGAAAATGTTGTGCTTTTTTTCATTCCTACAAAGTATACATATGGATGAGATAAGCTGTGTGTGTGTGGACGGCATACACCTTTTGCATTTTCTTCTCCATATTCTACATCATCCTGGATATAATTTTACCCAACCAAATGTGCAAGCATGTTATCATTTCTGTATCTAACAATTTTTTGGAACATTTACCTATTATAATGCTATAAAGCAAAACTAATCTTATCTCCATAAATTCATTTTATCACAGTTTTAAATCAATTGCATTTCCGGTGTCAGTAGCTTCACAGTAGAAAAAACAGATGTAGGACACTATAGAAGTTGTCAGCATTTTACTCCAGAACATTTTTGTTATTTCACTTTGTTACCATAAAGAAAAACTGCTGAGCCCTGTACATTCCATTCACTATATGTACAACTAATGGGGCCATCACAACTCCAAAGCCTTTATCAACTTTTGATATACATGTACCCTCCAGAAAGCCTAAGGAATGTCCCTTCTGTATCACCTAGATATATTCTGGAAGGTTTACTGGGAGCTACCCACATGGTCCAGATGTCTCCACCAATGAGAAAGCCTGGAGTCTGGCTATGGGTCAGATTGGCTCTAATCACAATGTAATACTCTGTGGCAGTTATGTTCTCAGTATTAGTGAATGTCTGAAGTAAATGATCCCACTGTTTATTTCCCTCTCACATTAAATTGGGAGGAAAATTGAATGAACTTCCCCTCTTGCATTCCTTTTTCTTCCACAACACGTGGAATTAACCCAGTTTCAGGACAAGATGTACGTGTGTATGTATGATTAAAAACTAAAACGGAACTATATGAGTATTAAGAAATGAGTGGACCCCCTCCAGTTCTTCATTTCATAATACCAGTCTTTCATTTAAATTATATTTACATAGGTGAGATAATCTTGAGCAAGGCAGAAACATCAATCAATTAAAATAACATTAATACACAAGCATAAGCACAAAGATAGCAAACTGTAGGAGTCAAAACTGAAAATAAACTGCCCATGGTAGACAAGACAAACAAATCACACATGAGAAAGTGTTCATTCAAAGGCCACTGTAAATTAATTGTCTCGGTTTAGAAATTTTCAACCTGAAAGAAAATGTCAGGAAGTCAAATTTCATGGGAAACAGTAAAATGTACACACAGTACTCATTACTGTAGGTTGTCATTCATAAGTGACGATGGTTTACATGTAATTGAGGAGACTGTTTCTTCACAGCTGCTGTTGACGCCTTCTTTTTTTTTAACAGTCAGAATATTCTGTGACCGAGGGAATTTTGACCCTGTTAATGTCAAACAAAAAGACACTGAAAGCCAGAGTCCAGGAACACTAGTCTTACACAATCTCTGGAATGGTGCTAATTTATATGGAGTGTACTGTGGCTCATTTCCTGGTGCGAGTGGCTTGTCAGTAAACCTAGAAGCCTTTCCTGTGTCATGACACCGAAGAGTTCTGATCTATATGGACCATCTACTTCTTGACAAATCTGGGCACCTTATTTCCCCTAAGTGTTGGGTAACACAGATTACACTTTCACTGGTTGAAGACCCAAGGATTAATGAAGGTGAAGTCAAGAAGGAACCAATCTGTATTTTAGACTTGCTAAAAAATACAATTATTAGCAGAAAATGTTTCCTAATAATACATGTATAGTGTATAATAACAAATTTTCAGGTTAGGAATCAAGGAAAAAAAATAGCCAACTGAATCTATGTCAGAATTTCTGAAAATTTGAAGCCATGGAGCATTTGTGGAAGCGAAGTGGGAGGGAACAGACCAGGGCTATATGAGCTCTCAGACCACTGATGATGATGATGACTGGTTATGCTGTCAGAGGAATTTACTGCCTTGGCTTAGGGGATGGGGTGGGGGGAGGGGGTGTCTGGTGGCTTGACGCCCCTCCCAGAGGCTAGCAGTCCAGCACACTGCTCTTCTCAATCAACACCAGTACCCCACTAGGGCACTATATTATCTTATTACACATACCACACTTGTCAGCTCTAACATAGCCTGCAGAGACATGGTAAATTGAATGGCTACCTTCATGCTAACATAAACAGTGCTCAATCCCTACCTCTGCTGTCTCTATAGTCACAGCCCTAACCTAGGAGTCATGGAGAAAACACCAATTTACTGCCACAGATTGTTGGCTTGTTTGGAAATGTTGACCCCTAGGCTAAGTGTTAGGTCAGAGGATTGGTTTGTAAACAACTGGAGAGTTAGCCTCCTGCAGAAATAACATGTATTCAGAGAAGACAGTCTTAATGGCTGGGTAGAGCTCATCACCATGTTACAGCCATAACTGTCAGTGTTAATACTGCACTGAACACCTGTTTACCCAGACATGTGCATGCACAGGGTAGTAACCCATGAAGCCGAACAACAAGCACCGCAAATTATCATGTACCATAAACTGTTGGAATCCAATGGAGGAGCTGTTGTCCATCCAGCTGAAGATCTGGTTTTGTGGGTTATTTTTTCTCAAAACATAATCAAAGTAAGTCATAATAAGTCAAAGATCTCCATAAAAATGTCCACTATGACATCATCTTTGAAGATTTCAAACAAGAAACTGGTGTTCTTTTATTATTTTTTTCATTACACAGCATTCAGGTTGGTTAAGCAATCAAAGGACTCTGAAAACAAATAAAAAATGCATTTACACATCTGAAGATACCCTAGTGCTATTTAAGCGAATTTCAGTGAGAAAGCAGAGTCAGACTATTGTGACACACTCTGTGTCAATCAGGCTTAACTTCAACCCTCAAAAGGAAAGAATTAGGACAATAAATTGACTTTTTCTTCACGATTCACTTGTGTCTTATTGCGACAGTCCATCTTCTGCACCCTGAGGAATGCAACAGTACATTGGCACTAAAGGCTGCATTATGTTTCCTCCTTTTTTCAATGTACCAAGTACTTGTGGGTTACTGTAAAGTACTTATTATTCGCTGGAATTTATTTTCGAGGGTTTTCTCCCAAAATATGTTCGCGGGAATTAATTTTTTGCGTATTTAAGGAAATACTGAAAATCAAATCTTAAAATTTTACAAGATATAATTTGGCCAAAATTATTCAAAGTCAAATCATGGGTGGCTTTAATCCTCCAATGTTTCCTGGGGTGTTGCTAATCCTTGTGATCTGGATCAGAGATTAAAGCAATGGGGGATGGATTATCACTACGTAAGTAGACCGACCGTAAGCAGTACTCAAACAGGCATCACTTCTTTTAGAATCATTGATAAGTACTTTTAAACACCTGGCAAAGTGACATGTCACTTTTTGCGCAGTTCAACACAAATCATATGAATTCACCATTATCGGCGCCAGTCACTCATTCTTTATCAAGTAACACGGTAAGTTTTGCATTATTTTTTAGTTTTAAGCGTCCTCTGTAACAGGTCAGAAACCTCAAACAGTGTCGTAGCTGTCAAATGGCCATTGTGTTGTGGTACAAAAAAGTTCACTCATTGAACCACTGAAGAGACACAGCCAATGGGAGAACGTGTATCAGAGCGACATTCATTACAACCCAGCACCTGCTGGTATCTACTTTTCTTTTACTTTACGGGCACAGCGACGATCGATCAAACTAAAGATGAATAAACACCCATTCTGTTTTATACCCACCAAACCTTAGCACCAGAGTTTGTATATATTTAAACCATAACTTCCCTTCTCTGGTGTAAAAAATTGAGCTACCCTGTCAGGCTTTCTTAGAGCAACTCTCGTCACACTGACAAAGATTTCACTTCACTGTTACTACTACCTGTAGTATATGATTCAAAATTGGATATTTTTTTCGCTGAAATTATTTTTCAGGGTAAATTATAGACTGCAAATCCGCGAAAATGAAGTGCTTCACAGTAATTAATACTGGGGCTACTATACAATCAGCCAAGGTTTGATTATCTGAGTTATTGGCATTACTTCTCACCAACAACAGTTGTATGTGCATTTGTCAGCAGCATCATTTGTATGTGTATTTGTCTGCAGCATCATATGTATGTGTATTTGTCAGCAGCATCATTTGTATGTGTATTTGTCACCAAAATAAGTTGTATGTGTACTTATCACCAACATCAGTTGTATGTGTATCTGCCACCAACATCAGTTGTATCTATTTGTCATCAACATCAGTTGTATGTGTATGTCACCAACATCAGCTGTATGTGTATCTGTCGACATCGGTTTTTGTGTATCTGTTACCAACATCAGTTGTATGTGTATGTCACCAACATCAGCTGTACGTGTATCTGTCATCGACATCAGTTGTATGTGTATGTCACCAACATCAGCTGTACGTGTATCTGTCATCGACATCGGTTTTTGTGTATCTGTTACCAACATCAGTTGTACGTGTATGTCACCAACATCAGTTGTATATGTATTTATGTATGTCACCATTAGTTGCATATGTATTTATCAATAACATCAGTTGTATGTGTATTTGTCACCAAAATCAGCTGAATATGTATTTTCTTTACTGCTTCGTTTGCAGTTTTTACATGACCAGAAATGAAGTCACAATACTGGAATTTGATCACAAATAGCTGGACAATTGATACATCTTTGTTTAGGATTGTGAAGGTCGTACCTTATTTCATGTAAGGGAATGCTCAATAGAACAACACTTGTAACCATTGTTTTTTTTCTTTTTCCTTTAGCTTATGCAGGGACATTTTTCATGTATATATAGTGGCACGAGAAAATCTGACCACAAGTAGATTTATGGTAAATCACCAAAAATTTTGTCTGTGACTATTTTGCATATTTTGCTTAAGTCTAAGACTTATACTATCTTAGCAAAGTGTTGTAAGAAATGTTTGGACAGTAAGATGATATGTTAATGAGAAAATGTAAGTTTGAGCACCAAAAGGTTATTTTTTTATGACATTTACCTGTCCCTAAAATTTGTCATTTCACCTAAAGTTCAGCATTTTTCAAGTGACACATTTTGCTTGATTAAAACTAATTCGTCCACCTTCTAGGCCACATAAAGTTTCTTGTACAGTTTTTTAAATTCTTATCATAAAACTAGAGTGTTGGCATCAAAAGAATTATTTTAAGGCCATCATATTCTACAGGATTTGCATACCTAACCAGATCAAATACAGTATATAACAGCAAAAAGGTTTATGGATGAGAGGACCTGGAAAGAGTCTGAAAAAATCACAGCACCTTGTTAGCCATCTGCCATACCTTGCTGACATAAAGTCACACTAAGAAAAAAATGACATGATTATGTCCCCTGAGAACATCTACAAGCAACATTTTGGAGCATATTTAAAAAAATGAACATTATTTCATAAACTGGCTAAAATCACATGAGCGCTGTTTCATACGAAGTTAACAACTGAAACCACCAATATAAAGAGGGCACAGTTTAATGTAACCTTATATTTTAATTCAATCACTAAGGTGTAAAAGGAAAACCTCTGACATTCCCATGTCGACCTGGCAGAAAACTTATGGAATAAGAGAGTTGGATGATGAGTCGTGATGAAATGATAATAATGTCTCTTGACAACACTTCAGGCTTGGTAGCCCCAGGATGCTATAAACCTTTATCATGAGAGTCAGGGGGTAGGGCACTTATCAGAGCAGGGGATAATAACAAACACTAACTGGCTGATAACAGGTTGCTCTTTGTTTACACTGTGACCCCAGCTGGTTGGATGGCCTGACAGTGGGGTGAGACTGGAGCCCAAACACAACACCCACATGATATATTTATTGAGAGGCATAAACAATGGTCAAAGAAGGAACACAGGGGCGCAGGGAAATATTAATGATTGGGCTATCTATACAGTATGACCTTTCCACCCCAGGTCAGCTGCGAACAGATACAATTAACTTATTGCCCCATGATGAGAGAGGTAGTAATCAGAGCATTAAATCCTGTTCCTGCCCCCCACCAGGGCGCCCACTGGGAGGTCAGGGAAGAAGGGCCTTTGACATTATTGGTAGTCAAAGGGAGGTAACTCTGAATTGCGGAGACAAAACATTTAAAAACCTATATCATCAAAAACTTAATAGGCTTCAGGTCAAAATACAAAAAGATCATTACACTATAAACAATATATATACACGTATGCATTTTTGAAGATATGTAAGTTTCTGATCAAGCTTTGGTAAGATCCTTTTATATTTAATTCCATTCATGCAAGATACCAATGTTCTGTTTTCAACTTTAGCATACATGTACTTCTCAAAGTAGAGCTTTTCGGTAACTGGTGAAGATAGGAAGAAGGTTTGGTTCTAAAAACAAATTTTCCGACAAAAATCAATGCAAACAGCGCTGAGTATATGAGAAGTTTCCTGTGTGAATTCAAAATTTCGTCACCTAAAGAATTCCATAAAATTTTATGCATTCAAAATAGGTTAATTTGTCACTTGTTTCTAGTAAAAAAAACATTTACAGGAACTAAAAAATCAGATAATTAAAATATTCAATCTACTGATACTCACAGGAATGGAAAAGGTTTCAGCTAGATATTTCAAGATGGTGGCTTCCCTGAGGAGAAGTTTGGTTCTGTCCACCATGCTGCGGTTAACACGGCTGTCAAACTCTTTTCTTATCAGTGAGGCAATGGAATCAATCACCACCAGCTTGACCTTTAACCTTATTATGTCAGCTTCCAAATTCTCCAGCCTACAACAAAAATAAAACATGCACACATAACATGGTTATGACAGGTATAATAAAGTAAAAGTAATGCTATGTGGCATGAAATTAAAACTGCATGTATTATACTGTTAGAATTTCGTACGAAGAAAAGTTTTCTATTCCCACACAACAACAGATAATGTAGTAAAAACCATGAAATCAAAGATCAAACAATTCTGTCAATACAGGTCATTTATTGTTCAGAAAGTTTGCTGGTAAGATTTATACAAAGGCCAATCGTCCAGTAAAACATGCTGAGCTCTCCTTACAATATGCCTTTAATATTCAGTTTTTTTACTAGAATCCATGTGGATTTCCATACATTTTCTTTGTTGCAATCCTGCAGAATCTTGTCCAAATCTAGTATCTGTATTAGAAGATGAGCAGATTTCAAAGCATATAATTGTAAGGAAAGAGATTTTGTGGATTTCATCAAGGGTCCTCACATCTGGCCTAATGATCTGGAACAACTTATTATTTTCTATAATAAAACCAGAGATGTAAATGTGACTCCAAGTAGATTCCTGTAGATTTTGTTTACGGGAGTCATAATGAGAATCAGATTCCCAGATTCCGGTCGAAATTTAATCCCCGAATTTAATTAATGGTTGTGTTATAACCTAAATACAAATAAATACAAATGGAATAGTCAATACTGTAACCTAAATACTTATTTTATATTCTTTGATTGGGTTCCTTGTCATACTTAGCAATCTTTCAATTATATTACAGCTATCAGGTTTGTGGACAGAAGATAGTACACATAAATATCACAATCAAACCAAAAGTTGTCCAGTTTCCTCCTCCGACCATAATTCTGGCCACTGTCGTATAAGTGAAATATTCTAGAGTATGACATAAAACACCAATCATATAAATAAATAAATAAATCCAAAATTGAGTCTTAATGTAAGTAATTTACATAAATATATACTTTGTACTTTCTTACAAAGTTATGTAAAATTCTATTCTGTGTTGACTGTACAGTCAGAAGCAAATCTGGGTGGTAAAATTCGTTGTGGCACACACAGCACACTGTATGCACACTGAACTGAAATCTGATCCACATGCACACTGCACTGAAATCTGATCAACATGCACACTGAACTGAAATCTGATCAACATGCACACTGAACTGAAATCTGATCAACAAGACCGTCAGACAATAACCATAACGTCTGGCAACTTCTGAAAACTAGAACTAGAATTATTTTATCTTATCACAAATAGATAATTTAACATTTTTTTAAAAACAAACGTTAACAACACAGCCCTAAATAATTTTCTCAAAAAAAAAAAGAAAAAGAAAAAAAGAACAGCTTCCCACCAAAGTGAACCAATTAAGCTTGGTCTATATTTAAAAAATGTTTTTATACATCATGGGAGGTGACTTATTTGTTATAAATCTGCTATTAGTGGAAAAATGCCAGCGGACTTTTTCTCCAACCCAGAAGTAGCCTTTAACCAAAACTGTTTAAAGTATCTGTCAAGTTCCATTAAATATTACACCATGTTTTTTGTGTCTCTGACATGCTCCTATCTGATATCTTCAAGGTTTGTACAACAACATACAAGATTGAGGGCTTATGTCAGCGATGATGAATGCATCGGCACATTGGTACTGTAGCCGACACTGTAAAACAACTTGTCCAGAAGTGGGCATCACAAGAGTACATGTGCAAACAAGTCAAGGCATGCCACATACATAATAGTTTGTTGTTTTCCACTTTTGAGGAGGAAGCATATTTTGTCAGTTGTTGGTTGTCAGACTGATACACAAACATGCCCATACATTATACATGTCGTTTACACATTATGACCAAGACATATATATATATATAAGTGTCCAAAACTTCTGGCTCGAAAACTTGCAATCTGAACCACATCGAACAATGATTTAACAAGAGAGCAAGGCTGATATCATCATAACTTAATAAACTAGAATCTTGCTTTAACCACTTTTGGACATCTTCGGTAAGTCAGGTCTAATTTTCAGTTTTGACTTTAACTTGACCAGGTTGTCCATTAAAATGCCATCTTACAATCTACCAGGCTTGAATCAGATTCTTGTTCACAGTGCTTTGATGTACTCTTAAGTGTGAGTGTTTTTGTGTGTGAGAAACTGATGTGTTTATCCTGCTTCTCTAAAAACATAACAAATGGAATAGTCAACACTGTAAAGTACGGTCTTCAGTTATAGTGTATAGCTGACAAATCTCACCGGATGTACATCTATTTTCTGCTCGTCCCCAACTTTCCCACTGACAGTTCAGTTCTGAGCAGATTTCATGGACACTGATCTCAAAGGCTCACAGCCTTGTGATGAAACATCAAGTTCCCCAGCCCATCCGATGTCATGTCACAAGTCAAAATAAATAACAATCACTGCGTTCTGAACACATTTTTAATCTATGAAAATCATGAACTATAGCACATGTAAGTGCAGGTCATCTCCAAGACGATTTCCCTCAAGACCATCCCAGTCAAAACTGATGATAAAAATTTGGCCTTGAATACATTTTAGCAGCCGTCATATGAGTGAAATATTTTTCAGCATGATGTAAAACACCAATCAAATAAATAATAAATAAATAAACTGAACACATCTTCAACCGATCAAAATATATATTATGATGTATGTGTTTGAGAACATCTCGTTTGAGAGTCCACAGGTTATCCAATGTAATTTCAGAGTCAAAACCGAAAACAAGTTTTTATCTTTTTTTTACATATTTATGAAAATGCTGAAGCAACATGGCAAATGTAGATGCCCTTAACCTCCAAGTTGACCTTGGCGGCTGGTCCACCATGTATCAAACTGACCACCCTGACTCACTCAACCTGTCACCCTGACATTAGCCACCACAGACCTAGCCTTGTCCCCTGACACTACCAGACCAAATACACAGTTTATATCCTGCACACTCCTTCAGCTCAGCCCTCTTCCTACAAATCAGCAATAAATATTTGGGGAGTTATCAGCTGGAGATAAGTTTATCATCCCACATTTCTTGTGGAGGGCAATTTTACTCCGGAACTGCCAGACCATGTCAGGAAAAAGGACAAACAGTTAAAACAGTCTTGCCATTCAGAGTAGGCTATCCTGATAAATTGCCCCTGCCACAAACAAGGCTCTATCCCTTTAACTACTTGATCTATACACTGTTCTGGCCATGAAACTTCCTTCTAAAATGGCTTATGTCTTCAACCTCTTTGTAAATGCATTGAACTGCACTATTCACACTGAAAGCATGCATAGAACACTAAGTGGGGGTTTTATATCATAATAAATCATAAATAAGACAAAATTAACCATACCCATAAAGAACTCTCAAAACATTAAACATCTATACTATAAACTCTATATACATATCCATTAAAGTGGTACACTTCCAACAGGGTAAAACTCCACCTAGAGTAAATCACAACTCAATATAATAGTTTACTGCTAAAACACATCAGAGTACATTTAAAACTCGTCCGTAAATAAAATTGGGAGATAATAAATTTAATGGAAGGACCCTATTTCTTTTGGACTGAGCTCAGAATGATATTCCTGCAATTTATACCCTTGATAAACTATAAAATGTGTAAAAATCCAGCATGCTACATCCACATTCAAATAAATGTGTCATTAGAAATTTGAAATTCCGAAATCTTCACAAATATAATGTTTGATAGGAAGGAATTTATGTACCTTTATATTTGTGTTCTTGAAAGGAAACTATACTAGTTCGAATGGTTAACCTTTAAAATATAAATTTTTTCTTCTTCGTGAAAACTTAACAAATATGGTTTACAGTTCACTGAAATATAACAGAATTCAGTAGAAGAGAACACTATGAAGATGAAGAATAAAGCATGTAAAAAAATGAAAACTCTGTTTCTTATACCAGTGCCTCTAAACAATAAATTATATAGGTAAAAATTTTAATCTGATTCCCAACAGTCAAAACAAGGTAATGATCCATGTTTAAAAAAATCTTTTCTGCATTTTAGACACATGGTTTTCTAATGTCAGGATTATGATGACTATGGATGTCAGTTTTTTTGCTGGTTACAACTAAGCTGAAATAAACGAGTCCTGCAATGAATAGACTTAACAAATGTCCACAGGCTAAGAGATCTTCAAATGATAACAAACCATAAACAGGATGCAAGAAACACTGTAGTCCAATGCCTTTCCCATATTTCCTAACAGTAAGATTAAGTACTCTTGTTTACACACAAATATGGAAAGATTGAAAAAGCATGTTGAGTAACAGTTTAGCACATGTAAGGCACAAGCCTTCATCATGAATGACACCCCCCCCCCCCCCACCGATCTTGGACATTCTTAAATGAGACAGTCAGTCTACATGTATTGGATTTAAAACAAAAGTGACAGCTTAAGATTTGAGTTAATTTGAAGTCTGGCTCCTTTACCAGCTGCTAAGATGATCAAACCTGTAAAACATTTTATTGCTGGTGTAAGATTTATAAGTGGTGGGAGGGAGCTCTGTGGGAACCCCACTGCCCTCTCCATCCCAGGTTAGACTGAAGGGTAGGTCTGGGTGAGGATGGGGTAGGGGTTGGGAAAGGTACACCTGATAGATGCCTTACATGCTACTGAACACATGCACCAGAGGCTGACCACTGGGCAGTAATGATGATGTCCCACCCTCTGAAGTTTCTCAGTGAGGCAGAACTAGAATATCAATCATTATGTCCTGACTCCCAGTGACCAGAAACTCAACAACAAATATGCACTTGATTTGCGTTTAACTACAAACTTGTAAAAGGCATTCTTAATACAGGTGCTCCTATTTCTGCAAAATTATTTCCACCAAAGTTGAAGAAAGGCAAGATGAACTAATGCAGTTAATTTACACACCGTTTCCCAATGAACTTAGCTTTTCATGCAAAACAAGACTTCCACTTGTGGTTATTCATACTTCATGAATGACCAGGTCTTGCTCAAATGAAACTGACATGTAATGTAAAATGATTATTTAGTGATTTATTAATCTTATGGCTCTTTGATGTCTAGAATCTGTCGCCTACATGATGGTGGTCAATATTATAAGCGAAGGGTACCGAACTGACCTTTGGTACCTGTAGGTCACTGCTGAACTTTAGTATACATTGGTGGAAGACAAGTGGCATAGGAGTGTAGAAAGCACAGCAAACTTCCTCATGAATGTCTGTAAACAGAACAGTTGATAATAATTTCTGGCTTTACGGTTGTATCAATTTGCACAATCACCGCCACACCCTCCCCTTCCACCCCAACGCCGGCCGCCCTTTCGCCAAGCTTGGATCTTTCCCAATTTGTGTTTTAGCGAAATTAAACTAAATGAACATGTAATGTTCATTCTGACAAATGCTCTAACTCCTTGAAAGATACAATTACTAAGTACAGACTGCTGTGTGTGCACTTGTATTAACTTGTATACTGGGGCAACTGACTTCTGTGGAATCTATACTGAAAATTAGCAGCCTATAACATGTGTTTCCCATTGGCTCTGACAGACTGGATGGAGATACCACTGAATGTTCCAGCCAACCAGCCATGGATTAAATTCCTAATGGGCAAAAAACAGTTAAAGCAAACAGAGACAGGGCTTCATTTGACAATAATTAAATCTGTGAAAGAAATTGTTGGCTGTGTTTATTTGTTTAACCCACCCTCCTACAAGTCATGCATACAAACACCAAAACTGAAGGGGAAAAAAATTTGCAAATTTGTACACATGCTTGATAACTTTTTAGCACAGGTCAAGATAAAAGCAAATGAATTCCTGAGATAAATCCTAGAAAAATGAAGTGCAATATTTCTATAGTCACTGAATTTCAGGCTCGAATGAATAATATTTACTTATTTATTTGATTTGTGTTTTACACCATATTCAAAAATATTTCACTTACACGATGGCAGCCACCATTATGGTGAGAGGAAACTGAGCCGAGCCTGGAGGAAGCCCATGACCATCCAAAAGTTGCTGTCCTTCCAACGTACTACCGGACTAAAAGCATAAGCTGGACTTGAACTCACAGGGACCGCATTGGTGAGAGGCTTCTGGGCCAATATTTTATTTATTTGATTGGTGTTTTACGCCATACTCAAGAATATTTCACTTATACGACGGCGGCCAGCATTATGGTGGGAGAAAATCCACGACCATCTGCAGGTTGCTGGCACTTACGGCCAGAGAGGAAGCCAGCATAAGCTGGACTTGAACTCACAGCGGCCACATTAGTGAGAGGCTTCTGGGACATTATGCTGTGCTAGAGAGCTAACCAACTGAGCCTAATTAATAATATGCTTACAACTCTGTTGAGGAATAAATGATGAAGTCCCACCATCTCTCTAACATCCTGCAGGTTAAAACCATGCATGGTGATGTTTGTTATAACTTCAAACAATATTTACTGTTGCCTTCTACCCCAGCTAATCCCTCAACCTATGAAAGAGCAAACTTCACTCCAGTTTATGCACATTCTTCAATTGATTTTGGAGACAAAAAACATTGGTTGGATTGGTCAATTTCAGGGCTTCACAAAACATTTTGTCAGTCCACACAGAACAATGCCTTCAGAAAATGTTTGTATAAACACCTTGCACACCTGCAAAAAGTTTGATGAATTACAGCATTAAGACATTGACATGATATGGCTATAAATTAATACTGCTGAAGTGGTGTTAAGTTATAACCATTCATTTTAATGAGATAATTTTGTCTCGTTATTTTAATTTATGTATTTGTTTTAATTTCTTACCAAATAAATCCCTCTTTATCTGCCTGTATCCTTTTCATCTTTTAAGTAGCTAAGAAGATCAATCTGAATAGAATTGAAGTTCCCAAACTGTTTATTTATTTCAGTGGTAGTAGGTATAGTCCAATGGTGGTGGCCAGCATTTTGGCTGGAAGAATCCACACTAAACGTGGAGGAGGTCATTGTATCTCTCACCCTGCTGACACGACAAACATACTGACAGAACATGGGTACATATGCAATCCCAGCCAAGCGGACTCCCTTAAACTCTGACAAAATGAAAACCCTTCCCTCATCACTTACTGTAGTACACACCATTACTGACTGGATTTGAATTTAGCAAGTCATTTACATCATTTATTCATCACTATAAAGTTAAACTATGTTCCAAATTCCACTGCAAATCGTGTAATTTTATTCCTACACTTTAAAAAAAAATGTAGTTGATATTTTTTTGAAAATATCGAACATTAAAAAAGAATCATTATAATCATCTAAACAAACCAATAATGAGCAGACGTTTGGCAAGTGACATGCACATGGAACTTGATTGGGGTGCATTTCCAAAATCTGCAAATCTCAGTCAATTTCAAAACATCTCACTGATTAAATGACGATTAAACTTACCTGAATATTGTTTCCTTCATTAGACATGTCACAGTTATTAAGTGTTCATCTAATTAAAGACTACTATACTTCACCTAAGGTTTAGCATTTTTCAAATGACAGGTTTTGCTGGATTCTGACTAATTTATCCACCTGATAGGGCTAACAGTTGTTTTTACAAAGTTTGATTAATTTCTTTAAGAAAAGCTTCAGTGTTGTCAATCAAAGGTGTAATTTAAGGCCATAATGTGCTTCTAAATGTGCACTTTTACATACAAATAATTAGGTGAAGTCGTTTTGCTGGAGTTCTGGACCTTAATGGATGTTGGCATATTTACAGAAATATCTCAAATTTTTTTCTTTTAATTCCGTGTTTAAACATCAGATATGCTATCTACATTATCCTATTCGTATAGCTATGTTCTTTACATTGAGAAAATTGGAGGTGGACAAACAGAAAGCTGAGGTTTAGAAGGGAGCAGACAACTGTGTAAACCAGGGGAGAATAGTCCCCAAATAAATACAGCACTCCAGATTGAATAGTAGGGAAACCTAAGGGTGGGAGGAGGGGGTGATTGTGAGGGGGAGATAGATCAACCCAGGGCTTCAGCACCATTCAAATACCTGACATCTCAGATCTTACTGTGCACTTGTGAGGGAGTAGGAAATTCGATTTACTCACAGACCACTGAGCAAATATACAATTTACAAATAGTCGCCCAGCTGGTCCTCAGATTGGGGCCACATTGCTCCAGGGCCCTGGCTGAGGGGGTGAGATGGGTGGGGGTCAGCCTGACATGCCCTGCTATAGTCCCCCCTCCCCCTTCCCATCAGGGCAGAGCTAGAAAACAGGCCCTCACACATGCCATGAGCACCTGGGGCAGCTACTTAATTCTATCTAGATAAAATGCTCATCTAGATAAATGCCTAGAGGAAAGGGAGAGGAATCAAAATGTGGATGGTTCCACTGAAAACATTGAACAAAATCTCAGAAAAATAGTTTAACACTCAAAAAAATTATCAAACCTAAGCAGTAAAGAATCTACACTAAAATTATTGTAACGTATCGTAATACAAAAAGTTGAAAAATGTATGCATGTTGGATGAAACTTGATTACCCCCCCCCCACCACCACCACCTGAAAATTATTTAACAGTATTAAAATTTCTTTCAAACAGCATATCACAAACCGTTAAAGTTTTATTTATTTTTTCTGTTATAACGATATCATAATCAATAAAGTTTGTACAGTAAGCAAAGACTTACCTGGTATACTTTTTCTTTGCCTACACCAGCTATTACATGTCATTATTACTGGGATGCATTCAGACCACAAAACTATCCAAAACCACTAACAAAGCAAGTCTACCGTTGTCTCATAATGCACTTGTGAGTTATATCATGAGATATTCGTTATTAAATATGCAAAATACTTATAATTATATTTACAAATTAAAATGTTACTTAATTATGTTTGGGGTACGGATTTGGGCGCCCATGTGGTTTAAACCTGTTAGCGGTATCAAAATACACATAGCCCTGGATACTTCCCTGGTAATGTCAATAATATATAAATTATTAACTTATAAACACATGGAAAATATAATGCTAGAAGAGGACATAAATGTACAAGCCAGATGAAGGCATAATTGTGTCAAGTGTTAGACCTGGAATGTGCACTGAATGTCATATATTCACATCCCAGTATATCCATACACAGAACTGAAGTACCCATCTATTAATTAATTTCACACCCCTGCACAAGTCACACGGTATAATAAATATACACTGTACATGTATATATATATAATATCCACAAAGATACATAGTGGAATGTTAAGGCCAAAACCCTGAAATACAATTAGAGGCATGGTGAAAGGGCTAGAGAGAGAGCCAAACGCAATCTTTTTTTTTGTTATTCTTTATTTTTTGGAAAGGGGGGTTGCACTGAGAGATTCCCTATTACAATGTTATTACACGACAAATTGCAATTCTCAGTGGGTGTCACTGTGTAAGTGTGAACATTAATTGGTTGAAAACAGTTCATAAGAACAGGTCTGGCGGCCAAAACATCCAAGATTGATGATACTACCCTATTTCTTCTAATTTTCTGGCAGATATATGTAGTGCTGAAAGTAATAATGACATTCCTTAGTTGTTTGGGAAAGTAAAGATATGAATATGTTGGCCACTAGATGTACTAACCATGTGAAAAAAGAAACTTAATATTCCTGCTACAATTACATGTATCTTGGTTAAAAAGAGCAGACCAGGTATCCCCAAAATTAAAAGAATTAGGGGAGATTACATGGAGTGATAAAAATCAATCCAAACGGTTCTCTCACTGAACCAAAGCCAAAGTGTAACTATAGAGTTGATCGGCTGAATACTGCTAATGTCTTGTTCACGAAAACAGGTGACAGGATGGACACATGGCGACTACCATGACCTTGAACACTGAGATTTGTCAGGTATCTCGTGAAGATGGGTGGTTTACACGGGGCAATATGGATTCCTCTACCCAACAAACACGACTTCGTAACACAAAACTTTAAAGTGAAAAATTTCCAAATCAACCAATCAACACCAATCAATCAATCAACCATTAAAGCCTATATCAAGGGAAGTAACCAGTATGTCAAGCACATATAACACACACAAGACCTAATTTCCAGACCATTTACTGTGTCAAAAAAGACATATTTCATATGATTTAGGCATACAGAAACTATTCCATTTTCTGAGGGACTTGAAGTACATATACATGTTGACACGGCAATCCTTAAAACATAAAACATAACTTAGGGTAATGAAATTTGAGCTTCTGAGTACAGTTAAACACATCATTTCCAATTTTTCTGACGCAATATGGTGTAGGGGAGACCACTCTGGATCTAATTTGACGGCTGAGAAAAGTAAGGGAGATAACTCTCTGAATATAAACGCTTGAAAGGAGGTAATTTTATTCGCGAGATTACGTCTGGCTCTGTCCCAATATATTTTGAAATAACTTGGCTCTGGCCCTAGGATCACGAAGCGATCTTAGACTTATGTCAAAATTCCAAAATCTCGTTAAAATAGATATTTCCTTAGTAAAAAGGTCAAAACATTGCAGGATAATGAAAATTCTCGGTAAGTTATTGTAAAATAAACTTCACTCAAACTAACAGAAAGGAACATACCAAATTTAATGACGGCAATACTGATTTTAAGTCTAAGATCCCTTCGTATTCCGGAGCCTGGGCTACAAAATTCATTTAACAATGAAATATATTCAGTTGCTTACAGAGATCACGAAAAAGAAATGTGACATCACATTACTTTTGTCAGTGTAAAATTCACTGTTTGCTTTAAAAAATTCCCAGGAGAAGTTACGTGACGTTGTTTTCACTTCCTTGATGTCAGACTGGTTTGAAACCCTATTTCAGCACCTATTTTCAGAATCTGTTCTACCCCAAGAAAATAAAATCCAGAAGTAACAATATTCATTTGTTTATTTATTTTTTCTTTGTGATCAGTTTTTTCACACTATATGATAGTGGTCAGTAGGAAACAGGAATGTTGAGAGTAGGAAACAGGAATGTTGAGGGTAAAGCACCAAACTCTGGCTCATGGCTGGAGTTGCTGACCTAAACCGTTGGGTCATGTATCCACCCCCTAACTAACCATAATACTATTATATATTTTAAACAAAAGAAAATCATGAAGCCACTTATTTTATTGCCTTTGTCACATGGAAATACTGAAGAAAAAGAAATGATGGGTACAAATATTAATTTGTGATAGTCATGCAACTAGTGTTTCATTCCTTTTCAAATTTATTCACATTCAGAAGGCCATCTAACTCTATAAATTTAATCTTAAACATCCTAAACATGAATAACTTAAGAAGTCTAGTCATTACAGTTTGAATGTACAAAATACACAATAATGTCACTACATGGGTGTAGTGACTGTAAAGTGTACTGCGATTTCAAAGTGTACTGCACATTTCAAAGTGTACTGCGCATTTCAATGTGTACAGCACATTTCAAAGTGTACTGCACATTTCAAAGTGTACTACACATTTCAAAGTGTACTGCGCATTTCAAAGTGTACTGCACATTTCAAAGTGTACTGCACATTTCAAACAAGCTTAGTAATCCACCCCAGCTTTCATCTTTTCAAGGATACAGGTGGTGTCAGCTACTCAATTTACAGGTGCAAACATATTCTTATTTCTATATAGGAATCAATGTATTATTTAAAAGGGTAACGCCATGATATGGACGAATTATTGCTGATGTGGCGTTATGCCATGATCATCAATTCATTCCAATGGATGTGAACAAAAGATCCCTTTCAGTCATAGTTATGCTGTGAATTATGTAATATTGATCAAGGAAACTAATTACGTTTCACACTTTCCAAGTTGATAACTGTTACACAAAGGAATGAAGAAAATCACAGAATGTGCTTATTTATTTCTGGTATCAACAACTACTGACAACTTACTACCCAAACGCTCATGTTAATATCACAGTTATAATTCAATTGTGAAACTTAAGGGAGGTAACTGAGAAGGCACTTTACTTAAGGATAATATACTCCTTCAAATGTTGCTGCTGACATCTCAGCTACTACGACAAACAGCAGTGAGAATAACACTGCAATAGCACTAATGGATGTAACACTAAGACTTACACTGTACCTGAAGCACACTACCTGATAGGTATGCACTCTTCCTGTTAACAATAATAGCCAAAACACAATGATCACTAACCTGGACCACCTAGGAACCATGTACACACTGTCCGTTACCAGTAAGGACATAATACCGGCCACTCACCTAGACAGGAGCTCTGAGGAGGTCTGTACCTGAGAGACATATACACTTTCCGTCAACTCCACCAGTCTGGGCTCTGTGAAATAACTCCTATGCCTGCTTTCTGCTATTTCTACTAACCTAAAAAAAAGAGTGAAGACAAACTTGAAATCTCCTTTACTGATTTATAATTCCACCAAAGAAAAGGGCCATCTGTACACTCAACAAATCTTAAAAAGAGTTCACATAACATACATGTAAAAAGGCACTGGACATTTTTGTATTTATGCAAACAACAGTAAATCTTAAACTGTTCTGCTTTGTACCCATGTCAGTTTATTAGAACAGTGAAAAATGGTAGCCCTTGCTGGCTGAGGAATTCAGAAAGCTTCTCTCTGATCCAATTAGACATTCACCACTGAGGCATCCAGTTCAAATGCAGCTGCTAAATTTTCAGTTGACTACCCTCATTCCTCAACCTTTTCGAATGTGAAAGAGCAACTTTCAGTACAATTTATGCACATTTTCAATTTAATCTTGGAGACAAAAACTACATTGTTTGGATTAACCACATTTAGGGCTTAACAAAAAGTATAATTTTATCAGTCAACACAGTCCCCACACTCCTATACATAATTTTCTCTTTTATGTCAATACTTTCATCAATACCAAACTCTCACAGTATATGATTTACCTTTCTGCTGAAAATGTTGATTCTGTGTCCAGGTAGAGCACACAACCCCCTAGGCCCCCCATCTGGGTGGGTAATGTGGCCAAAGTGGAGAGGAGCAGACAGAACTGGGTCTTCCCACAGCCTGAGGGACCGGCTATCTGAATGAACATCACAATTTGTGATGTATAGTTAAACTTAAAACTGCCAATATTACAGCTATCTTATCATCACAATGCATCAACGGTGGAAAGTACAAAAAGCCAAATTTATACTATTCACTGGTACTTCCCAAATCAGGTCTAAAAATAGTTTTAGAAAGGCTTTCCAAGACTTAATAGCCTATTTTTTTTCAAAACTTTCAAAGACTATTCTGGAGATTTATGGATACTATTTTTGATGCTTACATGTATATATACATGTTTATATATATTTTCTAAATGGACTGATATATATATCAGTCCATTTAGAAAATATTCTATTTCGATATTTCACTTTAAAACATTTTAGTACCTTCAAGAGCATCACAAAATACACTGTCTTTCAAGGACTTTCACGGCTTTGAAAAATCGAAACATTTTCAAGCATTTCAAGAACCAAAAAGGAAATCTGACTGAATCTATTTTAAAAAACTATAACATAAGTTGTACCGACATGTTAATTCACTCCCATATTAAAAATCAATATTTCTGAAGTTACTAACCTTTGATACATTTTAAAAGAACACATAACAAGAGGTGTTGGATAGTGTCTACCTAATTGTTCTAATTTTGGGACAGATAATAGTAGTGTTGAAAGCACAATATTACCTTTCTGTCCCAGCTTTTTGGAAAAGTAACCACGTGAGAAAAACAGAAACTAAATACTCCTGCTAGAGTTACACATATATTGGCTAAAAAGAGCAGACCAGGTGTCCCAATAATCAGAAGAAAAAGGGTACATGTACATGTGTGCGTTCATATATCTCTGTTTGGAATTATGCCTATCTGAAATTTGACTTCAATTTAGTGATTGCAAGATGGTTAAGGATTGGAAGTCTTTCAAGCTTCTTTCAAGCTTTACAGAAAATATCTGTACAGAAACAATATGCTCAGTCCAATGAACGTGGGGAAATTGGAAAATTAAAATATGTTGTTACATTCTGAAAATACACCATATTATTAATATCGTCATCGTAGAAATAGCTGATTACCTCAGTAATAGAGCCCAGTGGGATGCCCCCATGCAGTACCTTATCCAGCCCTGGTAATGAGGTTTTGAAAAACCCTGAGTGGTCTTTATGATCCTTCCACATCTGGAGAGCCTAAATGAAAAAGTGAAAGCATTTAAAGTACCAAATCACTTTGAGAACTTGGGGTCATCTTGAACCTCAAATCTGAACGCACCTTTGTAAGGAGAGCATTCAGGGAAAACAATACACTAATATCTAATGGATTCCCAGCAAAGAATGTTTAAACAGTTAGTGATAAAATTAAATGCAGAGGTTTGATTTTCAATCATTTTAAAAACACATAGTCTTCTGTAATAACATGCACATAGCACAACAACATCAACACAAATATCTTTATTCCCTGTTAGAGCAAGTTAAAAGTACACAAAATATAATGATACTGACTTCCAGGAAAAGCTGTCAGGAACACAATTTTCTGTGGTCTTTTATTGCTGATCAGAAAGTGGGAAGGGTTCAATCCAAAATGTTGAAGATTATGGTAGACTTCACAAACCACAACGTGACATGAATCATTTCAGTCCAGAAAAATGTCTCTAAATGATTCTTAACTAAGATCTTGGAAACTATAACAGTTTCAGCAGAAACATGTATGTTTTATAAAAAAATTGAACTATTTCTAAATCAACATTTTACATGCTTTAACACCAAAAATTTGCGACAATCAGTAATTCCAAGTTTGACGTGTCGTTTAATATTGTATCCTACTTTAAGAAGAAAGTCATCTTATGTTGAATTTTTCATACCACAATAAAATATCATAATACCAAACGTTTGACGTGATTTAATAAAATGTAAGTCTTAGATAATCACTGATTTAATTGGAATTGTGCGTGTGCTGCTTGGATTAATTGAATAAACTTCCCAATGAAATACCTTTCCTCTAAGCAGTTCTGTATGTGTTACCAACCAATCAGCATATGACATGCACACCATCCAAGTGTTCTCCTAAAACATGTTCATGTGTATTATTATTATTATTATTATTATTACTAACTCTAGGGATTCATTTCAACTGGCATTTCATAACCTACATTTGTTGGAACTGGAGCGACTTCATGGCATGCTCTGCGTATAGTCTCCTTGACAGTTTGATTACCCAGGCCAACATGATGTAACAACTCCAACTGACTTCTGGACAACAAGTCCTGAAATGAAAGTAAATCTTCAGTCAACTGTATTGTACAAGTGTGTACTATGGGACATATACTGTACATTGAGATACATGTGCACCGCCCTACTCTCCAAGAGTCCAAACACTAACAGTTCAAAGTTTACTATCCTGTACATTGTAGTCAGAAATGGGTAAACAGTGTAGTGTTTCAGTATAATATCGGTAGATATCCATTCGGTTTATTTCAAAATCTGTCCAAATCCAAGGAGTTGTGTTTGTAAGCACGTCTTCTTCTGAAGTGAAGATCATGTCTTGACAGGGGATATCGATGCAACTTAACCCTAAGATCACATGCACATCTTTACATTCAACATGACGTTCACCAAGATTCACCAAAATCTGACAAAACTATGGGAGGCAGGGATGGTGAGGAGGGCTCTTCTAGAAAATTACATGGGTAGAAATTTGAAAAAATCTAACGATTTCTTTGTAAAACATGTATTATTAATTTTGTGCTTAAAATTTAAGATGTCACTGACAGCAAAGTACTCTGAAAAAAAACTGAACTATATCTGAGCTTCTAAAAAATCAGTCAACGGAGGCATGATATTGCTAAATACATGGACGCAGATCTATATTTATCCCAGTTCATGAATTTGCAGGACTAGCTTCTCGCCTAGATGTCAGCTATATACATTTTATATTATGCATATAAAATGGCTGAAAATGCATTTCGAAGCATTCCAATTTATTTATTGATTCCAATTGCTAAGATGACAATTTGCAGATGGTAGTGGGGTTCAGCCGACTGTCTCCAACCAGAGTGGAATGTACTCTTTAGGATGGCCTAAAACACCAACATATAAATACATAATCATAAAATATATAAATGCATAATTATAAGGATGCAGGACCTGTAGATTCAATTTTGGCCATGGGCAGAAAATGTGTGCATTTCTCGCACTATGTTTTTTTTTTGTCCTTGGTGACAAGCATTTATTGATGGAGTAAAACTCTACTTGTCAACGATCGATATGTGCAGTTTACTTCTTTTCCAAGGTGTTACTGACAAAAGTGAATGATGTGAAGTTAAATGATGAAACAAAAATTCATTTCAGATCATGGTTTATTGTCAGTATAAAAAAAAAGTTATGTGACACTTCTCCAAGTAGACTAAAGGAATAAATTGTGATTTTAGCCAACTCTGAATTCAAACATTACTGCCCAGATTTCGCTACTGGTCCTACAACAATTATAACTTATTTAAACAGTGTATTACCTGAAGGGCTTCTGAGAAATATAACAATGATTTTAAATCCACAAAATGAATATATAATATACTGCCCTGTAGCCGGCTGCACTTGTAGGGCTCCGGCGGTGATGACATAGCTTGCCAAACTATTATAAAGGATTTATAATTATAATAATCAATTTGAACCCATAGAGGACGATGTTCAGACATCTCTCAGCAGTTTTCAGACGATGAATTTGATCTTTGTCCAGGTATTTCCAACTGACTGGTAAGTTATAGCCTTATCCGGTGTTAGGCTTCGTGTGTTTATCACAAAATTTCATATTTATCCACTAATCTTTTCCTCTGTCTGCTTCACAATAAACATCATTCTATTCCCCGGGGTATTCTAAATTAATACCGATGACAAATGTCTGTTATTGTCGGCATTCTGATTAGCCTATGCCTACATAGTCGTGTACAATATAAATACATTTACAATAAACCTTCAGGTGTTAGTCGACTGTGGCGCCCATAGTAGCCAAATCTTTTGTGTTCAGCTGTATTTCTCTCTTAGCTTTCATTGGTAATATGCCTAAGCAGACCTACATACGACTGTTTTTGGTGGGTACAAAATCTTTCGTCTTGTACTGTAAATCCATGCCTTAAATTGTCTGGAAACTTAAAAAAATAACTCCAGGATTCTGCTTTTATGACGATATGCATGCCTCAGGCCTCATTATCTTGTAATTTTAAGTGCCTTGTTTTAGTTTACTCAGATTAACGTGCTCTTTTCCAATATTTTTTAAACTCAATTTACCAATATATAGAGGGGTAGTAAATTATGCATACATAATACATCTGGACACTAATCCGTAAAAATATTAAGATTTGAATGGCTGCCATCAAAGACCAATGGAATGAACTGTTTCCCATTTAGTGTCCAACCAATGAAACAACTTCTTCCTTTTAATAAACTAAGGCACGTTATATTGTATTTGGAATGGCTCAGGCTTTGCTTACAAAGTTGGACGTTTCACTGTTCAATATTTCTTTTCCATGTAGAACTTTTAGAATTACAGTTCTATATTGTATGTAGTGCTCTGTCTAACAGGGAAGGTATAAAAACCGAGCTAAAGAGCTTGAAAATGGAGACCACAGTACCACCCCACCTGGTTACCTCCCCTATTTCAACAACATTAGGCCGAAATGCCTGCTTGGAAACCGAAAACTAATCTCATTAAGAAATGTTTCACACCCAAGCAACAGTTCGGACAACTTTCATCTCACCTTACATGTTAAAATATTCGCTTTGTTCAAATACTGCAGGATTTCATCCTTAAACCCAAGGCGTCTGAGTTTTGTCAAAGACATATAAAGTTAGAAACTTTTCACTTCGTCTTTTCTCCCTCTTATCCCGCGCACTTCGGTACCTACCAGAGCATAACTAGGGACGGCATCAAGGGGAGTTGCGTTTCACATTGAGACTGGCGATCGCTTACACCAATCACAAATGCGTTGACTTCATGCATTAAATTTTGTGGCCACTGAATAAGTAATTTTGTTACGTATGCAACTTATACTACCTTTTTTGGGGGCTAAAAGTTATATCAGCGGTAAACCAACCTACGAAACCTCATTTAATGAGTCGAACTTCTAGGCGCCCTAAACCTAAATCATACCCAACAAGGTCAGTTGGGATTTTAGCTGCGGAATGCAGGGGGTAACTCTTATCGAGCAACGCAGTCGCGACAGTTACGTAGAGAAACAGCCCCAAATCTCGAACTGACGGTAGACGTAAGGAACATTTACCGCTCTTCTCTGACATAAATCTATTTCAAGCGCATTTTCCTAAAAATGAACTAACCTCTTCATAGGTCCGCTTAACCAACGTTCTTGTCAATAACACAAACAGACAAAAAATGACAGTTTAGCTGTGCTGTCATTATCGGAACATGATCGATTCAGATTTGCCACAAATGATATGCAGGTCAAAATAAAGCCACTGAATGTATCTTTGTATTATCCAATGAAAACACACAACGCGGGAAACCAAACAACTCTGACCATACACCCGTTTGTCGTGTGTGTAAAGCAAACATTTTCGTTGTGTTTTCAACTACCTTTGGCATGATGCCTGTACAAAACAATTATTGCTGTGTCACTTTTAATTTACTTTTCAATTACTGATTCGAGATCCAACAGACGTGGAGTTTTCTGACTGGTTCGATAACCTAAACATGCCAAAAAACATACTAACATGGCACAGCTTAAGAACATGCTATTTTCTGTCATCGCATCTTATCTGAGTCCAGCTTATGCTGGCTTCCTGTACGGCCGTACGTGGGAAGGTGAACCAGCAACTTGCGGGTGGTCGTGGGTTTCCCCCAGGCTCTGCCCGGTTTCCCCCCACCATAATGGTGGCCGCCATCGTAGGCCTATAAGTGAAATATTCTTGAGTACGGCGTAAAACACCAATCAAGTAAATAAATCTTATATATCTACTACTAAGTAGGCCCCTATATATGTAGTTCAATATATAAACGTGTTATGTGTTATTTGACTCCACATGCTAAGGGGTATATGTATAAGATACGTGTAAGGGGAAAACATAGTCATACTTTGTGATATAAATTAAACGTAAGGTTATGATACTCCACGCGTGTTCATTCAAAATATGTCGATGCATAATATATATATACATGTTTATACAGTACGGCATACGTCTAAGAAAAAAATAAATTGGTTTAGCAGTCGACAATCTGTGATACATGCGTATTATGTATGCGTGTTGTTCGAATCCAAGTGTTGAGGGACAGGGTAGCAACAGGTGGAGTAAGGTTGTAATTAGTGTGTCATCGACATACATGTATATATAGAGTATGGTAAGAGAAAAGAAGAGTGATGTAAAAATTTCTTCTTTATTAAATACATATAAATGTGTCTATGATTTTATTTTCCATAAAAGCTGAGAAATGACAAAGAAATCTACACGCTGACTCTGTCAATTAGGGGAGCGGAACACGTGGGTTGAGAACACGACGATGTACGACAGCATATGTAAAATTTATATTAAGAGACAATATATGGGTATCACATTTATTCATTTACTTGCCGTACCCAGTGGTTAACAGGAAAAAGTGATTTTTGCAGTTATGGTCTGGATATGTACAGTTAAATGCTGTCATGTGAAACCTGAATCTACGTGTCAGGGTTTGGGTGAGAACAATATGTGCATTAAGGATACTTTGAGTTTTAAATATCAAGTATATAAATCAACAGATAAGATGTCATTAAAGATGTACAGCATAGAGAGTAAAACCAAAAAATAAGACGTGTGTTATAATGTTGTATATTGCAATGTGTAAAAGAAAAGAAGTGTCGTTTAAAAACAAGATCGGGGATGTACATGCTATAGCTATATAAAATCTGAATCCACGTGTTGAGATTTGGGTAAGCGCAACACGGGGATTAAGAACTCTCCGATTTTTTTACATATAAAGTTATACACTGATAAATCAGACGTGTTATGATGCCGCATAGGCCTATCGCATATCGTACTGTGATACATGAATTCTGAACCCAGGTGTTGGTGTTTGGATAAGCGCAACAGGTGGATTAAGGACACCTTTTTGACATATGAAAAATATCCACCGAGAGATAGGCCCTAAGACTTGTTTTTAATATCGCGTTTATATCGCAATGGGTAAGAAGACAACGCGGAGTTTAAAGTCATAATCTGTGATACAAAAGCTGCATTTGAAATCCTTAAGTTACATACTAAAGTTATGCACTGTTACATGGCATCTGCATTCGAGTGTTGAGGACAAAGCATGTGCATATGATATCTGATATGCAGAGAGAAATGATAATCATAAACTGTGGTATACAATCGAACATTATGTGAAATCGGAATCTTCGATAGCGGTTCTATAGGGTAAAGGACACGGCGATGTCTGACATATACGGTATTGTCACGGGAGCTGCTTGACAGTCCTGGGTTTACATCTGGGGACAATGGAGTAACAATATGGAAACTGCAGTAGTACAGAGACGAATGTTTATTGCATGCATACGGGAGTGCAATACTCGACCTGTAGGCTACATACAACAATTCACCAGAGACGTCAGGCGATACCTGCGAGTATAAACACACACGTGTAAAGTATGTATATATATTAATAGGTGACACACGGCTCTCACACTTTCGCTTATTTGGTCTTTAACGAGCTTCACAGTCATAATCCTTGCTATGTCCGGCTGTTCTGATATCTTAATCCACGTGGATTGACAACACATCGAGCCATGTGTGATTATGGTATGAGAAAAAAAAAGACATGAGTTTTGTAGCCACAACAGGAAGTAAATTGGTTTGTAAACGTATCGTACCAAAATTAGTAAACAGCGTGAAAATTGTGCTTCACAGATACAATTAACGAGTGTGAAGAGAGATGTTGTCTTTTCCTTGCTGTTTCATTGGATACTGTAAGGTGATAGTGGTAGCACTTCGTGATGGTTCACGTCACCAAAGGCTACTTTTGCGACATCTGCCGTAGGTTGGTCGTGCGGTTTCATCGTCTGTCAAATGTTGAGAATACAGCACGTACGGTCGTGTTGTGGAAATTTTTTGATCATTTTCACTCAAAGTTTTATGACATTGAATGATGGAGCAGACATAGATCAAATGTGAAGAAGTGTGAACTGAAGAGGTGAGCTGACGACCGAGTTGATGATAGAAAAATGTCGCGCTGGGACTGGAAGGACCTGTGTGGGCGGGGTGAAAACATCAGCACGTGGATTCAGTCGGATTTCGGATTTTGCTTTGAGCAACTGGCGATTGTATGCCCCACGTACTGTGTAATGGCCATTGTAGGCGCTTTCTATTTAGCCCATGGAAGTCGAAGCCAGTCGTATTTGACATCCAGATGGCGGTGGAACTCAAAAGGAAGGTTTGCCCTGTGTTTACTTCTGGTACTTGCTCCCCTGTTGCGAATCAGTCTTCAAGCCCTAGTGAGGAGACGTCTTATCAGCATCGCAGACGGAAGTATTTGTGGCGTAGCGATGTTTGCCTGGCTCCTTCAGTCTGCCTTTCAGTGGAAATTGAAATACCTTTATTGGATGAGCACAAGAGGCCCAGTGGCTGTAAATTTGGCAGTTCTGCTCACAACAGTTGCATCTGCCATACAAGTTCGGACAGTTGTGCTTCAGCGTATTGAACATTCCATCCTTCACAGTCCATCAGAAGAAATCATCACTTACATTATTCTTGGCTTTCAGGTGCTTTTCTTGATAACGCTTATACCTGCTTCTCCACAAACGTACACAGCAGCCAGTAATAATGTTCACGTCCAAGAAGAAAGTGATCGCCTTTTAGACAGTGGCAGAACTGTCCGAGATTATGGTGCAGTCAAACATGTGTCAAAAGACCTGGGTGTTGCAGAATATGCACACTGCTTATCAAAGTTGACATTCCACTGGGTTACCCCACTTTTGGTGAAGGGAGCAAAGAAACTTATAGAGAATGCTGATGATTTGTTCACTCTACCCAGTCGCTTAAACACACATAGAATTCATTTAAAATTCAGTTCTATTCTTCAAGGTAGAGAAAAGGTCAGAGCACATACAGATTTATCGAACAGCGTGTGCTCAAGTAAGAATGTGGAAAGTCCAGGAATACAGTCACCTGACAATGATCTGAGAGTTCCACATGTGCAGGTGCAGACTCCATTACAGCACAACACCAGTAGAAATTATAAACCTAGATCACTGTTGTCTGCCTTGAATAAGGCCTTTGGATGGGAGTACTATTTATTAGGTGTGTTAAAGCTGCTAGCAGACTGTCTTGGCTTTGCAGGACCACTTCTTTTGAATCTGTTGGTTACTTATATCGGTGATAAGAATGAAAAAGAGTCCAATGGATATATTTATGCCAGCGGGTTGTTCGTGTCAACATTTCTGGCCATGTTTTTTACCACCCAGTTTGATTATAATGTTCAAGTGGTAGGTTTCAAGATCAGGGCTGCAATAATAACAACAATATACCACAAGGCTCTAGCAGTGAATTCGGTGTCTGCATCAAAGTTTACCACAGGAGAAATTGTTAACTTCATGAGCACAGACACTGACAGAATAGTTAACTTCTGTCCAAGCTTCCATGCATTCTGGAGCCTGCCTTTCCAAATAGGTGTGTCCCTCTATTTGTTACATCAGCAAGTGGGCGTGGCATTTTTGGCCGGATTATGCTTTGCTGTGATACTTGTCCCTGTAAACAAGTGGCTCGCTAACAAGATAGGAGATCTGAGCACTAAAATGATGACTCAAAAGGATGCACGTGTCAAGGTGAGACAAACATTTTGTCTTGGTTTATTTTGCTGAATGCTGAAATGTATGATATTTATTGCTTATGAGTAATACTTTTACTTTATAGTATTACATGTAGTTGAGCATATTTTCAACTTAGGTTAATTTGGAGTGCGTGCATATCAGTGTTATAGGTGTTGTAACAATCGGATGTCCACCTGTCCATGCTAGGTAAAATTAGACAAAACCAAAAGTTGCACAGAACCTGAAGAGAGGTAAACCATCACCCTTCTCCAGGTCTGTGTCTAACCTCCGAAGTTAAAGTTACAGTTGCACAATCAAGAGTTTGTTTACATATACTGTATGTATGTCTGACTATGTATAATTGCAGGTGATGAGTGAGATGTTACAAGGCATTCGCATCCTGAAACTCTACTCCTGGGAAGAGCACTTCTCCCAGAAAATCACAAAGTTGAGAGAGTTAGAACTGAAGAGCTTAAAGGGCAGGAAATATTTGGATGCTTTATGTGTGTATTTCTGGGCCACAACACCTGTGCTTATCTCCATTTTAACATTTACGACTTACTCTTTGATGGGCCACACATTAACGGCTGCCAAGGTAGGAGACTAGTGATCTTGACCCAAGATTTAGTCCTTTTAGAATCACAGCTGACAAAAGTTCTCAGTTCAGAAACTAGCGAAACTTTCTAAAAGGCTAAGAGAAAAGTTACCCTGTTTCCAATCAGTGGTCAAGTGTTGTTAGCATGTTGATGTGAATGTTTTTTAAAGTATTTCTTTTCATATTTTATTATCTTTTTTATCACATGGGAATATGGAATACGTCTCTTTTGTCAGGTATTTACAAGCCTGTCACTATTTGTGATGTTGATTAGTCCTCTGAATGCCTTCCCCTGGGTGTTGAATGGTCTGATGGAAGCCTCGGTGTCTCTGAAGAGAGTTCAAGCATTTGTACAGCTTAAGGAGTCCCAGCTAGACACATACTATAAAGAAATGAATGGTAAGCTCTAGTTGAAAACACACATGGTAAAAATTTGGAACCATAGACATCCAAGCATTTGCTGGTTTTTACACTTCATTCGTGCAGAATATGTGCCTGGTGAAAACATTGCCTGAATAATATAGAAGTTAATTAAAAGACGTTCACAGGGTTCATATGCTGTGCAAATTGTTCTCTTGTCTAACATACTCTGATTTCTGGTTATTATTAACCATATTTTTCTCAGAGTATAGTCCAGTGTTGTTCATTTCCCTCTATCTTCCCATGTTAGTTTCCACCTCCTCTGCATGTCACTGCCTCAAGTACGTAAATTGCACAGATGTTGACACTCTCAAATTGTACAGTTATCCAATATATATCCCATTCTAAATGTACTTACAAATGGTATATTTTGGATTTACACACATATGTTAGGAATTAAAACTTGAAATTCATGTCACACAAAGGGGAGATAACTTCGGGAATAACTTGATGAGAAGAAAAGATTTTACTTTTTTTCAAATTCACTGGAAGCTTTTTGATCAGACTCTTAAATTCGGTGAATCAAATTAAGTGTGAGAAATATTTGGATGTGTATTATTTTTCTTTATTAGCATTTTTTTTATTCCTTTTTTCACATGTTTACTTTTCTGTTACAGATTCATTACCCAACAGAAATATTCTTGAAATAGACAAGGCCACGTTTGCTTGGTTTGAGAAACAAGACTCAGTTTTGGAAAATAATGTGCAAGAGAATACCACAGGATCATCACATTTTAATACTTTGAAACTTACAGATATTAGCCTTGAGGTCAAGAAAGTAAGTGTAATACATCAGCCATTGTCATTGTTTACGGGACCTTGGTGACAGTAAGGGTCCCACGGTGCTCTGTGGGCTGTCTGACAAACTTATGTTCATGGACAACCACTTGTCAGTTTGTTTTCAACCAATATTATGTGCTGCGTCAAATGTAGGGGTGTGTATAATTAACTTGACAAAGACTGGTAGGTTATGAGTGACAATTTGGTTTCCTTCACCCATGAAAAAGTACGAGGGAAGGTCAGCCATCAACCTACGAATGGTTGTGGGTTTCCCCTGGGCTCTGCCTGGTTTCATAATGCTGGTTGCCGTTGTATAAGTGAAATATTCTCAAGTACGGCGTAAAACATCAATCAGATAAATAAATAAATAAATAAATAAGTGAAGAATTCTTTTTTTTTTTTTTTTTTTTTTTTTTTGATTGGTGTTTTACGCCGTACTCAAGAATATTTCACTTATATGACGGCGGCCAGCATTATGGTGGGTGGAAACCGGGCAGAGCCCGGCGGAAACCCACGACCATCCGCAGGTTGCTGGCAGACCTTCGCACGTACGGCCGGAGAGGAAGCCAGCATGAGCTGGTCTTGAACTCACAGCGACCGCATTGGTGAGAGGCTTCTGGGTCACTACGCTGCGCTAGCGCGCTAACCGACTGAGCCACGGAGGCCCCTGAAGAATTCTTGAATTGGGCATAAAACAGGAGTCATTTGATTGGGTGATCACCATCGTTTCTGTAGTCTGTTTGTAGGCATTAGCTATAATCTGATCACTTTTGTCAGCTATATAATACATTTGTGTATCATACATGTTGTGCTATAGTTTTAGAGCTGTCTTCTTTTTCTTTCATATCTCAGTCTGTGATTCTAAGCTCTTAGCTCTTGAAGCTATTAGTTTTCATCGTGGAAAACAAATTATAAAGATGCCTTTATGTTTGGACTTATGCATGCCGGGTGATCAGTAAAATAACTCAGAATTAGTATGTGTGTGTGTATGCGTTGGGTTTTGCGTGGTAATTAGCCGTTTTAAATTCATATGATGAGGAGTCGGTAGTTGTTTGTACGTGTACTCTGTATTTGCTTGGCAGGGTGAATCCATGCTCCCAATATTCTGCTTCCACTGAAATAACATTCCTGAAGACACCAGACATGACACCCTACCCAGTCACGTTATACTGACATCGGGCCAAACAGGACAAATTTTAAAGTTGACCCAGGTTTGATCCCGGGGCCCCGTTTCACGAAACACCCTTAACGTTACGTTCACTTAACTACCACGGCAGCCAATGCTGTAGGCGTTACGTCGTCATGGTAGTTGCGAGCTCGTAACGTTAAGAGAGCTTCGTGAAACTGGGCCCAGGTCTGCAGACTTTGATGCGGATGCTCTTTATGTTTGAGTGAAAAATTTTTGAACTGTAATTCTTTTTTAAATTGTAGGGTATGTTAGTAGGTGTGGTGGGAAAGGTAGGGTGTGGTAAGAGCTCTCTGCTGTATGCAATCCTAGGGGAAGTGGTGAAGGAAGAAGGGAGTGTTGGTCTGGAGGATTACCCCGCTGGGTTTGCCCTGGCCAGTCAGGACCCCTGGTTACAGCATGCCACTCTCAGGGAGAACATCCTTTTTGGAAAGCCATACAATATCAGGAGATACGACCAGGTGGTGGAGGCATGTGCGTTAAGTGAAGATTTACAGGTAATCAAGTGTAATTTTTATTTTTATGTTTAATTTCTAGCATGTCTGTGTGGAAATTGTTGCTTAAAGGGTTAAACAACACTTGAATAAATAAATATTGATTTGGTTGGAGGTTTAAACTAATGTGATTGTGATAGGGTTTATGGGTGAAGGAGATCAGACAAAACCACTGACCTTTGTTAGGTACTTGATAGGTTCTTTGGCTGACTGAAAGTTGCAGTCAAAGTGTTAAGACCTTGATTTGATCATCCAGCATCATTGGTGAAGTGCGTAATTGTCATAGTGAACAAGGGCTTTCAGAATCTGTGCCAGCAAAGACCCCTAATTAAGTAAATAAATAAATGTCTCTGTGGTCAGTCGGTTGCATAGGTAGAGCTGGTTCTAAAACCAACATCCATAATTATACATAAATGAGTTACATTTATCAGTGTTGAAGTCCTTACAAGTAATGATTGTCATACAGAACCATGACAAAGACTGTGTGATATTGGTCTGTTAGCCGCAGGTTTCTGTTGTTATTTTATTTGTGTGGTTAGGATTTTGTATATGTTTATGTATGTTTGTGTAACTGTAGATGTTACCTGGAGGAGACCGTACTGAGATAGGTGAGAACGGAGTAACATTGAGCGGTGGACAGAAGGCCAGAGTTGCTCTAGCCAGGGCTGTATATCAGGTAAACACGATGCAAATACTGTAACTTTAATTCATGGCAAACTTCCTCATTTTTCCTGATTCTGAGAGTTCTGTTCTGATCTTATGGAAAAATACGTTATACATTTTGACATTTATTTACCACTAAAAATAGACTTTTTGGGGCGAAAATTCAACCCATTTATCATTAATCACTCCTTGTAGAACTGGCAATATTAATAATACGATAGAAAGCCCAAGGCTGCCTGTTCTGGTACCCCTGTTACATACAGCCATCAGTTTGTTCTGTCGTGTAGAGAAAAAATTGAGTAAAGACCACACAACCAAATCAATACGTGAGTGTGGCCAGCATCATAGGCTTTACATCATAACAGAAATAGCTTGCAACCATGCACATGCAAGTATACTGGAGTATATGGTAGATCCATGGCCAGTCCTGGGTCTGGTCACACCTAAAACCTTAAAGGATGAACTTGTACCTTCCTCACTTGGTGTTCAGCATTAAGAGGATAGTGCAATGACTGGTTGACCTGTATCAGTGTAGTGGCTCAGGAGAGGCAGGTTACTTGCCTTTGGTATGTAGTCTCAGTGCAGCAGCACTAGATAAAAGAACGGTGGGAATCCATCCTGCAACAAGGAGGCACATTACACATACATCCACTCTAAGGGCTTCTTCGTTGTCATATAAGTGAAAAATTGTTAAGTAAGACACTGAAGGAGAAGAAAACATAAAAATGCAAAAATCAGATGAAAAGAGCATCAAAATTTGTTTGCAAATATGATCTTTAATATTTTTTTCAAGAGAAAAGGGTATTTGAAAATATTTTTGTATTGTGGGTATTTGGGACCAACTTTTGGAATATATGTTTGTTGCATAATAACGTTCTGAATAAGGATGTGATGCTAGTCTTATAAATTTATGTGAATGTAAATTTGCTGTTCATATTGAAACATATGCATTTAACCTATATTATGATAATATTTATGAACATATTAAAAATGTAAGTATGATTCAAATTGAGGTTTAATACATTTGTTACCTGAAAAGAGCAAATTCTTGTGCAAAATATTTATTAAACCTGTGTTACATCCTCATTTATGACATTATTAAACAAAGACTATAAATACCAAAAGGTGATCCCAAATACTCACCATACAAAAATTATTTTCAAGTGTTTTTTTTTCCCTAAGGAAAAATCAGAAAAAATATTGAAGACCCCATTTAGGAATAGCTTTTCGCACTCTATTATCTGAACTTGACGTCACTTTTATGTTTTCTCCACCTTTAAACCCTAAGCACTTACTCACTCCCTGGAGTATGAGTGCATTGCATACTTGAATCCAACTTAAGAAAGAGTCTGGCGGTCAGACGATAACCTGTTTGATCTAGTTTCTGTCAAGATTTGGGTGGTGTCACAATTCTTTTTCCCACTTAATTCCATCTGGATTCAAAAGGATTTGAGGTGTATTAAAATTGTTTTTGTACCCAAAATCATTTAAGCCTTTGAAGCTAGCCTTTAGCCTATAAGGTTTTAGGCCCCTCCAAGATCCCAGCTTACAGTTCATACATTTTACATTTCAGGATAAAGATTTCTACCTGCTTGATGATCCATTAGCAGCTGTGGATGCCCATGTTGCACAGCATCTGTTTGACAAGTGCATCATGGGGTTACTTCAAGACAAAACAAGAATTCTCTGTACTCACCATGTCAAGTTCTTACAGAGAGCGGATTTAATTGTCCTCATGGAGAATGGGAAAATTGTTTCTGTTGGTAAGACTCATGCTACTTTTTATATGGATGTTATAATATCACTTCATCCAAGGAGGTTATGTGTTTCTGTTGTCTGTCTGTTTTTAACCATTGTCATGTAGGATAGAAATGCTGTCCTGTGTCTAATGTTGGGGAATTTATGCATTTAGCAATGGCAAAGGTTTGTGCCGCTGTAGTGCTTTCTAGTTGGTAATATTGTTGCTTGGAGATCAGTAACTGTTCCTCTTTGTCTGCGTTTAGATGGGGCTTTGATGTTTCCTCTTGGTGGTGAATGGTCACAAACTTTACCTATTTTAGTGTTTTTCAAGTGACATATCTTGTTGTAAAAGTTTGTCAGCTACATGTACTTTCCAAAGGCAGAAGGTTTACTTTGCCACTTATATCCCTCCACCCTTAAAGCTGACTGACATCATAAGTGAATTATTCTTGAGTATGGTTTCTAACACCATCAATTCAAACTTTGTAAACTATGAAATTCATGCAAAGTTAAGCAGCTTGTTTGCTTGGCTTTGTATGGTATGATGCTGTCTGTTTCTTTGCTTGTATGCTTCAGTTTGATCTGAAATTTGAACTTCTGTTTCTAGGAGCACCCTTGGAGGTGTTGGAATCAGATGTAGTTAAGGACATAGTGTATGCTATACCTGATCAGGCCTCCAACAACCAGTCACAGCCCATCAGTGAGTTGACAGAGCCTGACTCTCTTGTGAAGGAGGAAGAAAAGAATACTGGTGTAGTGAAGTTTTCCGTGTACAAGTCCTACTGGAAGGCTGTGGGGAATTGTTTAGCTTCCTTCATTTTATTGGCACTTTTCCTGATGCAAGGTACAAAATAAATATATAAAAATTTTAATATTTGTGCATTTTGAAATAAGTGGGTGTTGTTAGTTTATGTACCATATCAAAGTGCATTACAGGGGCCTCCGTGGCTCAGTTGTTTAGCGCACTAGGGCAGTGTAATGACTCAGGAGCCTCTTACCAATGCGATCTCTGTCAGTTCAAGTCCAGCTCATGCTGGCTTCCTCTCCGGCCGTACGTGGGAAGGTCTTCCAGCAACCTGCGAATGGTCGTGGGTTTCCCCCGGGCTCTGCCCGGTTTCCTCCCACCATAATGCTGGCCGCTGTCGTATAAGTGAGATATTCTTGAGTACGGCGTAAAACACCAATCAAATAAATAAATAAATAAAGTGCATTACATACATAATTTATATATAATGTAATAATGCATAAGAACTGGAACATTTGTCCAATTTAAAGTTATTACCTAGGTTAAAACTTAGTGTACCTTGAAAACTTACCTCAGTGTCATTTGAGATGTAATATGTGTTGATGTCCAGTTATGTCCCAATCACAACTTACTTTACTGCTTTACAGTGTGCTGTTGCATTATTGGTATTTATTTCTGCTGATTTGTATTTACATGTAGCGTATATTGTGTGTGCCCTTGTGAACATTGCAGCCTCTAGAAATATCAATGACTGGTGGTTGTCTTACTGGGTGACCCATGCTCATCACCAGAAATCTCCTAGAGCTAATGGTAGTATTCCCCAGCCAGTCCCTGACAATGCACATTCACTGCTCAGCTACCATCCTCTTCTCCTAACAAACAGGTCGGTATTGCGGACACACTCATCACAGATAATCATAAATATTGAAATAGATCACAAAAAGAGGAACCCCTGTGAATTTGGAACTTACATGATAGCTGTTCAATTTAGCTTCAAGATGACAATTTAAGTGTGGATGAAAAAAAAAAAAATTGTAATTTAGGAAAAGTAATGTTTTGAGTTTCAGCACGGGCTCCTTATTTCGTAAATTTCAGAGAGCAAGCTGCACTGTCAAATGAATCGACAGGTGACAAGCAGAGATATGAAATAAAAAAATGTATTGGGTGAAAATATTTATTTATTTATTTATTTGATTGGTGTTTACGCCGTACTCAAGAATATTTCACTTATACGACGGCGGCCAGCATTATGGTGGGTGGAAACCTGGATGAAAATAGAAAGGAGAAATTTGTACTTTGAGGAAAGTAGTATTGTGAGTTTCAGCACAGACTCCTTATTTCTTAAATTTTAGGGAGGAAGCTGTGCTGTCAAATGAGTCGATGCGCAATGTGACAGAAGCAGAGGATAACGTGATGTTCTACCTGACTGTCTATGGGTGCTTAGCTGCGGGAAATTCCCTCTTCACCCTGTTCAGGGCATTTCTCTATGCGTATGGTGGTATAAGAGCTGCTCAAGCTCTTCACAAGACCGTACTTGCTGCTATTCTTAAGGTGAGTCAGGATTGAACATTTGTGAACAACTGACCCATTGTGTTGTGCTCAGACATCATGGTATGACATTCTCAGGGCTGCTACCACATTTACCCTATTTGATACTTTAACGTCTTGCCACAGGCTCCCATAGGACTGTTTGACAGGACCCCAATAGGACGAATCGTGAATCGCTTCTCCTCAGACATGTACTCAATTGACGATGCCCTGCCCTTCATCCTCAACATCCTGTTAGCTCAGATGTTTGGTATTCTGGGCAGTGTGGCCATCACCTGTTATGGACTGCCCTGGTTCTCCTTCCTCCTTATACCACTGGTCACAGTCTACTACTTTGTTCAGGTGAGTTATAAACACTGGACTTTGTATTAATTACTTTGATCTGGTGAGGTTAACCGCTCATCACAGTCAACTGTTTTGCCAAGGTGAGGTTTACCACTGGTCACAGTGCGAGGTTTATCACTGGTCACAGTCTATGGCTTTGTTCAGGTGAGGTTGAAACACACAAGTTACTTTGTTCAGGTGACGTTAACCACTGGCCACAGTCTGTTGTTTTGTTTAGGTGAGGCTTACCACTGGTCATAGTCTAAGGCTTTGTTCAGGTGAGGTTGAAACACAAGTCAGTATATTACTTTGTTCTGGTGACGTTAACCACTGGCCACAGTCTACTGTTTAGTTTAGGTGAGGTTAAAACAAGTCAGTGTATTACTTTGTTCGGGTGACGATAACCACTGGCCACAGTCTACTGTTTCGTTCACGTGAGGTTAAAACAAGTCAGTATATTACTTTGTTCAGGTGAGGTTACCCACTGGCCACAGTCTGTTGTTTCGTTTAGGTGAGGTTAAAACAAGTCAGTATATTACTTTGTTCAGGTGAGGTTACCCACTGGCCACAGTCTA
The DNA here is from genome assembly GCF_032854445.1 of Liolophura sinensis. Taxonomy (NCBI): domain Eukaryota; kingdom Metazoa; phylum Mollusca; class Polyplacophora; order Chitonida; family Chitonidae; genus Liolophura; species Liolophura sinensis. Next base: position 35,120,062 of record NC_088300.1, on the reverse strand, counting down.
CTGTTTAGTTTAGGTGAGGTTAGATCAAGTCAGTATATTACTTTGTTCAGGTGATGTTAACCACTGGCCACAGTCCTACTGTTTAGTTTATGTGAGGTTTACCAGTGGTCACAATCTATGGCTTTGTACAAGTTTGTCACAAGGTTGAAACACAAGTCAGTTTATTGTGTAAGACAGGTCAGAACTTGGGGGTCATGTGATCACCCTTTCGTGTCTAAAACAATATGGCTGCACAATGTTAAAGCATCCAGGAAATGGTCACTTTTTGCCACTTCGCTAGCGACCAGTAAGGCCTAGTTGTCAAAATAACGTCACTAAAGCTCTGCAGAAATACTCAGGCTATGTGGAGAGCTGAAATTATACCAATCCAACGGACACAAGATCACTGACAGTGATTCAAATATAGGTATTTTCCTATGCAGTAACACTGGGCTGGCTGTTTTCTTCACCCACGCCATTTGTTGCTAAGGAGATCACGTGGTCTGACCCGATCCATCTTACAGAATTACTTTGTTCTAGGGAGGTTAACCACTGGTCACAGTTTACTATTTTGTTCAGGTGAGGGTTAATACTGGTCATTGTCAATGGCTTTGTTCAGGTGAGGTTTAACAGTGGTTACAGTTTGCCATTTTGTTCAGGTGAGGTTGATGTCAGGTCTATTACTTTGTTCAGGTGAGGTTTATTGCAGGTCTATTACTTTGTTCAGGTAAGATTTATTGCAGGTTACAGTCTACTACCTTGGGTAGGTGGGGTTTACTGCTGGTAACATTTTATTACTTTGTCCAGGTGAGGGTCAGTTACTTGAAGTTGGTCAGACAGCCCAGAGAAAGTCTGCTTGCGCAGAATATTTATGTATGTGGAGGTTGTGGCCCTCAGGCATCAGATTTAAGAAATACAAGTACCAATTTTCATTAACATGCACAAACCACCAAATCAGTGATCTGAATAAGCTGAAAATTTAAAGAATTTCAATACTTAATTTACTTATGTCTTTCTTAATTACAGTTATTAAGGTTTTAGGTGGTAGATCATGGTGAAGATTTCGTGTTAGTGCACTAAATTCTGTTAAAATCATATAAAAAAATGGGATATGTCAATGTAATCTAATTTTTGGCTGTTTATTTCAGCAATATTATCGAAAAACATCCCGGGAAATCAAACGAATCTCCAGTGTCACGCTTTCACCAATCTATGCTCATTTCTCAGAGACTATTGGAGGACTAGCCACCATTCGGGCATTCCGTCACACAGACAGGTATTTAGGGAGAAGAGCTTCTGTTCCGAATTGTGGTATTTGGTGTCAATTTTAATTACAGACAGAAAATATATCTCATAACAGGCTCTAATCTTTTATATTGTAATTATATTGTAATATGGTGACAGATTATTTAAAGATAAAGGGACCATGCTGTTAAATGACTTATGATCAGTAATAAATTGTGCATTGAAACAGTAGTACACCACTTTCCTCCACCTGTAAAACTGAAAAATTTTTGAGTTTGGTGTGAAGCAACAATCAGGCAATCAAACTGAATCTGGAGGAGGGGAGCTGGATTTGTACATTTCCCTGCTTTCACTGTTTGTAGGGCCTTGGTAAACAAGAAATACCTTATATCTGTATATCACATGAAGTTGTCATGAACTTAACAACTGTTAGTTGTTTACCACAGGTACTCAGCTTTTTCCTCCACATATAAAGCTAGCCATTGTATAATGGAGAAATGAGTATGGCTTTAACAATGGTCAAATAAATAAATAAATCTTGTATGAGTGAACATTTTTCATTCCATCAAAAGATTGACAGATATACATGAATGTTAGTAAATAATTGACTACTGCTACTGTTTCTTTTTGTGTCTCAGGTTCCGAGAAGAAAACGAACGTCGTTTAGATTTGAATCAGAGAGCACAGTTTGCTGCTAAGGCTGTGTCTGCTTGGCTAAGCTTCCGTCTACAGTTGCTAGGGGTTGCCATGGTAACAGGTGTTGCATTTACAGCTGTGTTGGAACATCACTTCAGAACAGTAAATCCCGGTAATTTTTGTGGAATTGCCCTTCAAGAGGCCAATAATCTCATTAGTTTTGTCACTGAAATATTCCTGTATCGGTGGAACTCTCAGGTTTGGTAACTTCGTCACAGATGAAGTTTAAGGTCATATGTCTTATTTCATTTAGTCCTGTGATATCTTGTGATAAATGTTATTTAACTGGTATTTCTCCTAATGATCTGGCAGCTGTTGAGACATTTCATACAAAGATTAGTATGAGATTGATTTATTGTAACGAATCAAGTTACAGATAAAATTGTAAATGTATAAATATAAATACTTCAGGATTGGACTGCATCTCTAGGGTCTTGGGAAGATGCATGAAAATAACTGTTACAAATTGACTATCTTAAATACGTTTGTCAGTATCTTTGGTCATTTGCAATAGGAATTGTCTCTTTCTGCCTTTGCTTTCAGAAGGGTGTTTGTTAAAAAGCCTCCCACCATAATGCTGGTTGCGGTATCTCAAGTGTTCTTGAGTACCATGCCAAAGACTACAATCTAATAAATAAATGAATAAACATTTGTGTTTTTCGACTGCCTTCAGGTCTTGTGGGCTTGGCTATCACCTATGCATTGTCCATTACTAACCTGCTCAGTGGAGTGGTCACCTCGTTCACAGAGACAGAGAAGCAGATGATCAGCGTTGAGAGAGTACAGGAGTATATAGATGACACACCCACAGAACGCTGGCAGGGGGTGCTTGTGGTAAAACTTCACAGTAAACTGGATGTTTGAGCCAGGGTTGCACACAGGACACCCTATTTAAATCAAAGATGGTGGTAGAAAACATGTAACACAATACCAAAAGTGTGCCAAATTGCAGTAGCAAGAACAGAGTTCCACCACTTGTCATTTTAAGTATACACAATCACTCTGTTTGGTGCTGATAATCTTGATGCTTAGAAACCATTTAACACACTAAGGTGAATGTAGGTATTGTGAAAAACTCATTGTTCTGATAATTAGTATCACTAAGCCCGGTTTCAGTGTCCTCTTGCCATAGGAATGGATATAAAGTCGTTAATTTTGGGATCCGTGAACAGATGCCCTGGGTTCTTTGACGAAAATGACACATTTAAATAACCCTCTTGTACATTACTGGCTCCAATTTTTTCTGCTTGAATCTAGCACTATCATTTGTTGATTCTTGCCACACTTACCATTTGCTAGTGCATGTCTGCTGCACCAGTTTGCTTCTGCAGTTCATTACTGATTTAATACAGGGTAATAACACTTGTACAACAAGATTCGCAAGCACAGCATCTAATCAATTAGATTAAATCAACAACTGCAATTCTACTGGCAGAAAATATGTGCTACTTTTTTCTGTAACACAAAAAAATGTTAACCGAACAACTAATAAACAATTAATCTGTTAAATCAAATTTAGACTTATAGTATTTATGCAGCCTAATACAGGGACCAAAATCAACTTATCATTATCATGTAGCAAGCGTACATGGTGTACGGTTAGTGTAGAAATAATGATGATAGATGTTTTCATTGCTGATGCATGCGTAGGCCTTAATGATTTACGTCTCGTCTTTTTTCTTTCAGGCACCTCCATATTGGCCAATTCAGGGAGCAGTCAGTTTTGCACGAGTACATCTTCAGTATCGCCCTGGTCTTCCGGATGCGTTGAATGGCGTATCGTTTGAGACGCGGCGAGCAGAGAAGATTGGCATAGTGGGCAGGACAGGCTCTGGCAAGTCCAGTCTGTTCATGGCTCTGTTCAGGCTGGTGGAGATTCAGGCAGGAGAGATACACATTGACGGAATTAACATCCATCACCTTGACCTGACAGACCTCAGGTATTGTGTTTGTTGTGAAAGTCTGTCTGGGTTACTCATTTTGGCTGATTCTGAGAGTTCTGTAGATCTTACAAATGTGATAGAAGGGGACTTTTGGACGGATTATTTATAAATGTAAATAAATTATCAGAATTAAATCTCAGATGAACACAAACAAGTATTATTCAACTCATGTATCCTGTATGATATCAATCCAGAGTAGTCAGGGGACAAAAAGTACACTTGTTGACATCTGACACAAAACATGGTTTTACCTGTTGAGGAGGGGTGGAAGAGAGTGAAGGGCAGTTTACAATAAAACTCCTAAAGAAATAGCTCATTGAGTTCAGATCAGTGTGAAAATGAAGGATTTCTGTTGCAAGTAGTATGGCTATGCCCAAATTTGAAACTAAGTCAGATTGATGTTAGTGCCATATTATATGGGTGTTTTCATGCAAGCAGGCTGACTACTTACTGGTAAAAGTCAAAAGTGTCTCAACAATGGTGACCTGCATATCACAGCCAAATTGCCGTTTATAGTTTATATATTTTGAGTAAAATTTACCAACAATTAGCAGTGCAAGTTGTATGTAATGTTGATGTTTGCAGGTCTTCACTGTAAATGGGAGTTGACATGTTAGTCAGCCTGTGTGCACTTCATGCAATCTTTTCACTCCAAATTGAGTGAATATTTCTTTATTTATTTGATGGGTGTTTTACGCTGTGCCCAAGAATATTTCACTTATACGATGGTGAACAGTATTATGGTGGTAACTGAGTGAATACATCCTTTACATGATATGATAGGTTTTAATATATCCATTCTTAAGAATGGGAAAAGTTATTTAGATATGGTCTTTTTAAACAAAATTGTGAATTCATATTATTATTGCTCTTATCTGATACTTCAAGTTTTGTATCATGTGCCCATAAGGCAATCACAATCTCCTAAACCCTTTTATCCGTCATCAAATTGTGTCAGTATTCGCTGCAACACTATTTGTATCAGAACGTAGACATATTTTAACAGCATGGAAGACAGAGAAATCAATATTTTTGCTCAGCTAAGTACATGTAAAAGTCAATGCAATTCTTTACCCATAATTGGAGATGCCTTTGTTTTAATGACGTTGATTTACTGAACCATAACATGGTTTATTGTAAAGGCCAATTAAAATTGTAAGTTGTTACAATGTATTATAGTCTTTTATATTCTGTTCAGCCATAACATGGTTTATTATAAAGGCCAATTAAAATTGTAAGTTGTTACAATGTGTTATAGTCTTTTATATTCTGTTCAGCCATAACATGGTTTATTATAAAGGCCAATTAAAATTGTAAGTTGTTACAATGTGTTATAGTCTTTTATATTCTGTTCAGCCATAACATGGTTTATTATAAAGGCCAATTAAAATTGTAAGTTGTTACAATGTGTTATAGTCTTTTATATTCTGTTCAGCTTTTACATGTTTATGTTTATTAATTTTCTATATATTATTTATCTGTTGTTGCTGTCAACTGGGCCTAATGAGCTTGCAGTCAATAAAACAAAAATACATCTCAAAACTATGATATATCATATAGTGGAGATAATGCTCTGATAATGTTCACTTTCGTTAACTTGATGGTTTCAGGTCTCGACTCGCTATCATTCCACAAGATCCATTCTTGTTTAGTGGTACTGTACAGGACAACTTGGATCCAAGGGGAGGTTACTCTGACAGGGAACTTTGGTCAGTCCTGGAGAAATGTCACCTGAAACAGGCCGTGGAACGCTTGGGAGGCCTGAGGGCAGATGTGGCTGAGAGGGGGCGACACTTTTCCCAAGGACAGAAACAGCTGCTCTGTCTAGCCAGGGCCCTTCTAAAGAGAGCTAGGGTGAGGAAAACACATTAGTCACAATGAAACTATTTAAAAATCACTTAAGGCTTTGCCAACGGCAGTAAAGGCCGCCACACACAGGACAACCAGGCAACACATTAGGCACGACTCAAGATGCAACACAGTATAATATTGTCAGGTATAACACACCACATATACCAATTATAAATGATACGATTTGTACCAAATGTTGATGAGATGACCAGTTTTGAATGTTGGCCTATACATTGTGTTTTTCATGTCTTTATCTGTCAGGATTAACACGATATGTACAGACATACACCGATTTCTGCAAGGTGTGTCACGTTGGCCTAATTTCTGTTTGGATGATGCTGTCTGGGTGGGCTTTATGAAATCAGGATTTTCACTTGTAGATAACTGGTAAATACTTTGTAAGAAACTAAAGAAACTGAGATCTTTTGAGTGCGGATTGTTTGCATCCAGAACATAGATACTGATTAGATTTGGAAAATATTGTATTATCTACTCATAATTGCATAATTTTAGACATTTCTCCAAGTATATATCCCAAGCTGTTCACTGTGGTTTTTCTTTGTGCAAGAGTTTGATTTGGCCCATTTTACCAAGAGGGCGTGACATTACATCAGATGTAACAGTCGTGGCGACAAATCTCTATGGTATATGTCATCATGATAATTATTTTTGATGCAAGTAACACCCTTGCTGTAGAAGGGGCCTCTGCGCAGTATTACCTCTGAAGTGTTGGCATGTTCACTGAGGAGTGTTCTGACATGTTACCAGGTGCTGTGTATTGATGAAGCAACAGCCAGTGTAGACCTGGAGACTGACCGCTACATACAGCAGACCATCCTGGATGAGTTTAGAGAGAACACCGTCTTCACCATCGCACACAGGATCAACACAATCAGGAACGCAGACAGAATCATGGTCATGGCCAATGGCAAGATCATCGAGTTCGCTGCCCCTGCTAAGCTGTTGGAGAACCCCAAATCAGCATTCTACAAACTCAGTCACGGCAATTACAGCTGAGGTCTTGTGGTTGCATCACTAAAATGATGACCAGAATTATCTCCCTTCAGCTCCTTGAACTGTTTTTTTTGTACTGCCTGTTTTCCAAGTGGATGTCTAGTGGATGTCTGGTACATGCACTTAACAGAGTAGGCTTATCCTCAATGTAAACATTCCATGTCATTTCCATTTTTGCATCATTTTACTTGTAATGGCCAGAGGATCGCGTTATGTGTAGAAAAGTGAACATGATTGATGTATGGGTAGACAATCACCGTACATGTATCATGCGCCAGCAGTCCTTATATCTTCTGAGACGTGATGGCGGCGGCAGATTAGGATCTGCCTGTAGTGTAGTACTAATAAAAGTACCAATATGTACTTGACAATTCCTGTAAAAAAATCTTGCATTCTAGAAGTTTTTCTAGCAGTTGCCATTAAACTAAACATATTGTTTTATATCTGTGCTAATTGGTTGAATCTTTAAAAATAATGAGATTCTAGAGTATTTATCCTTAGTGCAGTTAGAGCTAAAGTATTTATTAATGAATATTAATTTATTTATTATTTGGCATCAAGGAACACAGAAGCAACATTGAGCCTTTTTAATATAGCTCTTGATGATCAGTGATGATCAGTTTTGACATGGTAGGATGGTGACACACTTACTGTTAAGCTAATGCAAGCCCTTCATGCAAGAGTGTGAGTGGTTCAAGGGTAATCTTTATTATTTGTATAAAGGTGAAAATGTCAGGATATCCATCACTGATAAAAGTAATATCTCACTGGCTAGAGTTAGATATACACACCCCAACGTCACAAAGGAACATTTTGTTTTTATTCCAATGTGAGCTTAGCAGAATGACGTCATAATACAAGTTCAGTCAACATCAACCACTTCTCATGTTGTGCAATAAGGGCATGACGTCAGAACAGTACTTAAATTTGTTCAAATACACAAAATCACGATATCGTCAAAATATAAATAATAAATAGAATATTGCACAGTGAAAAATATTTATGATATTCAACCTTCACTGTGCAGTATCCTCTGTTTATCATATGATGATGTACAATCTTCACCTTAGCAGTTATCTCTATGACTGAAAAAGACTTACTCGGTGGAAGTTTTAGGTATTTTAGGCTTAATATAGATTTAGATCAGATGTTAGCATGTTAGTGGTCTACTTGTTATATTTTACATGCTTTCGATTGTTGTTATCTTAGACTGTGATAAGAATAAAATTACGTGTATTAATAAAAGAAATTTTTAGCTCGCCTGTAAGAAGTAATGAGAGGTATTGTGAGAGGGGGGAGGGTCATGTTGTCGGTGATGGTGACGGTGGCAGTGTTCAGTTTGGTTAAAGTTTTTGACCAATCATAGGGCTGTAGTGGCCAACCATAGTACACAGAGAGCCAATAGCGGGTAGCAATTTACATATCAAAGACCATGAAGGTTTTTTACTTCATAGCTCAATATATCCTCAGCCATTCACAGGGCTGTAGTTTCCATCCATGGTACATGGTGGATTGCCAAATGCAGTTCGTGATGTGCATATCAAAGGCCTCTGTGGTAAAGTTCGGCACTAACTCCCCACAGGGGTCTGTTTCCACAACAATGATTTACAACTCCATAACGGGTGAAGTCACTGGTCTGCAATCTTTACACATATGATAAACAGTCATATTTGTGACAGGATAATAATTTTGGCCTTTCTTGTTAATTTAATGACAAGATCTACTTAGAGAATAATATCTGTGTATGACAATCATTCTATTTTATTTTGGCTTAAAGGTCAATATTTGAATGTATGACATGAACATTATACAGTTTTATGAACTGCTCAATCAGGTGAGCTATCTGCATTACCTGAATGCCTTTTGTTACTACATGTGGTGAAGTGCATGTAACTGTAATGCTTAGGTGGTTATGAATGTTCACTGTTAAATGTTAAATGTTGTGCAGGAACCTCATGATAATCATACTCATCATTATAGCCCCTACATTCAGATTGATTATTGATTATTTATTTATTTATATGGTTGGTGTTTTATGCTGCACTCAAGAATATTTCACTTATACAACAGCGGCCAGCATTATGGTGAGAGGAATCCAGGCAGAGCTTGGGGGAAACCCACAACCCTCTGCAGGTTGCTGACAGACCTTCCCACTTATGGCTGGAGAGGAAACCAGCATGAACTGGGCTTGAACTGAGGCTCCTGGGTGATTGATTCTTTAAATGTTATATTTTATATGTTGTTGATTGTTTATTCCCAAAGTTTTCTTATCTATAAAGCCTCTGGCAGGCAAGTCAAAATTGATTTGTTTGTATATTAGTGGAAAATATTGCACTAATACAGGTAGTGCACCTCTGTAAACAGTGGAACAGTTTATAATTATTGGTACATGTACTGGATCTGTTGCTTTAAAATTCCCCTGCAGGTTATTTCATCTCCACAACTGTTTCACCATTTTTGAGTACGTACTGATATATCGGAAAACATAAGGAATTCTTAATACTTTTGACTCACTTTCTCAGTATATGTATTTGCTTGTAAGATTATAACCAGACGCTGCCAAACATAAATAAGAGAACTTACCTCGTGACTTTTGTGGAGATTTGCAGGCTTTAACATCTAGGCAGATCACCATGTGGAAAAATACCCCTATAGGAGCATTCAAGTTGGCTTTATTTGGGCAGATCATGTATTTGTTGTAGTTTTTATTTTGTAATAGGTTCATTTTAGTTTATTGTGTTATTGAATAAAGACCCATATTTGAGGTTTATTATTTATTTTGCTTACATTTTATTGATTTTATGGGACATTCTGTGTTTTGTGGATTTTTTTTCCATTCTTGTTCATGTTAATTTCTACAATTGTCCAGGAATGCAATATCTTTCATCCAACTTTAATGTTTAGATGAAAGCTTGTTATTGAAATATAGACATCAGCAGCTTTTTAAGTTTACTTTAGTTGTGTAGGTAAGGTGTTATGTAGTACTGGATACCAAAATGTTTTCTCTGTGAAAATCACAGCAGATTAAAGACAAGTGTAAAGAAGGAAGTCTTCACCCTGTCAGGTCTGCTATACTTTGCCATAGATTTATCTCCTGGTGCTGTGTTAAAAATTATGTAAACTCTGCAAACTTTAAGAAGAAAGAAACAAAGCTGTGCATAAATGGCTCAGAGGAAAAACGTTGATTTGTAACATTGTGTTAACAGTCTTGTGAATGTTCAAGTTAGTAAATTGGAAGGCATCTTAAGATGGTCTGAAAATCAAAGTACTATGCATTATTAATTTGAATTTGGAAGTAAAAAAAAAAAAAAAAAAAACCAGTGGTTAACACATAATGAAGAAAGTAAGGATTATTATTGCTAGGTCTATATTTCTGAAGAGAGCACTTATACAGTGCTACTATACCTGAATGATTGTATATAGTTATAGATTATATATAGTATAAACAGAAGTATATTTGTCAAATTTGTGTGCCATCATTTCATGTTAATATTCTTACTAAATTTGTCAACATGTTGGAAAAGTGCTAGTTTGATATGCTGTACGTGTATTTTGTGCACCTGTGCTGGTAATTGCTACTGTGCGATTCATTCATATATTTATTTAGAGAGACTTAATGTAAATAATTTGTTATTTACTTGGTGCATGTGAGCATTGTGTCCATTTGGTAACAACATGTGTACGTAGCTGTCAGTAGTAGTTTCTGTAGTCCTGTGATAACAGTGGGTTTTGTCAGCCATTTAAATCTGTTGATTTGGACAGTGCTGAAACTAAATCGATGGAATCATTTGTCTGGGTTAGTACGGAGGGTGTGGGAGGATAATAGTGCAACTTTAAAGATTAATTGTAGAGGGGCAAAAATGATACGTACATATATATACAGTTGTAAAAAATTTACTTCATTCAGTATGGCTTTCTAGGGTACTTTAATAATCAAAATAGAAATGCAGAAATGGTACTTCATGTTGTCTTGTGTGTTAAACAAGCAGTATATGGTAGCATTGCATGTAAATGTACATCTGAAAAACTTTGAATACTTCAGTGAGTTTAAGAGTGCAAATGACAGTTTACATGTCCGCAACACTTGCTACTAATAAATGATGATGCATTTGATTTTAGCATATACCAACTCCATCGTGATTTTGTCATCCATTTGTTTGATTGCTGTTTTACACCTGAGAATACTTCACGTGTAACGACAATCAGGATTTTGATTAGAGGACACCAGAAACCCTCACCTTTTGATTTCCAGTTGTCAACAACTTACAGACACATATACAGCAACATGAAACCAAAAGAGATGAATAAAATTTATCTTCCGATTAGTCCATGAACAAAGGGGCTTACCATTTGGGGACTTGAACCAATGATCTCTTGGTTTTGAGTCCACGCTATAAAAGGCAAATAGTTGGTAAGCCTTGTCACACTTTATACGATGTAAGCAGGGTTGATGGGGTGGATTATATAGCAGACTGTTATGCTTTGGTGGACCCAGTGTGTGTTTAACTCTCCTTTCCTTGGCAGTCACTATTAATGACGTGACTACAGGAAACCTGGGGTGAATGTAACAGGGTGTGTACATGTATAAGCGCGATCTACCTCCGGGTTGGTGGGAATTTCCCTTTATTCTTGTGATAGAAGCATGGACTGGAAACCCACAGATTGCTGGTTCAAATCCTCAGCTGGCAAGCTGATGGCCCAGGGAAAGATATACCTGTTACCAAATAACTTATTTACACCATCTGAATACAATCTTTACACAGCTCTGACTCCACACACTAATCCGATTTGCTATGTCAAGTTTACGAATGGGTCGATATACTATCGATCGGGGTCCGTCTTGGCACGCGCCTGGCATGTCAACAAGCAAGCACGTGCGCCGCTGTTGCTTGGAGAACCACGCCATCCGAAAACGAGGCTGTCTCTTTGCGAGCGATAGGGCCCCGAGACATATTTGTGTTGGTTAACTTTTTCTGAGGTAAAAACCAGCAAGAAACCCAACAGTTTGGATAAGTGATGAGAATGTTGTTTAAATAATGTCGGTTAAGCTGTTATGCTACCTGTAACATGTCATGTAATGAGATGAAGTAACCTTAAGGTAGGGGTAACGGACACGAAAATTAGGCTCGCTGTCATCACTCAGTTACGTACAGTATCCTCGGGCGCACTTGCTTATTTTCAACCGTGTAATGATACATGACTTTTGCCTTTTGTCAGCTAGTGAGCCCCTTCTCAGATGCTCAATGTGAAAAGCTCATTTTTAAGTGAAGTGACGCCACTTTGCACGTGACAGCAACCTCAACTATCAAATTCCCCCCAAATTAAAAAGTTTTAGGGTTTAATAGAACAGTCCATGAACATGTGGTTTTGTGAAATGGTCATAAGCATCTGAATCATGAATGGGTTAAAAAAAAAAAAAAAACTTTGCATGTATCCCTAATTAAAAGAAAAACTCAAATAATACCAGTACCAGTGCTTTTAATTAATAGAGAATTAGAAATGCAAATAAATGAAATAAAATTAAAAACAGAAAAGGAAAGGCAGGTTGACGTTAATTGTCTAAGACAAATCTTCTCAAAAAGTTTTATCGCACATATTATAGCAAAGACTTTATGGATGGTAAAATTTGTGAAGAAATTATTGAGTACAGCTCAATGCACTCTAAATATGTTACCAAAATATGTTACCAAGTTCGTCTGTCAGCAACCTACAGATGGTCGTGGGTTTCCCCCAGGCTCTGCTCTGTTTCCTCCCACCATAACACTGGTCGCCTTCATATAAATGAAATATTCTTGAGTACGGAGTAAAACACCAATCAAATAAATAAATAAATAAATAAATAAATATGTCCGTCTTGCTTGTGCCGTGGCATGTGTACATATATATTTTAACTTTCAGTTGGTTGTGGGTTCTGCATGTATACATTATTGTGGGTATATATATGGATATACTTCACATATTTACTTTTGTCAACCCACAGCTAGGTTTATTAAAATGTTTAGAAGGCCATATGCATTGTACTACATACATGCATTGCACATTTCCAAAAGTAATGTGTCCAATTAAATGCATATCCATGGACATGACCTAAGGAAAGACATCCTTGGATTCTTTATTGCCAAATCAATACATGCACCTCAAACTCATCCAACTTGTGTGACTTCACTTTGAAAAGTTGCTGCATGGTATTTTTTGGATAGTGCTTTCTGAGTAGTGTTGTTAATCTGACCGGTTAATCTGGAGTGAATAGTTACCAGAAACAAGTTTAATTACCAACAAAACCAAAAGTACCATTGAAGGTATTGACCCGGTCAATTGGTGACATCAATCCAACCCATGGTTAATTCAGAACTGGGGATATGAGCAATCTCAGGACAAAATTACATTGTGCTAAATGTTCAAGTTAATATTAAAGTTGTTTCTATAATGAATTATAAATAATTAATCTTGAATTAACTGTACGGTTGGAAGTTTTGGACTATGTATTTTTCTGTATCATGGGCAATTTGACCAATTTCTTGAATGATTTGTTGTTGACGATTTGGAAACTAACAATGTAACACTATCCTCGGCCGGTTTATTCATACAACATCAGAAGCAGATATATGCAGGATATGGTAAGTGTGCATGTAAATCCTGGCCTTAATTTGTGAAGGATCAGATTTCTAAATTCATGTGCTGTCATTCTTCTTCCGGCTATGTATATGGAGTGCCAGTCTGAACGTTCCACCTGGAAACATTCATCAGGATGAAGTTGCTGATAGGTTAACATGGGTTCCCTTTTTTCCCCCACCCATGACACTGATTGCCATGATGCATATATATAGGGAAAAATTCTTAAATTGCATTAAAAACCTGTCAAAAAAATTAAACAAACAGGTCAACCCAGTCTCTGTAAAGTATCTGCTCAGAGGTAGGTATCATGTGGGGATCATAGATCAGCTCTATGATTTAAGTGTCTTCTGCAAGGAGATTCCATCCTGATATGACCAAAATGATATGTACAGCAACAATAAAGCATGATAAAACAAAGAAGCAAATCAAAGTTCATCTTGAGATGTTAAATGGTCTCCAAAGGCCTCTTTTCTTGACACCAGTATGGTGTCCATGCATACCTGTAGATCACAGCTAGGTGAGAAAATTCATGTAAAGCAGTTTATGAAAGGTTAGTGGTTTACCGTAGGCACTGACTTTTCTTCCATTCACAAGACTGATAGCCATTCTGTAAGTGAAACATTTTTGAGTAAATGAGATAACTAAATGATAACTAATTGCAGACCTTCGTTAGTGGACATTCACCTGTGGGGACCGTGGCCTGGACAGAGGGAAGATGATTCCCCCATCCTGGGCAGGAACGATGATGGTCTCAACTCCTCAAAGCTCAGCTACGACAAGCAAAACGATGTCCTCCAAACACTACTCCAAAAATCTCACTGGCATTTACTTGGGAGCGGTATGACCTGATATATACTTTACAATAATGCTGACCTTCGTGTAGAATTAGTACATCTTTACCACATACATGTAGCACCACATGAAAAGAAAATTTTATCTTGTACTGATTCACATATTGTTTTTTTTTTTATTAATCATCCTGAACTAAGTAGTGCCTTTTCTTGTATAATGTTATCACAGGGTCCAAGCTATAATGACCATTATTCTCCTTCAGTTCATGAGTTTTATCTTACCAGTTTGCACACAAATCCTTATTGCAAAGGCAGGAATGAACAATAGATAACACAGCTTAGGCCAGAATAACTTCAGGTAGGAAAGTTTCCCCACTGTCTTGTGGATGAAATGTTTCTTGTTGATCAAGCATGTTGGCTCAGTCAGATTAATTTAGACACAGTTTATCCAAACTTTTATAGGTAGAGGACAGACCAGATGTTAATAAAATACTACACTAATAATCATATTCATTATTATTTAGAAATTTTCCCTATGTTTTTTTAGGCTCACCAGCCAGATTTACAGAGACGCACAGTTGACAGAAGTTTCAGCATACCTCCCCTCGTCAGGGGAAGGGGTCAAAAGTTTCGCGTTAAAAATTCAACTGCGGAGAGAAGAAATGTGAGCCTCTCATTGAAATTAATTTTCAAGTTGTTCTAAGTTTTAACATTAAGTTGGAATGTTGTGCTGTTTTTAAAAGTTGAGGAAATGATAGATTGTATCCACACTGCCAAAATATAGGTTAAGACTGAATTTAAATCATGAATAATCTATTAATGTAGAAAAACTTTACTATAGTAGTAAAGATGTTATGCACAAGTTTCTCTGGGATACAGTAAGTGTGTTATACCTGTAATTTCAGAGGATGGTGGAGTTGATTCGACTAAAGGAAGAAAAGCGAGGCTTTGGTGGAAATCCTTTAAGGGTAAGGCTACCATAATTCTTCAGTCTTTTCAACTGATTCTGGGACCAAGATTTTGAAACATTCTGAGAGAACTATGAGGTGTACAGAAATAATTTGCACAGATTTAGGAAACTTGCATCTTCAGTGACACAAACCAATTGTTTTAGCATAAGGTGCTGTAGACATGTCAGAGGCCGAAAAGGTTGAAGATTTAAAGTACATGTAGATTAATCAATTATATTTGAAATAATTGAAATGCCAGACTTCTTAAGTTAAAGAGCTGATAAAATTTTGATTTTTATTTCATAACATGGAGTTTGGATATGTCTTAACGTACAAAAGTACGAAAATGCTTCTCAGCTTTCATTCTTGGGACATAAAAATGGTTCTGAAGCACAGTTTTCATTTACATAGCTGTCAAAACAATTCTATGGGGGGTGAGAGTCTGAAGGAGGGTAAGGGTGGGGGGAGGGTTGGCAAACTGGTCGTGTATTCCCAGTCAGTGTTCATCCTTGAAAAATATCAGCTGTCATTTCTGAAAATTTTCAACCGTTAACAGAAAATATGCATAAAATAGAGGGGTTATTGGGTATGCCACAAAATTAAAAACTGTTTTTTGTTCTATTTTTTGCTAATAGCTTACTTTTATAGTTAAATGTATACATGTACATGTACATGTACATATATTTTGTACTTAAAGCCCATCACCAATCACTGACTTAGCAAGTTTTTTGTTCCCAGACTCCATTACATCATACTTATGAGAATATTTCCTCAAGTTTATTAACATTGATAATAGAGAATCTCACAAAATTCATAATCATAAATATGATGTCTGAAAAGCCTTACAAATGACTGAACAGGCTAATTGCCTGACATGGAACCCTGGCAAAGTTTGTCCTATTAGTCATGTTTTTTTTTTGTGTTGAAATGGATGCGGTGCTATTTATGTGTGTCTCAACTCACTAACGATACTTAATGGGGATCTTTTTGTGATTCATTTGTCCCAGAATAGATAGAATATGCTATTTTAGTACTGACTGTAAACATCAATTTTAGGAGAAGGGATTTAAATATAGATTTGAGTCCATTTGTTTGTCCCATCCTGTAGATTGATACACATTTACATACGTGTGTATATATATAGAGAAAATTAACATTTAGAATTAATTTCATCATGCCAACAATGTCTTCAATCAATGCGTGATGATTTATTTAAAAAGTATAGAAAGCTCTGCAAGAAACATTGTATTTCAAATTGATACACGGTAACCATGAGTACGATATCACCTGAATATGGTTTTCTGAAAATTAGTTAAAGGATACACATGAAAAGGAACTGTCAAACAAATATTACGTTAGCCAAATGAAGAACATTATGCCCAAGAAATTTTTTAATTTTCATTTTTGGGGTATGTTTACACCTGTTAATTAGCCCTCTATATTATGCATATTTTCCGTCAATGCTTGAAGCACGGTGAACACTCCTAATTGCCCCAAGCCCAGTGAACCTTGGTCACCATAGTAATGAATCCTAGCATATTTAACTGATCAGTCGGCGCCATTTTGTTTTTTGCTGAGATTGTGTTCGAGCAAAGAAAGCATTCATTTTTTAGATATTTCAATACGAGATGGTGTGTTGCGTCATTTTAGCTCTTCCAAAAAGAGTGGGATAGTTTCAGGCTTCAGCTTCTTCAGATTTCCTCATGAGCCATCAGCAAACAAACAAATCAAGGGGACAAATGCCTGTTTACTCCTTATATGTACTGGCTCATGCACTACAACCTTTACGTCATTGACCACAAGAGGCAAGAATGGCGTGGGTATTGCTCAATAACTGTATGATTATCATTAACCTTTGAGGAGTATTGGAATCTCTCAGTTTGGTTTGCCGAATTTGTTAAAGCTTACACAATGAACAAAGAACATGGGGCATAATACAGACAAATTATACCTCTGGATTAAAGATTGATGAGAGCTATGGTCAGATTTCATCTGATGTGTTTTCAGCAAGGGCATTGTCATATTCATCACAGAGCTCTCTGGTTTTTCCTGAGGGAGTACCAGTATCATCTTTATCATATTTATCGTGGAAACATACTGGCCTCACCTCTTCACCAACAATTGATTTGATGAAAATAGGCCCTGTGTATGCAGAAAATAGGACAATGCTATTGAGATGGAGTCTGTGTAAATCTGTGCCTACCCATACATTCTGCACCATGTTCAAGGGTGGATGGATATTTGCAAGCTCAATGTCTTCATTAATTCCCTGCTATACTTGTGTCCTTGCTCTTCCCTCTTTACCTCTCTTTCTCTCTCTCTCTCTCTCTTTATTCCACGTGCAAAATGTCAGGGGTAGCCGTATTGATTTCTTCCCGCTAGTAATTGGCGTAGGTCCTAAGAAAAAGATAAAGATTCAATGTGAAGAACATGTCATTCAATCATTAGTCGCCTCCATTGTGCCTAGGCTGGCCTGTCTTAGGACCCACTTCAGAGAGCACCCCCAAAATCTATCTTAGCCTAAAGCAGGATGAGGCACAAGGCCGATACATCAGCCCAAGCTACTCATCTCCTCTTCTCTTCAACTATATAACCAACTCCTTCAATTGTTTTTCTTTTCGTTTTCTCTTTTTTTTTTAAGGAAGCTGTCTCTATGTAAAGAGAACATATGTACGTAATCAGTGAAATGCTTAACAGTTGATAGAATGCCACTTCCTTTGCACAAGATGTAGTATATGACGTCATAGAAATTCTACAGGGCTTGATATGCCAGAGTCAACTATGAGGGTTTCATGAACAATGTGTATTGTTGCCACATGTGATGTATAGCTGTCTTTTCCATACCATGCATTTATTCATCACATAGTAATCATTTTCCCAGTGTTTTTTTTTTTGCATAATAAAAAGCATAAAAGTTTATAAAGCAGCATTGTTCAAGTGTAATTATATCAGTGCAAAATGTCTGATGATCTCATTTGATTGATTGACATATCAGCAATCACATCCAAAATTTTGTTTGTCATCATTTGTTGTGAGGTACATGTAAGAGCATAATGTTGATGTATTTTTTATTTATTGTTTGAATCCACAGGTATGAAATATCAGATAGGCTTTACAGAGCATTGTTTGTGTGTCAAATAATCTGTGTGTCAGAATTTAACAATGGGACTGAAATTGGAAATAAAGAAAAAATTAGAAAAAGTACATTTGCTTGTCTAGAATTAGCAGTGTTTGTGGTATGTACATTTAAGATTTTAAATGAATGCAGTTTGACTTTTTGAAGCTCTTGTGTCATATTAGTGGTTGTGGCCTTGGGATATGGTGTGATATTGGAACAGGGTTCTCCACAGCCCAGGCACACTAGAGAGGCAGACTTTTTTGCAGATAAACAAGTGTTACATATAGGTGAACAAATGCAAGTTCACATAAGAATTATTGGTAGTGAACAACATGTTTTATTAGTAGGCATAGAAATTGTTAGATGAGCTAGGACAACAAGTTAACAGAGGAATTGTTCCAAGGAAATTAGTGAACTACATCTAGTACAATTTGGCAGAGGGATTGGTGAAGCAGCACAAGTTATCATAAGTATTATGGGTAGGACACTGCAGGTTAAGTCTTATTCAGCATTAAACTTATTAATTCCTTTCTAAATGATGCTTTTCACTAACAACAACGAAAAGAAAAAAAAAGCAAATACCATTCCATTGTGGAAACAAGTGTTAAAAACAGTTCTTGGCACCAATAATTTTTAATCTACATGCTAAAAATGATGGAAAATTTTCCAAACTGATCAATTTAAATTCAGTTAAATCTTTGAATTCTAAGGTTTATTTTATAGATTGTTTTTGTATCATTGATATCCTGAATTTTTTTTTTTTTTTTTTTTCACACCAATCATGGTAATCGTAATATTTATTGAAGGTATTAGGCAAGGAAATTTTACAGTTGTTTCTTTCAGAGGGGAAAACAACAACTTTGATGTTACCTCAAGGCTAAGAATTTAAAAAAATTATCAGTGCAATTTATAAAGCTGACTAGAATTCTGCCATTAGACTGTAGTGAAGTGCCCCCCCCCCCCCCCCCCCCAACAATACGAATACCCAAATTCTTCAGCCCGTACAACCAATATTTTGAAACTATGGGGTGTAGAGAAATAATTTGCACAGCTAGCTTCTTTAATGAAACCAACAGATGAATTTGGGCATAATTTTCATAATAAATGTATGCATAAATTCCACTGAAAAAAGTGCTTTGGTGGTTGAAAAGGTCGAAGATTTACAGTGAGCAAAGTGTTTAGTGGACATTTACTGACATTCTCGTTTTGGGAGGGTGAGATGGTAGGATTCTGCGCTGATTTTACCTGTAATCTTTCTTATCATTTGTGAATTTGATTAAAATTAAATTTCAGAGAAAGCTGGTTCGCTCTGCAGCCCCCGCATTAGTACGCGAGGGGTCTGAAATGAAGAGTTCTAAAGATGATCGTGACTGTGTAAAGCCTGTGTCCCCCAGACTAGGGCGCTCACGTTCATTACACAACGCTCATATCAAAGACCCCTATGGTTTTATCAGGTGAGCAGTCCTTAGTCATGGTGTGACTGAAACTGTACAGGTACGTGTACAGTGTTTTTATTGATGATTTGGCTTATTCACTTATCTCCAACTTCTTGACTTTTAACTTCTGTTCATTGGTCCAGATCATTCTTTTAATCAGAATTGTTCTGTAAAATTTCAATAAATTTAAAAATATTTTGTATATGTTGTTACAAATTAAATACATCGATCAACCTGTTCGATAAAGGCATTAGCTTCATTTTAATGCTTATGTGTATAGTTTTTTTTTGTAGCTGGGAGTGCAAATGTTGAATGATTTTGGAAAGTATGAGGTTCAACAGGGGCCTCTGTGGCTCAGTTGGTTAGCGCAGCGTAATGACCCAGGAGCCTCTCACCAATGCGGTCGCTGTGAGTTCAAGTCCAGCTCATGCTGGCTTCCCCTCTGGCCGTATGTGGGAAGGTCTGTCAGCAACCTGCGGATGGTCGTGGGTTTCCCCCCAAACTGTGCATGGTTTCCTCACACCATAATGCTGGCCGTCGTGGTATAAGTGAAATATTCTTGAGTATGGCATAAAACATCAATCAAATAAATAAATAAATAAATGAGGTTTGACACAAATTAACCAGCTATTATTAAAAAGATACGTGTTTAAAGTTATGTTTATAATATTAGCTAACCTGCGATTACTATTAATGAAATTATACACAGGATGAACACTAGACAGTACACTGCAGCTATCAACTCAGGGATGACCCATTTTGAGTACCTTGTGGGTGGGGCAGGGTCACTCAGGGTTGGAGGAGTCCATTGTCCCACTAGCATACCCGGTACGGATCTGGATGAAATGCTTGGGATGGAGGAGTGGTACAGAGTTTTCTGCAAGGTGCTTGAAAATATTTACTTATTTATTTATTTTAATTGGTGTTTAACACTGTAATCATGAATTTTTTCCCTTACATGGTAGTGACCCATGTAATAGTGGGGTAATCCACAGAACTTCGGCAAGTTACTGAGGGAGTTTCCTATGTGTGATGTACAGATGCATGTAGGCATACCACATTGGCAAAAAACAAGTGGTTTTTAACAATCGTTAGTGTGTGCAAATTGGCCGCTTATTGTCACCAAGGCATAAACAAACAAGGAGACTGGGCAATTAAGTAACAAATTCCGTGTGGAAGACCAAGATTGAAAGTATACTTTACCTGTTCTATGGAATGAAAGACAAACACCTCAACCACTTGGCCACGACTCACTCTCTTCACGAAAACAGAAAAGCAGCTAAATTACAAATACGTAATAGTAACAAATCCTTGACCTTTGGAAATTACTCAGACTCTTACTTGAACAAAAAATTTCCATGAATATTTCATGACAAGACTTCAAACTAGACAATATTAAAGCACCAAAGCCAATACCACGTGATGCACAGTAATGAAATGAAGATTACAAAAATATTTGTGATACACAGAGAAATACATGTATGTCAACAATAAACATAATGACTTTGAATTACATTGCTGTATTTGTCCTATAAAGTTCAACATTTTTCAAGTGACACATTATGCCTGATTCTAATTGATTTCATTCCCCCCATTAGGGCTTGATTCTAATTTATTCATCGCCTTCCACCACCCCCACCCCCACCCTTAAGTTAGGTCTTGATTCTAATTGATTCATCCCCCCTGTAGGGCCAATTGAGAGTTTTTTTGTGAAGATGGTTTAATCTCTTATAAAAGAAACTTAAGTGTTGACATCAAAAGGATCACTTCAATTTATAAGGCCTTTATGTTCTTTCGAATGAGCATTTTTACACACCAAACTTTAGGTGAGATACAGTAATTTAGGAAGACAGCCCATTTACCTTTTTTCTTTTAGTTTGGGCACAGTATATATTTTTGCTATTTTTTAAAGACATATCTAACAAGGAAGCAGAGTGTATAATCTGCACATGGAAGTCCAGCTACAATTCCCAATATGTTCCTTCACATGGGTGGTATTATTGAAATACTCTAAAAGAACCAGGGGTTTTGTTGGGGGAAACCCTGTATAGTTTGACACTTCTGTGCAGAAAAATACTCCTACAGTTACATGTGTTATGACAAATACATTTCTTAATACATAAAAGATATTAAATAAACCTGGAACATGTGTGATCAGCGTTTACTATTTTGATAAAGTAAGTTTGGGATTATTTTCCTTGCTGTCCCATTTTGTTTATCATATTTAATACAAAGTATGGTTTTAGTGTCTTATATTTCATTGCGTTCACCATTCATTGCTTTAAGTAGCTTGTACCAAGAGCCCCCCAGAATCAGCACATGCCAGATATGTGTATATTCCATCAATACTTACTAGTGTAAATAACCATCAGTGTCATGTTTCTTATTCAGAGAAATGGGGACTCGCTAAGTGCTTTAGCCCCTCAGTCCAGACGAGGCAGAAGTTACGATGACCACACCAATGACTACACTGGATTTTCAGTCAGGTATAATCACTTACAACTATTACAAAGAAAAGAAATTTTTGGCATGTAATTGTTGTGCATTGCAGCATTTAAAATAATTCTCAGTCAGGTATGTAGCTGTCCATTGCTGTTGAACGCAAATTAATTTTTGTTCCCTGTCACAAAATTGGTGAAAGGATACATTTATGGTCCCCATGAGTTTGTCCGTCCATCCGTCTTTCACAAATGCCCTTGTGAATAAGATATCTTGAAGATTTAACCAGTAAAATAGCTTACGGTCAGTGAATGGGCAGTTTGTATTGAGTTCTGTCATCAGGTAATCCAGTAATCCAGTATGGCTGCTGTAGGCCATCAAGGATTTCTTTGTCATTAATAAGTACAATGTTTGTATATATGTTTGCTGTTGTACATATAGTAATGGCAAATCAAGGTTTTCAGTGGCATTCAAGTTAGGTAGCTGATAATTCTCTAGCAGACTTATTTCATTCGTCTACACCAGTTGTAGTTATTCCTGTGGTCGTCACAGATATAGTGACAAACCAAATTGAAGATCTTTTGAGTTTATTATTTATGTATTTGATTGTTATTTAGCTCCGTACTCAAGAATTTTCTTTACTTATACAATGGACATGATACCTATGTGTGGTGGAAAACAAGTGGTCTTCAGTGAACATTAGACTTGGCAAACGGCGAGCCAAGCGTTATCAGCTCGCTTATTGGCACCAAAGCCTCACAGAGTGAGCGTGAGAATCTATGAACATCCAATGTTCCACAATCGTTGCATATCTGCGCCTCAGGGAAACCACTGGCAGCTAGGCTAATGGCTTTAACAATGCTACAGAGTTGCCTGAAGAGAACTAGCCCTGGTTTATTGTGTAAGATGGATTAAGATCTTTACCCGGAAATCACTGAACCTAAGGAACTATGCCTTGCAGAGGCTGAAAAATGCTAATGTGAAGCAGAATAGGGTGTTTCTGGACTGGAAATTAAAGGCAAATGCTTTAATTTACTTATTTTTTTTGATTGGAGTTGTATGATGTACTCAAGAATATTTCACTTATATGACTGCAGCCAAAGGTTAAAAAAAAAAAAAAGAAGAATTTCACATAACGAACTGAGGTTATATGGTGTGTGCCATTGTGTAGAAGTGGAATTATGGGCTTGAAAGTTGAAGAAATGCAATGTCTTATGGCCTTGTAAATCTGCCCTCAAACATGTCGTAAAATCTTGTCATACCTCATCTTCATGACACGGAAAATTGGATTTTTGGCTTAATTATATTCAGGCATTTCATGCTGTTAATGAATAGAAGAATCTTGTTTCAGCCAAAGAGAATAAGGTCAGGTACATGTAAGTCCAGAAATTTTCACCCCCTATCGTAGTTGTTTGCTGACTTTCAGGAGTTACAGGAACCCCCATCTAGCTGAGCTGTTGCCTGATTTTGTGAGGACAGAAACACACCGAGGGGGCACCTTCTCATGCCCTAAACTCTATAGTCTTCAGGGCTCAACGAGGCCACTTAATCAGCACAACTCAACCAATACATGCCCCAGAAAGTCATCATTCCTTCAGAAATATGGTGAGTGAGAATTTCATTAAAACTATTTCTTTCCTAGCTATCTAGTCCTGGTGTTGAATGTTTACTCAAAAGATTTCACATTCTCTGGCAAAGATGCCATTTTAAAGAATGATACCTGCAGTTTGTTTGTTATTGTGTTATTGTGAATTGGTCATTACTCTCTCATACCCAACTGTACAGGGTAATAGCATCAGTTCAGTCCAAACACTGAAAATATGATACATGATGTGGTTATATGGCTGATATGATGTGGAATTGTCTTTGGGACTACATTTGAAAAAGGTGTAAGATGTGACACATCATGCCAAAAATGGTTCTCTGTGATACTGTACCCCAGCTCATATTTGATATTGAGCCCAAACTGTTATATAGAGTTGTTTCTTCAAAAAAATAATTTATTGTCTGGTACATTACCCAATTGTTTAATATGTTTCCCAGATTTATGATATGATCTGATTGAAAACCTGTTAATGTAACAACTTGCATCCTGACTTTATGAAGTTGGTGTCCTTGAAAAACAGCACAGAAAGCAATGTTGTGTGGCTTATGAAGAATTTGGAGTGGCAATATCAGTTCTGACAGTCTGATTTTACCCCTCGGCTATTTTGTAAACTGACCAAAGAATATCATCTTAGTCCATCCATTATCAAAAAAATCTTTAATAATTCATCTTTGTTTACGAAATGATGAATAGGAATTATCAAAAGTGGGTTATGCCCCTTAACATTCCACTTTATTAGCTTGCCTGTACAGAATACAGGCAGAGCATATCACACCCATATCATATCATCAGTGTTAAGGTAATTATTGTTAAAGGTGGTATCTCGAGGGGATGGTCCATCAGAGGTGTGCCCTTTGTGCATATTATTTATAGTCTCTGGCGTGTTAAAATAAATGTTAAGGGTGATATTTATAGTTTATCTGATGGTATATAGATAGCTACCTGATGGTAGATGATAGCAACTTGAGGTTATTTACATAGATACCTGAGGCTGCAGATACAGCTATGTGATGGTATAGTGATAGCTGCATGATGGTATATGGATGGTAGGTGGTGGACCATACACTTGTACATCAGATGAACTGTGTAGGTGGGTTAAATGTGTAGGTGGGGGATGACTAAAGGTGATGACAGCTGTGATGTACATATAACTGCTTCAGCTTGCAGGTGTCAGACTGATGGTTCAAATGTCCTGTATGGACACCACATAGCTTACCTAACTTGATGGTTGGGTAGTGGGTGGGTAGCAGTGGAAGTGAGAGGTGGGAGCTCTAATGAAAAGATTGTAATATTGAGTATAAACATGAATATATATTGATTGCTGTTGGTTGGCTTGTAACTATAGACAAGCAGATAGAAGACCCGCAATATCACACATACATGTACATGTATGTGCAGTGCTACATTATTTTGCAGCAGTTCGACCTACACAAAAATAACGACCAGTGGTGACACTGCGTTGTATTAATACATTTGTAGGCTTTGCTTTGCATGTGGCTAATGCACTAGAAACGTGATCAAGGCATCTATCTGGTGAAATCAATTTCCATCCTCAGCATTCCATTCAAATCTCAACTTGTCACTTCATTAAAACTTCTCTTCAAACCCATGTTATACTGTCTGCAGATCTGATAATATTGCCATGGAAACCAGACTGTTTCCAAGTGTGAGGTAATTAGCAGCCATTCAGAAAATAAAAAGCAGGTGTGTGCCAAAAAATGTGATGCTGTACGTTTTGTAGCATTTATTGCAGTCTGTTGAGCAACTGTGGAACTGGGTGGGAAGTGATGGCTATCTTGTTTGATAGAGCAGAGAAAGAGCAAAATGAAAGTAACACGGGTAATTGAGCCTGATTTTAATTTTATGGCTATATTATAGAATTATACATGTTTTAATTACATAAACGACTGTGATGAACTGTCATAAAAGCTGTGCCAGTGTGAAATGAATTTGGGTTGTCAGAAGTGTGTGAGAAGCCAGGACTGAAATAACTACAGTCAGAAAGCTAGTTTAAGGGCACTGTTATAGTACATTTTACATGTTGGAAAGTGCCCAGTGAAAAATCATGCAATAAATGCATCTTACATTACTAAATCATGTCCAACTCTTTCCTCTTTTTGAGAAGAGGGCTTGTCTGGAAAAATAGCCAGCTAGCTGACAGAGAACGAGAATTCAGTAAAATAGGAGCATTTGTCCTCAGGACTGATCGAGGCATGCAGCTGCCTGTTCTATTCTCTGCTCAAGTAGTAAGCTACATGTAGCTGGTAATTATCTTCTCATGAACTATCTTCATATCCATGTCATTTATGTACATGATTTCAAATTTGACATTGTAATATACATACATGTATACTTCTACTTCACAAATGCTCACTGCATACCTATGTATAATGGATGGATTAAATGGCACTTGGTGTCATGGAAACAAAAACCAAGAATAAATTCCAGCAAATTAATTAAGTTGAAAGGTTAGGTTTGGTGAGATTACAAATCCAGGATATAAGTTTGTGCTGATACTACCAGAGGTTTTGGGTTACCATAGTGTCTGCTGACTGTCAGAAGTCTATCCCCTCCCCCTATCCCCACAGCCCCACAGATAACTATCTGCTCATCATACCAGCTGATTCCCCCTTCAAGTAGGCAGCATGGGCATGTGGGCCCATACAGGCTATTTTTTTAGGGCCAATTCTAGGAAAGAGGAGATATTTTTGGCAGTGGTTTGTAGTACCTTCATCTGGCTGGATTGCCAAATGGCACTGACTGGGATAGGGGTACCCTAGACAAGATTATAGCCCTCTATAATCTGATATTAAGCCTTGCTTGGTGTTACTGTGTCAGTGTTATACCCTGCTGGCATATCTACAGGTAATATAGTAAATGTTTGGCACTTTTGTAGCGCATGGGTATCACATGTATTTACTAAATGATTCGGGTCCAAAGCAGAGAAACATTGCTGGGAAAAGCTGAATGGTTCTCTCTACTGGTTGAGGCCACTTTTACTAGCGGGGTAGAAAGGATGTGGCACAGTAGTGACATGCATTCATACTTCACATGATCTTGAGTATATGTACCTACCACTAGTGGGCCTTAGTGGCCTAAAAAAACATCTTCCTTTTACACTATGAATGTGTCATCCATCATTGTAACCACTCATCCTTTTGGCATGTGATTATAAACAGAGGGAAAATTATGAGTAAGCAATTGTTGTATATTCTTTCTCGGATATAAGAATTTTATGCACATACAACATTTTTTTCTTTGCTTTTTATGGTGACAAAGAGCTGAGAAGTTACCTTTGACATGATGATGGAGTTAGAATTTTCCTTACACCCATCCTTTTGGTATATAATTATAAACACAAAGAATTGTGAGTAAGTAATGGTAATACATAGTTTGGCTTGCATTATAATGTAAGAATTTCACCAAGATGATATGCACATGTAACATCTCTTTTTTCCTATTTTTCTTTTTTTTGACTGATAGAAAGTGCTGAAATAAAATGGAAGTTCTTTACTAAAGGCTTATGTGGTATATAATTCAGTATTTCTGACAACTTTGCGCTGATGAAGATCTCCAATCAGAAGTATCAATAAGCACAAATTCACTAATTCTAAAGGATTTGTCATTAAATAGCACGCACACACTGTATGTACCATATACTAACTGTTTATTATCAAGTGAAGCATGCTCCTAAACCTTGTTTCATCTCAGTATATAGCTGCTATATTGGTGAAGAGGAATTAAGCCATTATCATTTTATTCCTAATTAACCGTTTCCAATACGAAGCTTATTATAGTAAGTTTGTCTATTAATTATTTAGCTTAGTATGTAGTTATGAGCTTCACATGACTTGCTGTCATCAGAAATATGCTACATGGTATATAAGGATCATACATGTACATGCACATGTCAATATTATTAAACTTTAAAACCACGCGTTTGCACTAAATAAAAAATACACAACATCTTTAATCTTCTGTTCAGGTGTTCTAGAGTAAGATACTCTAAAGAAGACGTAAGGCAGAAATAAAGGCGTGGATTTTCATAAACATGCTATATACTAAGATGCGTTTTTTTGACTTACAAAGTTTTGACAAGACAGTGATGTCCCCTTTGTGCTGACAGATCGCATGGGTTATGTAAGGAAAGAAATTGGGATTATGCTTGGTTGTTCTAATATATAAAAATACAAAAAAGCTTCTCTGCTTTCTTCTTGGGGCGTAAAAATTGCTTTAAACGGCAGGTTTTTCCAAAAATAATGCGTCTGCAGTGATGATGTCAATGATGATAGTTGTCGAATCAGCTCCATAATTCAGATGGTAAATGTAAATGTTTTAACACAATTGCCAGTATTGTATATGATAGCGGCCATCGTATGAACAAATTTCCCAGTTTGACCCTCCAGTACGTGTCATGTAATGGTGACATCAAGCAGCAAATGGACAACATTTTCTTGTTGTAATGTCAGATTTCGAAAAAGCTGAATTGCTTTAGATTTAACTTCATTAATAACTTACTTTCATTGCCACGATTCTGTGAAGAAAGTAATTAGTATAATTCAGTTCATTATAAATTATCGGTATATCTCATTACCCCCAAAGTATTCTTACCTTGAGTTGTTGCTGTATTCGTGCCATTTCCTGTGGCTTTGACGTCAGCAGTGTCTAATTTGGGTGTAGGAGACCCTAGTTAATTACTGAGCACATTGTAATGACATCAGATGGTGACACAGAGCACCACCTTTCTCGTGTGATAAGTGGCTACAGCAAGCTGAAATCTAACATTAGGGACAGCACAACCCCAGCACTCTATTTGATTGGCATAGTAAATCATGCTTGTGCCACCTGAAATGTACATAATCACCTGTCAGAATAGTATCTTTAATATAGCTTACATTTCTTACAAATACATGCATCCATGAAATGATGTTATGTTATTTTTTTGTTTTATGTTTAAAATTCTTCTCATACACGTTCAGATTTAAGGACATGGCATCATATTTGTGGTATATTTTTTAATGAAAACAAGTTTGATATTTTCTGATCTGTTGGCCATGGCAGCTGAATATATAAATGAATGTGGAATATTTAGGCCTGTTAATTGCCCAATCCCAGTTTTCTCCCACCATAATTCTGGCCGCCATCGTATAAGTGAAATATTCTTCATTATGGCGTAAAACAGTAATCAAATAAATAAATTAGTTAATTAATTGTCCAAAGTTGAATAAAACTGTAAAATAAATTTGTGCAGAGTAATCATGCAGGGACAGTGGTATTTTTATCATTTAGGCCAGAATAATGGGCTTAAAATTGCAACATCTGCCATTTAGTACAGTTTTTTGAATAGTACAATTGCATGTATATTTAAATAATTGCTGAAGGTGTAGGAGGTATTTATTGTTCTCCCAAAACTAAATCTTTATTTAAATTATCAGGGGTTGGTTTTAAAAAAAAAGACAGGGATTAAAATGTCTTGCATCAAGTAAGTCTAAAAGACTATATTTCATGACACATGACCAAATGTTTTGAATGTATTGCACATGTTCATATACATGGATATTGAGGGAATCAACAACCTTTGGTCCATACTAATTACATTGTGTTGGAATGTGGAAAGCTTTTATGCAGTGTAAAAGGTCAAAACAACAGGTCTGAATTCTGATTGTGTACCAAGTGAGTTATATAAAGAAACCATGCTTTGACAGCTTGAATGTGTTTAGTATGAAAGTTACATGTATGCATGATTGTAAATATACTAAGGTACCTCTGTTGGGTTAGCAAATATTGTGAAAGTTGGCTACTGCCTGTAGTTTCGAAAATTTTGTTGTTTTCATGTCAGCTTACACGAAGTTCATCAATTGTCAAGCCTTTTGAAACACGGGATTATGCAATAGGACAGACATCAGAAAAGAAAGTAGCATACTGTTCCTGGTATTATGGAGTAGTGGCCTTGGGTACATGTACATGAATTTTAAGCCTCTTATTTCCTGAAACTTTCTGGTTCATTCAAAGCCATTTTCATCAGTCAAGTTCAGGTTCTTTTTATGTTATTGCCCAATAATAGTAGGCTTAAGAATTTAGAGAATGATTGTGTGTCTTCCAATATACATGTATTTGTATGGCTTTTCCTTCCACTGTCAGAACTCCTCAGGCACATGAAAGAGACATAGCTTCTTAGCTTCTTCAAAAATGTATTAAGCCTATAATTTGCTGGACTGATAAATATGGGCTTTGATGAGGGTAGACGTTTAAAATCTTTTAATTTGATGTCATTGCTTCTCAGTCAGAAAGTAGTTTTTATTGATCAGATGGAGGGGGTATGTGCATGTATCTTTAGGCTGAGTTGAGAGACCACAGGCTGCCTGGCTCCCCTCTGCCATACATAGCCTGCTCCACACAGACAGATCTTGTGACTGAAAGCTTTTAGCATGGGCCATTGATTCTCAGTGTTGTGGGGATCACTGATGGTCTTACAGACACTGCTGCTACTCTCCAGCCACTCTGGTTCTGTTCCCCAGCCTTCCCCAGCTCTACCTCCCTCTCTCCTCTCTCTGTTTTCCCCTTCCATGGAGTCCAGGACTGAGGGACATCGCTTCGCTCACTGAGCCATCAACGTAGCTTCCTTCCTCAGCTTTCACTTTGGATATTAAGGTAGGTGCCATTTTACACCCCTGAACAATTACACTTAATTATATGACAGCTTCTTTATACTGGTTTCTTGTCTTCTATCCCACTGAGATAATAACTTTATTTACCTGTTGTGTAAATCATGTTGACAAGCATTTCCATTGCTTTAGCAGTCAGCTGATTTTTTTGTTCTAAAAAAATGGAAATGGTAACATACATTTTCCTAAATATCTGAGCAAGCAGAATTTCTAGAGAATTCTGGAGAATTTCTAGAGACCATATGATTTCATTTGAAGAAAAGTGAAAGGGGTATCTATTCTGTAATTACGAAACAGCCAGCTTTATATGTATCGTGACTGTTCATAATGTGGGTTTAAATATTCATGGGAAACACTATTCTATTCCTCCCCTGAGGATAAGATTTTTAACTGCAACTTGAAATGTGCCCTGAGCCTAATGTGCTGTTTAGGGCGCCTGTGGACAGTTTTTAAACACTTGGTTATTTTAGTCCTCAGTGTGAAGATTGGAGCCCCATGAAACATCAAGTCCCCAAGCGGCTTCCATTAGCTGCTATTATTTCAAAACCAGCCACTCGATGAAAGCATGAGAAATTCCATGTTTGATTCAGCCGTTTGGCTTATTCTTATGCTGTTGTTTGCTCACTTGTGCCAATTTTTTTTGTTATTGATTATGGGCTCTGTGCGATCAGCTAAACCATATTGGCTGAGGGTTGGGGCACATCAAGGTCTGCTGCTTCCAGTGCACTTACCCCTAACAGCTGCAGCCAGCTGCCTTCATTAAACAGCACTTCCTCAATGTTACCTCAAGTATCACAGTTAGTGTCTCTCTGAACCCTCGAGGCAAAAACTGGACACACTCCTCTTTGAACTTGTTGTAATGTTAAAGTTCATCATACTCTTAATGTAAAGTCTTACTAAGTCATTATTTGAGGGGGGGGGGGGAGACAAAAAAATAACTACCGGTAGCAAACTAGTGCATTAAGGAGGCGCCATAAAAATGATGTGTTTTTAAGCTGATGAGTTTGATGAGTTTAGGTGATGGCAACCAGTGTTTTGAAGGGCATCTGAGTTCAGTGCATTTCCGGTTGAACATTTTTTTTTTAAACCTCAAGCGTCTGTTATTTTCTAAGTTGCGTGTAATTAAAGATGAACGTCTACATACTTGATGCTCACAGTTAATTTTTTTTTCATTTTTGTGATCAGAAATGTATTGTAATGGTGTAGATTGTATGACATTAATAAGTTTGCCCAACATACAATGCCATCATATGAAGCAGCTGAACAGCATATGGCAATTAAGAAACCTTTTCAAAGCTTTTCATTTTCTTGATATAATAGGACACTTCAACGAAATTTGTCCGCTTCAGGAGCGGTAACTTCCTCACTTGGCGTTCATCGGGGATAGTGTAATGACTGGTTGACCTGTATCAGTGTAATGGCTCGGGCGGGACGACTTACTTGCCTTCGGTAAGGTGTCTCAGTGAAGCAGCTCTAGGTAAAAGAGCAGTGGAAATCCGTTCTGCAACAAGGGGGTACATTACATGCACTGTAAGGATTCCTTCATCGTCATATGACTGAAAAGTTGTTAGGTACGACGTTAAATCCCAAGCACTCACTCACTCACACACACACTCAACGAAATTTGATGGCACTTAAATGATGTAAACGTTACAAACTGATAGGATGTAAACATTTGGTGTGTTCAGATTACCAGTGAAGAAAGTAATTAGAGGGTTATTGTCCAAGTGAAGGTGGTCTGATTTTAGAAGCCCTAGAAGTATACAGAAATTTAAAGAACCAGATTGCGGTGTCAAATTAGACCCAGGCTAGTTACATACATCTTACAATGTTCTTTCCCAAATTCGAAGTGAATCATGTCTGTTCAGTGGTGTAACGTTAACATTTTACTAGCCTGTGCTCCAAATAACCCTAACATTAAGGCTTGTTCTTTTCAAGAATTCGCAAGAAATACATTACCATACATATTTCTTTCCTACTAGAAAATACACAAATCCCATTTTACGGCTTAAATTGGACCTTCCTGCTCTCAGATAGAAGTGCATGTTGATTCTCTGCATTAGGGTTATTTGAGGAAAATTGTGACACTTTGCAAGTCATATTATCTGAAATGGTGACTTAATGGAGACCTTCTGTTGCATTCAGGTTGATAATATTTCTATGGCACTTGAATCATCTGTACATGCACAATAAATGTATCCTGAATTGACTTCTCCTGTACTTCCAATTTCTCTGAAATTCTCATCCAAAGTCTCAACATGTGTATACTCAATATCTTATATATTATTTCACTTTTGACCCAGGAAATGCACGTATATGTATATGCCCCATGGGTGTCTCCATATATAACTTTGGGGAAGCTGGGTAATATTACCATTGATCTAATCAGCTACAGATACATGCAAGTAATGTTACCTACAGCAAAATTCTACAGAATTATATGACAAACATACTTTTCTGGAAATTAATGTGCATCCACTTTTGGGATTTTGGCTAAAATGCTAGTAGGAAATAGCTACATTATGTGATTCATATGTATTTTGATAGTCAAGGTTATTTCACCTGGGCTGTGAAGATGATATTTACGTTTGCATAAATTCTACACTGGATCGTAGTGCTGATATTGTCTGTTTTTACCCCTCAGCATTGCGATACTGCAGTGCTAGTTTGATCGTGCCTGTACCCTTGTATATACCCATCTCTGCGCATTGAAATCGTCCACTCCCCTACCTCGCTATAAAACAGGCATGTATGCGGATAACACACAGCTAGTTCGTCTCCTCCGTCTCTGTCATGCAACATCTCTCTATAATGAATACATTCCATATGGCTCATCATCAGTCAAGCTCCGATAGAATAATGATGGATACCATACCTGAAGGCTGTATCATTGAGTATGGTGCCTGCCTCATAATTTATATACCCCTGGACTGATTTGTCTTGAACATAAGCAGCACATGTTTAGGTCATTGACTAGGTATACTGTAAAGGTTCCTGGCAACCCAGGTGAACATGCAGTTTTAGTGCACTCTTCAGTGTTCTCTTAAGACAAATCTGTCAAAATTCCATCTTCCATGATCAAACACCAAGCATTATGACAACGTTTGAAATTTTGACTCGAGGGTCATACTCATGAAAGCTGAGTGTAGATGACCAGTATGTGTAGGTTGTTCATTCTATCTAACGTGTATCATGTATTTTACATTGAAGAGAACATGACTGATGGATATACATTATAGATATAGATGCATATGTTGTTCACATTGTAACTTATAAACATTTTGTGTGCTGTGTTCATATATATAGACGAGAGGCCAAATAAGTAATACAGCGCGTGAAACCATGTACAATAAAAGGAATCGTCAAGGTCGTGACTGAGTGGAAAGGTCAAGGCCTGCTATTTTGCATAAAAATGGTCCTGTTTTGTAAAAGTGATTTTCATTTATTCACTCTTTATGATGTTGACCAGTTAACATTGTTTTGTGAAATAAAGAGCATAATCTGGGTCAGAATATTACTCTGCCACTTTGAAAGCCTTCTTTTAATTAGCTAATTAAAGCCAGAAACTATAATTTCCCTACTTGATTATGACAACAATAGAGTATTGCTGGAGAGTGGAAATATCGGGGTTGTGGTGTGAGAAATGTAGATATGCATCATACAACTTGTTTACAGGTAACGTCATCCTGTGATGATTTGAAATATCAAATGGATACACGTCATGCAGCTTGTTCACATTACCATCTCATCCTGTGATGATGAAAAAGATCAACTACATACATGGCATACAGGTTTTCACAGTACCATTTCGTGCTGTGATGATGAGAAAGATCAAATAGATACATGACATACAGCTTGTTAACAGTACCATGTTATCTTGTGATGAGCCTGGTTTCCTCCCACCATAATGCCGGCTGCCGTCATATAGGTGAAATATTCTTGAGTATGGCGTAAAACACCAATCAAATAAATAAATAAATAAATTATCCTGTGATGATGCGAAAGATAAAATAGATACATAACATGCAGCTTGTTCACAGCACCATCTTATCCTGTGATGATGCGAAAGATAAAATAGATACATAACATGCAGCTTGTTCACAGCACCATCGTATCCTGTGATGATGCGAAAGATAAAATAGATACATAACATGCAGCTTGTTCACAGCACCATCTTATCCTGTGATGATGCGAAAGATAAAATAGATACATAACATGCAGCTTGTTCACAGCACCATCTTATCCTGTGATGATGCGAAAGATAAAATAGATACATAACATGCAGCTTGTTCACAGCACCATCTTATCCTGTGATGATGTGAAATGATCATCTTGTTCATATTGCATAGTTTTTATAGGATGGAATTGGATGGCACAGAAGACATATTTTTATACTAGGTTGAAAATTCTTGAGAATAGCATTAAGCAACACTCTATTAATAAACGAATAATTGGTTCATTGTGTGAATCTGTTTGAATTGGTTTTGTCCATAGGCTATGATTTCTGCCTCCTGAACATGGCAAATGGCCTTCCATTCTTGTTCAGGTAATGAACATTGTTGTATTCATGTACATGTATGGTGATCAATTTATGGACTTTTTTTTCATGAGCGTTAGCTAGACAACTTCTGTGTGCTTGTTACTGATGGTCTTGTCAGCCATGACCGTCTTCAGAATCAATATCCACTTATATAAAATGATCAAAATGCCATCTGATAAATGACTGGAAGTAAATGAAATAACGACACGTGCCACATCCGTGTGACATTAGCAAATCAGTGATAGATGAAGTGGTTTGAATGATTGCACTTCAATCTTATTTGGGTCTAGATTCTTTCATGTTTGCTTGATTTAGAAGTGATTGTTTATGTCAGAAGGGAAGCCTTTCCATTTATTTATTTCATTGGGTTTTAATGACTTGTACTCGAGAATTTGAGACTTCTACATGTATGATTGCAGTCAGATTTGTGGGTGGAGGAAACCGAACTGGGAACAAGAAAATAAGCATCCTTCACAAAGTACTTGACAAACTTCCTAGGGCCTGTTTCACAAAACTTCTGTAGTCGTATAAGGCCTGTTAGTGAGCTTAGGGTCATTTAGCTGACTAGTGTAAGCAGTCTGTCAAAAAAATTGACTGTACATGTACAATAACCCAAAGTACTTTAATATAAATCAGCCATCCGCTTAATACCATGGCTGGCTATGTGGTTACTCTGCAACATTCTGATTGGTAGAGCCTATGATAATGAATGTTAAATTGGCTTAAAAATGTAAATAAATCATATTACCATGCATAAATAAAACAAAAAGAAGATAATTTTTTCCTTCATTTAAATTTTCGACGAAATTTGCAAATGAAGCATGATAACTCTCTCAACAGACAATCGAAACAAAGCAACAGCAGAGGATAAGTTTTAGTGGTTTACGATTTTTCAAAAAACCTTCATTTGCTGCTAGAAGCTAATTTATCCCTATTTTTCTTCTGTCAATAAATAAACTTTCAAAACTGGGACACTTTTAATTCCGTATTTGTTTCCATCTAGCCACCTTCGAACATTGCTGAGGATTTCAGGGTAACTTTCCAAATCTGAGACAAAACCCTATAGCTGATAGCCAAATATTTTCTTTGTGAAACTGGGTAGACAAAATTGCTAGTCGGCTAACTGAGTTAGCCATCATAGCTTAGTCTTTAGACTTTTTGTGAAACGGACGCCTGATTTGAAACCTTAAGTTGAATTTGGACCTGTGACCTAATTTTTGCAAGGGTCAATCAATGGGCTGTGGCAAGAAGACATTGACAAATGAGTGAACCAGCAAGCATCATGAAGCATTTTTAAAAGATCAGGTTACTTTGACCACACACTATACCAGGTGTCACCATCGCTATATATCATGAAACTTCATGTACCCTTGTTCTTTTCAACAGTGTAGTGTTGGGTGCCGTGAACGATGTATTTGTAGCTAAATGTTAGTGTTCTTGCTTGTGACAGGCCTCTGAACAGTGACTTTGCAAACTCAAATATTACTGACACTAGTTCTGCTTTAAGTCAGGAGTTTTGTCTGGTCAGTCTGGTTTTCTCTGGTCAGTCTGGTTTTATCTGGGCAGTCTGGTTTTCTCTGGGCTATCCTGTTTTTTCTGGGCTATCCTGTTTTTTCTGGGCTATCCTGTTTTCTGTGGGCTGTCTGGTTTCCTGTGGTCAGTCTGGTTTTCTGTGGGCAGTCTGGTTTTCTCTGGTCAGTCTGGTTTTCTCTGGGCAGTCTGGTTTTCTCTGGGCTATCCTGTTTTTTCTGGGCTATCCTGTTTTCTGTGGGCTGTCTGGTTTCCTCTGGTCAGTCTGGTTTTCTGTGGGCTGTCTGGTTTCCTCTGGTCAGTCTGGTTTTCTGTGGGCTGTCTGGTTTCCTCTGGTCAGTCTGGTTTTCTGTGGGCTGTCTGGTTTCCTCTGGTCAGTCTGGTTTTCTGTGGGCTGTCTGGTTTCCTCTGGTCAGTCTGGTTTTCTCTGGGCTATCCTGTTTTTTCTGGGCTATCCTGTTTTCTCTGGGCAGTCTGGTTTTCTCTGGGCTGTCTGGTTTTCTGTGGGATGTCTGGTTTCCTCTGGTCAGTCTGGTTTTCTCTGGGCAGTCTGGTTTCTCTGGGCTGTCTGGTTTTCTCTGGGCTGTCTGGTTTTCTGTGGACAGTCTGGTTTTCTGTGGGCTGTCTGGTTTCCTCTGGTCAGTCTGGTTTCCTCTGGTCAGTCTGGTTTTCTCTGGGCAGTCTGGTTTTCTCTGGGCTATCCTGTTTTTTCTGGGCTATCCTGTTTTCTGTGGGCTGTCTGGTTTCCTCTGGTCAGTCTGGTTTTCTGTGGGCAGTCTGGTTTTCTGTGGGCAGTCTGGTTTTCTCTGGGCTGTCTGGTTTTCTCTGGGCTATCCTGTTTTCTGTGGGCTATCTGGTTTTCTGTGGGCTATCTGGTTTTCTCTGGGCTGTCTGGTTTTCTCTGGGCAGTCTGGTTTTCTCTAGGCTGTCTGGTTTCTGTGGGCAGTCTGGTTTTCTCCACCACTTTTATCAGATCATCATGTACATCTCTTGCGGGTGAAAAATATTTGAGTACGTTGTTAAATACCAATATATAAGGTGGTAAATTCCTGTACACACTAGTGGGACAGAAATAACAATTGATGACATCTTGTCATCTTGTACAATCTTGTCTAATATCGCATGACCATTTGTAAGTGTTAGTCAACATGAAAACTGGGAAGAATTTAAATTTCACTGGAAATCGATATTGGGAAAACACGTTTACATAAAAATTTATTTATTTATTTGATTGGTGTTTTAGGCTGTACTCCAGGACATTTATTGAAGATTTGACTATATTGCGATATGTCTACACAATCTAGAGTTTGTTCCATGGATATGAACATTTAAAAATGTGTGACATTACCCTTGAATTTTTACCGCAGAATAAAGTACAGTGCACTGTATATTGCACAATACCTTCCTTTATTAATATTTATTTATTTGATTAGTGTTTTACGTCGTACGCAACTCATGTATTCAACTGCAGCTAGCATTATGGTGGGAGAAGACTTAATGCCTGGTGGGGTCGAAACACACGACTTCCATTATTAATAGGCTGAGTACATGAAGCTACAGTTGTATTACGTACATTCTCTGGAAAATGTTAATTCTCCAAAACCCACCCACTCCTCCTAACTACCAAAGAGCCAACTAGAAGTGTGCAGAGTGACGTCTGATAATATTGGATGTACATGTATTCTGATCGAATGACGTCATATTGAATGATATTGGCGATAACATCATCGCACCATCTAGCTGCACCACCTTGGTGATGAAGAGATGATAAGGCTTCAGTGTATTGGGGTGCAGAGAGTACATGTACAGTATATATTTCTTGACTTTGCTGGGTTTTTTTTATATCTGGACATTCCTGGGCTGATCAGCGTGGGTATATATCTGTAGGTGTGTGCTTTCTGTCTGACCTCCCAAGTTCCCCCTTGACCCCCGTCTGGTTCTTCCCCAGCAGAAGACTTGGCCTGATACCCAGGCTGCCATGGACTTTCCGCTTGGATTTGATTAAGCTGGATTGATGGCAGAGGGGAATAGATTGCAATAGCTTTTCTTTCTGTATTCCTCAGTCCGTCTGACCTTCAGCATTTTGTTGGGTCACATAATAACCAGATTTATCCCAAACTGTAAAGCGCTTGGTCAAATGACAAGCCGTTGCGAGTGCGGCAGTCGTCTGACGTCAGCTAAGATAGCAAAGACTGGACTAATCAGCTCATTTCGTCAGTGTTTGTCATCTGGCGTTGTAACAGCGCTTTCCCTAGTTTCTTTCCCTGTCGGAACATTTAATTGCATTGGCAATTCGTGAGATCAGATTCTAGCTCATGGAGTGAAATGTCATTTCCAGACTCTCTCTTTGTAGTAAATAGAATTAAGTGAGGATCCATCCCCTGTCATCTGTCTGAGTACCATCGCTTCTGAACAGTTTTAATTAAAGAAATTTGAATCAACCCTTTGTATGTACCCTGACAAAGGCTAACTATTTTAGCAACTTGAGAATGCTTCGTGCTTATGTGCTTCTGTTTAGTTTTGTAACTGTTTTGGGTACCTTTACACTGGCTCATGCAAGCTTTGCTCCATATAAGTACTGCCTTATTTCAGACTAATAGCCCTTCATGTAAGGTATTGGTTGTGTGTTCAAATCCAGTTTTTGCTGGTTCAGTTGCCACTTTTGTTAAGTGTGTGTTTCAGGAACCTATTCCACAATGAAGCGATGTTTAACATGGGTCAAAATTTAAAACCTTCATATAATATGAAATTTACTATTAAAATGGAGTGTTCATGGTTATATGTTCTATCCAAACTTAAATGTTTCATCCATATTAAAATTTTTGGACATAAGTTTAATTTCTAAAAGCAGAAATTAAGCTTTAAGAGTGCATATTAAATTTTGAACAAGTCAGAACTGGATTTTTGGAATCAAACCCCAAGTCTGATTTTAGAAATTGATGTTCTGTCTATCTCATCACTAAACTGAGCATTGTTGAGAGATTTTAAATTTTGACTGAAGTCACAAACAGCTTTTGGAATCAGCCCCAGGGATGCTTTCCTCCAATCCTAGATCAGATTGGCATTGCCAGAGAGAAATATTCTTGAGGAACAAAAATAAGAAGAAAATATCATCAAATTATATGTGTTTTACCTCCATACAATATGCATGTATGTAAAGGTACTCAAAACTGGCACAGTATTATAAGTTAGAAATTCATTGGCATTGACAGATTCCATAAAACCAGTTGGGACTTAGGTCAAAAATTGAAATACAATTTTAGAGCTGATAATTTTGGGGTCCCAGTAATTAATAGTTTGACCATCTCTTGAATGTTGTCTTTAGGTAAAGGTATTTGGAAATTTAAACCTTCAGGACCAAAAATTATTAATTTTATTATGGCATTATAGACGACAGAGCTTCATATTGACTCTTTTATTATAATACAAAGTTAGCATATTATGTATGTTTTTGTTGATGTATTAGGAGCCTCCGTGGCTCAGTTGGTTAGTGACTGTGAGTTCAAGTCCAGCTCATGCTGGCTTCCTCTCCGGCTGTATGTGGGAAGGTCAGTCAGCAACGTGCGGATGGTCGTGGGTTTCCCCCGGGCTCTGCCCGCTTTCCTCCCACCATAATGCTGGCTGCCGTCCTATAAGTGAAATATTCTTGAGTACAGCGTAAAACACCAATCAAATAAATAAATAAATAAATAAATAAATTGATGTATTATATGGGTTTGGATCAGCATGCAGATGGGTTTGATATACATGTACTTTTTCTATGATTGTTGTATGGTAAAAATGTGCTGCTTTAATTTGTTCAATGGGGAACTCGTAAAACCCCTTTACACCTGTATCAAGACGGTCCAAAGCTATGAACTCATTTGTTCTTCCTTTATTATGTAAAGTTTATTGGTGTGTGTGTGTTCATAAAACATTGATGAAGTACACACGCACTGCAACGTCACAGAAGAAAATGATGCGTTCTGCTGTCATCTGGACATTCTGTGTAGCTCGTCCACGAGTTGCCTATTAATATAGAGTGTATGCATGATCAGTACCTTTTACATGTATATGCATCACTACAAAGTGTCAACCCCTTGCATTTTTATAACAAAAATTAAATGCTATAAAAGGTTAACATACTTTGAGTTGCCTTTGATTTATAGGTGTTAAATAGTGTTATTCATTGTAAATCTTTTTGAACATGGTATTAACTCTTGTCTTTGGATGATTTTCTTAGTATATTTTTTTAAATTTCAGATTGGTTTCTATTTGAAATGGAGAAACTTATTTATTATCAGCATCTAATCTGTAAGATGTGTATACAGGTTTTAATTTAACCACTTGTTAGGGTAAGCATGGTATGGTATTGCATGTAAATTAAAAATTCTTTGTGCAAATATAACTGTAACATTGTCTTCTGTTGTATATATAACAATCATGTACTTCGCGGCAGGTGCATGGATAATTCCTCTTGTTTAATACGTTACTTGTTCGTGCATATGCAACTGTTTTTAATACTAGCACATCATGCACATGCATTTTAACTGATGCGTTATTTTACTCAGGAGCATTTTTAAAGGATTAGATTTTAAAAAGACAAAAGGGTACGATTGTTCTAAGGAAATGTCTGTCGCCTTTCTTCATGACGTGTACCTTTTAACACTCATACATGTAATTGTTGTGTAGCTAGCATTTAGAAGCCTCTATGTAGAAGCCTCAGCTGCCAATTATAGTTGTCCTACTTAACCACTTCTGTGACATACTATTGGTAATATATTCTGAATTTTATTGTGGAAATTACTTTATATTAGTTCATTAATATAGCAGAGAAAACTTGTAGGAGTGTGGGTAGGGAGCAGGGGTTGGAGTGATTTAGAATTGTCATGTACTTTGAAACCACAATGTAGCAATGATAAAGAATGCATTTTGTTTTCAGATGTTATCTATTGATGCATGTAAATTTTCATGTGCATTTCTGGTGCATGGATTTAGTCATGTCATAATATATATATATATATATATATATATATATATATATATATATATATATATATATATATATATATATATCCTTTCTTTCAAATTTTCATGTGTCTCCATTAAAACAAATTTACATATTTCACCATAGTATACATTTGAGAAGTTATATGGTGATGAAGGTCAAGATTCAAAAGCTGTATTTAAAGTAGGACAGGGTGGACAGAGAATGCCATAAGATATACATGTATACTACAGGTAGTTGTATGACATATTCACATTACCCCATATATCTTCATAGGTCACGTATTATTTAAATACTGGTATGTCAAGTGTACAATTAGTACATCAGCTTCTCAGTTGTAACCGCTGGCACCCATTTAAAAGTTTACCTTAATTACTAAACTTTTTTGTTTTGGTGTGGATCTAGCATATACTGCATTTCACCTAATGGGATATATCTTGGCAGCTAGTTTAATATGTCCATGTATAAAGGCATGTCTTGACAGATACTGCAAGATAGCTTTTTTATAAGGAGCTTGTTTGTATGACTTAGGTCATGTTAAAATATCGGTTATGGCTTGCTTTATTGTATGTGTGATGAAACCGGTTTATAGGTCATTGGTTGTGAACTATAACTGGATCGAAGTGATATTCAATGGCTCATCTGTATTCACTTGCGTTTACATAAATTTTCCACATGATTACCACTGACTGGTTTGTCTGTGGGCTTGTTTTATGGCTATGACGCAGGTAGAGGTCAGAGGTTATCAAAATCCTAATGTTAGCCCGGCCCGCTACCCTTTGTCCAGACTGTTGATTATGTATATCTATATATATAGATATACACGTACACCTGGATCTGCATGGCTCAATCCTGCTGATCGACAGTCAGGTTCCTGTACAGAAGGGACTGATCTGTGTCCAAAGCCTCTATCTTGCTACAT
This sequence comes from Liolophura sinensis, assembly GCF_032854445.1. Lineage (NCBI taxonomy): Eukaryota > Metazoa > Mollusca > Polyplacophora > Chitonida > Chitonidae > Liolophura > Liolophura sinensis. The sequence goes on along the minus strand of NC_088300.1, from coordinate 35,077,735 downwards.
TGTTTTGCAGAGAAAAGAAGGTTGTGACCATAATTGTCACAGTCCAGTGTATTAATCGGTTGAATACATCTGTGATACTGGCACCGTTAAGGTAGGTATCTGACAAAATTAGCACTAAAAAAACTGGTCATTTTCATGCATTTTACATGTACATGTCCCTGTCTCAAGCCAAGTTTCAAGATGAAGGGTTTTGATTGAAATAATCTGCAGGCATAAAGCCAACAAAGTTGCCCGAATATTATATAAATTAGGTAACCATAATTGTAGTGTACCTCTCTCTCTTTTTGTGCTTTTGCCTAAGTTTATTAGCTTTTTTTTGGCCATGCTGATTAAGTTAATTTTTTTTTTAATAGAAAGATATATATAATATAGGGAAATATCATTAATAGTTATAAGGAATTTCAGCTATATAAGCTATAAGCCTCTATACTCACAACAGTGCATGACTTGAAAGTAAGTGGGAACCTATTTAATTTAACAGAATGTGATTAAATCCTATAATTTTCTTGAAAACAGAGATGACTAATCTGGCATTTCATACATAAATGACATGAATTGTTTGAATTTGTCAGTTTTTTGATCTGTGTAATTTCTGTTCATACATGGAGCTGTGTTGTATCATCAGTATGTCCTGTGTGATTTAACGCACTATCATTTGTCTTATGCTTTGACAGAACTGTGTGTATTAAACGTATGGATGTGCATGTATGTTATATCTGTTTGTGAAAGTGGAACGCATCAACGTCTTTGCTCTGTATGAAGGTTACCAAGTCTATTAATAGACTGTCACTGTACTAAATTACATTCTTTGTTGACGCTTTCACGACTGGAAAAGTCAATGATGATGAGATAACACACATAAATGTACATGCATATGTAGGTTGTGTTGACGTATTTTCAAATAGATGTTAGCATTTACGACAACAAAAAAGTGACAATGAATGACATTATAAAACATAATAAATGTTTTGCTTGATAAGCTTTTACCAAGAAACCAGAGTGCCTGGAATAAAACATGAGCCATCTGTGCATTTGTATGCCTGTGCAAATTTTTGGTGTCCGCTTGATATTTCTTTTCAAACTTGACAGACTGATCTCAGATATGGTTCTCAGATGGGAAATCACTGTCATAAAGCCTTGCTGTGTAAGGATTCTTTTTTGTTCAGGTTAATTCATCCATCTGTACATTTGTGGGTTCATTCCAGTTTTGTTTCCACTTGATGTCTCAGTCCTACACATAAAAGATTGATCTCAGATTTTGTAGGTGAATATGTAGTGCAAATTTCTGTGATTGAGAATGGATAAGTATAGGCTAATATTGGAGTGTGGAGAGCACACAAGTTTACTTATTGATTAGCTTACTGTACTTTGATGGGAGTATCTTGGGAGTATTAAGTTCCAAAGTATTGTTTTGGGAATGGTTTTAAGGGGTTTCCTTCGTGACACACTGAAGATGTACTCTGTTTCTTCGACTTTTTCACATGTTCGCCTGGTGGTGTTTTATGCATTCTGAGGACATTCCTCAAACAAGACTGAAAACATGATTTTTTGCCCTGATGTTGGCAAAACCCACCAAAACATAAATTCTCACTATCATCAAAATACTAAGGTGGATAAATTGCATTCCAAGTTGCATTAAAACATGCGAAAAGGTTGGGAAAATAGGGTAATACAAATATACCTGAACTAGTTAGTATTGTTCAACACAAACTGATGTAGGGCTGATGATCCAGCAATGTCTCAATGCAGGTTGTCATGTAACTTACCTGTTTGGTTATAAGCTGACTGATGTAGAGGTGTGTTCAGATGGCACTGGCGTTATTATACTGTAGCCCTTTGATTACAACCTACTTATTTTGGCGTAATATTAATGTCTATATAAACTGTGAGTAAGACTGATGATAAAGACTTGATGACACAGGCCTCATAGCCAAGTGATTACTTCATCCCTGCTGGGAGCACTCCTAATATTACATGGACAAGGTGATATACATTCTAAGCCATGTCTACCACACTTACCATTCCAGGAATCCAGCAATACTACTCCAGCTGTGCACGGCCCAAATGCTTCGTTTTTTTATAAGTGTGTGTAAGGTCGTGGTAATGAAATTACATTTACATGCACTTGGCCGGAACTTATCACTCATCCCATCATACAGCTTGTAGAAGAGGAAATACACCCATCAAAAAGACATAAATCATTTCTCTACTTCCCTATTCTGCTCTGCCTGGATTAGTGTAAATAGCGCCAGCATGTCTTTGGATTGAAGCCTTGTAAAAAGGATATACCAGAATTATGATTGAAGTTCATATCAGGAGGGAATGATCTACTGGAACTGTATTCCAGCCGTTACAGATCTATGTGAACTGTTATTGCAAATCATTCCAGCATGTACATAATGTCTTGATGAACACGTCATATCATTCTGCGATGTATGGCCATTTTTCCTGGCCATGCTCCAGTGGCTCATTAGTGGGGGAAAAAAATGATAATCAAGTTGTTAAAATTGAGGAACATGCATACAAATGCTAATGCATGTACCTAAAGACTGACAGTAAACTTGACTGCAGGATTTATATGAAAAATAATACATCCTGTGCTTGTGCTTCTTGTGACATGACTGTTATTTGATTGTTAGATAAGTCAAAAATTTTGTCAGTTCCACTTTTAGTTATTCAGGTTGATCGTGATGATTCTAAAACCTTTTAGTTTTAAGCTTGCTGTTACAAGGTATAAGGTCAAGGTATTGAGATGATGTGGAAAATTGTCTGTCCTTGTAGACTTTTTTTTGTGAAACTTGGTTTGGGAGCAAGTTGGGAGCAAAGGTAATATTTTACAGCATCATATGATGTTTCCTGTGTTAATTGTAAGTTGTATTTCAGTGTGGCAGGTGACATTTTCTATTGCCTTGAGTAATTTGGGTTCAAGTTGATCCTGCAAATGCTCTTTTTAAGGAACTGTTAGCCAGAATAAAACTAAAAGTAGTTTTCTTTTTTTTTTTTTTAAATTATTTTATTGAGAAAACAGGTTAAATTATTGCAAAGTTTTGCAAACTGTTTGAAATTTACTTTCCATAGTGCTGTACAATGTAGCTATCGCATAGCTGAAATCCTGTTTGCAAGATAGCAAACATGTAGATTTTTTAATCAAGGAAAATTAAGAAAAGTTTCAACTTTAAGAAAGTGCTTGAGTTTTTTTTTTTGCTGGATAGATAAAACAAGAATCCTAATATTGCCTTAATTGATGCGTACAAAAAATACCCTCGTTACAAAGTTTGACTTCACATGAAGCTAACACAAATTATTTCCTATTTCATTGTAATTTCTCTTCTATTGATCTGCAGACGGGAAAGTGTAGTTTCTTTTTAAATTTTAAGGAAATCCAACAAAATACCCAAATTTTTTTTTTACATGGTACCGCAGTGCTGCAAGAACATATGTGATAAACATCAGTTGTGCATTTAGTCATTAGTGTAGATGTAGAGAAACAGGAAAAACAGCAGTTTAAACACTCAGTTGAATATTAAGATATGTTTATGTGATATAGGTATTTATTGATCAGTTGGATAATCCTGTTGTGTTAATAAAAATGACCTCTTCTCGGAGAGAGTTGACTACACTCGGCAGGGTGGAACGACTCTCATTGGCTGAGAGGCAACACACCCCCAGCATAAATTACAGGGTGTTAAAGATGGAGGATGTGATGGACTCAGCGATTTATACCATTTTTGCCATTTTCAGGCTTTACGTGTATGGCAAGGAAAAATCTCAAAATTATGCAGCAGGCACCACCAGATAGAAAAAACATGCTCTTTTCAGCCTATAGTGTCATGTTTTTAAGTTTCCTTCTCCTTTAATAAACACAGTTTCTTTTATGAATAGAAGATACACTTTGCTATCTTCAACTTGGTTGATTAGATTACATCAAGCAACATGGAGGGGCTATGGTGTATGTGGTGTGCTCACGGTTCATCGTAAAGATGCATCACATTTCTCATTTGTGACTGATATTGGTGCATCAAACGATTAGGTTGTTATAGATTAATATGGCTCAGCAGTTGAATGATCAGTCTTTTATTGCCGTTATGAGAGCCATCTACAGTGACTTCACATGCATAATTACTGAAAAGAGCTGCCTGTTTAAGAGAACATAAACACATCTGAAAAAACTTCACTTTCAAGACTAAAATGGATACATGTTAATGAAAGGGTAAACTACAAAATTCTTTGTGTCATCTATAAAGCATTACATAGGCTCTGTCCAAACTATGTTAAACTGCTTTTCCCTCCAAACAAACAGCTGCACAATATTGTTCTTAGATGAACACAACATAATATCTGTCTCCATAAAGCAAAGACAAAGTACATGACAGAAAGTTTTACACATATAGGCATCAAACTATGAAACTGCCTCCCAATACATGTAAAGGAAGCCTCTTCCCTATCAAGGTTTCAGTCATGCTACTTAAAATTTCAATTTTCTTCAGACAACAACTGTGTACATGTATGCAAGTATGCTTTCACTGTATCAATTAACCATCTAGATAATATCCCATCTCTCTTAACTTTACTTGTTCAGAATCTAAATGTGATACTGTAAATCTTCAACTGTTTGACCACTAAATCACTTCTGTTCACTTTAATTTAAGAATACAATAGTTATCAAAATGAACCTAAAATGATTTGTTTGTGTGAATAAAGATGCAAACTTCATAAAATTATGAAAATTATTTTCTACATCCCATATGTTTGTCTGAATGTTTCAGTGTGTATTTTGCAGAGACAATATAAAAGGTTGAAGAAATAGGGTACATTTAAACCTAAAATATACATATATTTTTTTCTGTTTTTTTTAAATTTTTTCATTCTATATTTTTTTTAATTGATACTTAGATGTATTATTACAGAAAATCTTTTCGAAAGGCTATGTACCTGTAACAGTCTTGCACATGTGCAATGTTCAAACCAAACAGGGAAAGGGAAAGGGGCCATCTTCCACTCACTTGGTTTGTTCTCTGCACATGTGTGTAGGGGGGAGCAGGAAGGGGCCGGTAATGGGCCGTCTACCGCTACGCTACTTCTCCTGCTGGTTGGGACAGTTGCGGGGACAGCACCATTGGTTGTGTTGTTACTGTTTGTATGTATGCATGCATGTGCCTTCATTTTTCGAACTACACGATGCTTTATCTTGTTTTATGTATATTGATGTATTTTTTGATTGGACTCTGAAGAACATGTTTCGTATAAATTGTTTTCTCTGTGAAGGCCTTGAGGAAGAACAGTATCATTGTAAATTGACCGAGCTACCTTTGATAGATAAAGATATTATTATATATTATTATTCCTGAATTTTGGCACAGTTGTCTTGAACCTTGGGTTTTGTGTTTTTATTTTTAAGGGGATGGCCTATATTTCTGTAATGTTCATGCTGATCTAGTGACCAAGTATTATATGCCTAGGTAACAAATAAAATTCCAGCATTGGCCTTTGTGGCTGGGACAGATTTTGTGAACAATCTATCTGCTTCACTTGCCAAAAGCTACAGCTTCCTAAGCCTGTAGCCATGGAAACGAACATGGTCTGACATGAGCAAAAGATGGAGTAAAGACTGGCTTGTTTAAGATGATGGGAGAATTGTCTATTTTTACCTTGTGTTGCAGTATAGATGAATGCTGATGGAAAGGGTTCCTGTCAGGAGTACATGCGGTGTGGGAGACTGGGGGTTTTCTGCTAGCACATGAGATTCATGTACATGTGTACACTATTCCTTCTCTAACATCCACAACTGTGGAATCAGTATTAACACATCTCCTTGCAAATGTTCTTGAAATATACTTGTGGAGACTGTACATTAACACAATCTGAAAGTCTGTGACTAAAGATGTCAGTCATGTGCCACGTCTGTCAAGTGTTCTTTTCATTCACACATTGGTGGATCAAGTAGGGAATGAAGGTGGAGCGGGAAGGTTTGGAAAGGGGGGTGGGGGTGGGGTACTATTGCAGGTAAAGCTTAAATTGAGAAGTCAATTGACTTCCTTAAAAATGTGGGGAGGGCCCCCCCCCCCCCCCCCAGTTGTGTTTGCCACAGCCATGGCACTCCTTGACCAACAAATCAAGGATCACTTGAATCACTTGTTTAGGCACTGCTTTAAGTCAGGACGTTGCTGCTTCAGGTCTCTGGAGTTACAAACATGTAGGGTCGTAATAAGAACGTGTCTTCAAATCTCTACATCTGGATTGTAATTGCTCTGGGTCTGCCAGCAACCTGCGGATGGTCGTGGGTTTCCACCGGGCTTTGCCCGGTTTCCTTCCACCATAATGCTGGCTGCCGTCGTATAAGTGAAATATTCTTGAGTACGGCGTAAAACACCAATCAAATAAATAAATACTTTTTGTACTATCTTGAAGTGTCTGTGTGCATGATTGTATGCTCTTATGTAAAAGTGCTATTTCTCTTAATCTCCTGTTATTAAGATGTAAATAAGTGTTGTTTTTTTTTTTTTTTTTTTTTTTTTCTTTGTTTTGTTTGTGTCGCTATCTGTAAGGCTATATAAATTCTGTATCTTTTGATTAGTTTATAAATTGATTTTCCTAAGAGAGCTGCATGGATGATAATTCTCTGAGTAGTTTGCTATCTGACTGTCATGGCAGGAAGAAGGAAAAAACCTTGATCACAGGGTTCCCATCAAATGAAACAATTTGTCAAATCAATATATCTTCCTGGCAGGGCTAATTCGCAGCTAGTCATCAGGACATTGGGGTTAAAGAAGAGGTGCCTTACTTTCTGTGGCTATGTGGTAGATTCCTTTAACCTTGTCGCATGTTTACATGGTGCATATTTATAGGCATATTGAGAGTTAGGACTGATTGATACTTTCTGTGAAGCTGCTAACCTGGTTTATCAAGCAAAAATAGTTTTATGGACAAAATCAATTTGCAGAAAGGGCATGGTCAAGATATGTGTTTTCAAAAAACGAAAAGGTGACGGAAATGCTACAAATACTCTCCTGACTGTATTGAACCTATTTCAGTCAGAAAGCAAGATGTCAGCTCCCTCCCACACACTGTGCCTCACAGCACCTGTTCATCCCTCTCTGTACTGGAACACATGCTGATATCCACTGAAAATGTAAGGTTAAGGGGGTGAGGATAATGGGCCAGCCACACACCTTATATCATTCCTGACAAATCCGGTTCAAGATGCATATACATGCAAGAACCAGCTATTTGTAGAATCCTTAAAAAAGAACATTACCATATAAATGAAGGTTAATTTTGGCTGGCAGCTCGGTATTGAACACGTCTCTTCATTAGCTAACTCACAAGGGACTGGAAGCAGTTTTTCATGCACACTGCTTTCCACTGACTGAAATAAAACAAATTGGACAAACAGGAAGGTGAAAGTACTCAAGTTGGTTTTATAGTTTAAGGTGAATTTGTGGAGTGTGCGCTATTATGGATGTGTGTGGGAGCTGTGACTGACTGCAAGACTCCCAAACATCCTTAGGGCAGTCTCTTACAAGAACCATAGATTCACATCCTCACATGTGGTGCCCCTGAGGGAGGATGACTGGACCAACTATTAAGTAAGATAATTGCATTAGTTTATGTTGTAGTTCGGATTTTGGTTACTCCTTACTCTCAGTATTATATTACATCATTAAAATTTTTTTGTTCTAAATTGGGGCAGGAAAGGCAACTGAAAATTGAAGGATGCCTAACTATTACCCCGTTCACATGGGCAGAATTTAATCCAGATCAAATCTCAGCCGGTATAAATCGAAGCAAGTTGTAAAAGTGTGTACTTTCACACGACCATGTGACCAAGCCGGGTTTAAGCCAGTTCAGGAATTTGTCCGTTCACAAGGTCAGATTTAAGCCGGTTTAGTAATTGTAACGTCATCCTGCCTTCCATGTATCCAGGACATTTAATTTAATTACCGTTCACACGCCACAGATAAACCGGCTTACGACCTGAAACTGGCTTGACGCCACGTCGTTTGCAGGGGCTAATAAACCGGATTAAATGCCCTCGCTTTGTGCTCAAAGCCACTTTTGGATTTAAACCGGCTTAACTTTGCCCGTGTGAACGGGGTGTATTTTGCGATCTTAAAAAAAGTTACATTATAAATAAGAGAAGTGTGGGGGTGATTTTGTTTTTCATCCATACATTTACATTGTATTTATTTATATGTGATATTGGGCATCAAAGATGTCACAGCTGAGCATTATCATGTAAGTGCATTATTCAACAGTATGGTATTATAGAACAAATTTATTTATTGATTTCATTGGTGTTTTACGGCATACTGAAGAATATATATTTTTCCAATACAGTGACCAATATTATGATGCGAGATCATTGGCCACTTCCAGGCTGCTGGCAGACCTTCCCACGCACGACCAGAGAGGATTATAGACCTAATAAATAGAATTCAGTTTTGGAGAAATGTGTTTATCTTGTCCGCAGGTCTAAGTCCTCTAGATGGATCAGATGAATTTCAGTTGGCATGGTTGGGTGATGAATACATTGCCTTTCCTTGTTGACATGTAACTGTACATGGAAGGTATATTGACTGTCTGACAAGAGATTTGAATGTTTTTTCTGTTTGAATTTTCATACGTAATCAAACAGTGCAACACATGGGCCTTTTGTTTTTGCCTATGAAAATATAGCCCAGCTAACACATAGAAAGCCCATGATGTGTGTGGCATTCCCAGAATTGTCAATACTATCAGGTATGTTACATTACTGTGGTATTGGTAATATTCTCTAGGTTTCCCACATTAGTCCCCTCGAGAGAGCGCTGGTTCAATTTGTTACCAAGGATTTGCTGAAATATCTCCTCCAGGATAAGTAATGGGCCTGTCAGCAAACAAATTGCCCAATTAATTGCTACAAAATGTGCTCTGAGGACGAAAGACCAGGCGAAACTATTTGCATTAAGATGGAATATCTCGTTTCCTTTCCCGAATCCAGCTGACAACAATCTCAGATCTTGCCTTTTAATTAATTCCTTTCTTGTGTGAGGCCAGCAGTGGCATATAAACTCTTCAAAACTGTCCCCAAGTCAAGTTACTTGTTATGGTCAGTAATAAAGACAGCCAGTCATCTTCCACCATCACGTTTTCCTCCAGGTTATGCTTTGTTTCGTCCCACCATAATGAGCATACCTGTTTATATATACTAGTATATGGTTGAAGAACTTTACGTATACCGAATGGCTTTGATTTTGTCATTAATTTGGAGATTTGCTCAAGTAAACAAGTCATTAATATCAGTATATATCCTATTTAATATGTAATAATATTCTAAAATTATTTTAAATAATATTCTGATTCTAAAAGCATTGAGACTATTGTTAGTGTCTCGATCTATACAGTGAAGTGTTAATTAATACAGGCAAGAAAGCCACCAATGAGCTGTCACGTACAGGTAAAGTTGAATGGCGTTAATTACATGCTCCCAGGTAGATGCTGAGTGTTTGTCTTTCTTCTAAAGGCCACACTTGTTAAAGGAAGGACCTCAAATATTTTCCTGTTGCAGCCTCTCGCTGATGATCTCAATATCACAGGTTAATGTATCATCCCATGTTTATTACTTGACGTTGCTTGCTGCTGATGCTGGCTTGAGCCTCAAGGGCATTCCATCCAATTTGCAGTGAAGCCAGTTGAGGAAGTCATAGTGGTGGACAGGGGGAAAATTGTCCAGTAAGGTGATGAGTAGAAAATGAGGTGACAATAATGAACATATATTCTAAAATGTTGGTATTGTTTAGGACCTTGGGATATGTACATAAACTATTGGCTTTTATGATTCACCCAAGGTAATGTCTGTCCAGCTAAGGACATTTTCTGACTACATTCACTTTATCATGATTCGTTATCTTTTTCAAGGTGTGTAAACTGTTGTGCTTGTGTCTCCATTTTACTCTTGGAGCTCTTTGTTAATTGTGCATTTCTTATTAGCTGTTAAACATTTGACAAATTAGCATTGAGATTTTTTTTTTTTTGATCTTCCATGAATATTAGATCTCTCAATTAAATGTATAGGGTGTACTGGCTCACTGTTAAATATGCATTGTCTGTTGTAATACCTATATGTTCAACCTTGAGTTTTCATTATTAATCCAAGAACACATGGTATATATATCTTTCTTATTGCATATGTTTAAAATATTACAATCTATACCATTTTGTTGCAGTGACATTTAGAACTCAACAGTTGTGTAGGCCCAAATTGGCATTCTAACCGCACTTATCCATAACTGTTTCAAGTGAGCATGAGAAACACCAAGTAGATCTCTAGTTCCAGGCCTGTCCAAACTGCATACCATACCTTGAAGCCTGCAGTGTCAGAGATGGAGAAAATGGGGACAACAAAATTTGAATTTGTATTTCTACAAGTTCCCAATTGTTCTTTCCATTCAGTTCAAGATTTATTGATTTTTACCAGGGATATTTTTAAAAACATAATATTGTCATGATTGCTCCTTTCATCATATTTGAACAACTGAGTGCTATGATCGTGTCACCTATGCTATTGCTCGCATGCAACTTGACCTGGCTATTTAAATCTGTAGATTGTGAAACCATGCTAAATCCTCCACTGGCACTACCATCTTCCCATCAATGTCCAATTCATGTCCAGCAAATCAGACAGGATCGCCTTTGTGTCATATACATTGGCCGAAACGTGAACGAAAAGCAATTATCATATCGGCTACTTGCTATTCAAGGATCCAGTGTAACTCTGTTGTCTTCCAAAATATGCGCTGTAAAACTGTTTTACTGCAGTCTTCCAATTAGGAGGTGCACACATAGGGATAATTACAGATTAAGCTCATCTTATGTACGTAGCTGTGGATTTGTCCCCATTCTGGTGCTCTACAGTGCTTCTGACTAAATACGGCGGAGGGTTATGGCAAGATGTCACTCGGCCAGGGCTCCGAGGCAGGCAAGTTAGGCAGGCAGTCCAACTTTAATGTTTTTGAGGGGTTTTTTAAGAGGAACTAGTTAACATTTTATTTTTGTAAATGCAGTTTACAGACTAAAAATATGACATCAATATGGTGCATAGGGAATGTTTAGCATGGAGATAAAGGCATTATGGAGATCTCCTTTAAAGTTAAACATTAAATAATCACACATCAAACAGAAAAATTGTTTTAGTTAGGTCTTTTGCTGGCCAATGAGATTTTTCATATTCATCTTGAGAATCTGCATTCACTGCAAGAACAATGGCTTTTTACTTCAGTTTTGTTTTTAGCTGATTTTCTCAACCAGTCTTAAAAAAGAAAAGAAGCCAGAACCTCGTTCAAAAGTTAATTTACTGCATTGTCCTTAGTATATTTGGTCATGAATTTGGTGTGAGTTCTTGCACATGGTTCATGAGGTACCATTGCAGCTTAAAATGAGCCAAGGGGCTCAAAATACGTACAGATCCTATGTACACAGCTGTATTGTAAACTTTTGTCATTTGATAACATTGCCCATAATATGAAACACTGACTGTGCAATGGTTACCAGGATGTGATGACAGGTGTTTTGTGGCTCAAGTAATGAGTTGTCCACCTTGTAAACAACAACACCAATGTGTTCTGGGTCTGACAGGAAGTGCTACTTGATTGGTCTCTGAATGGTCCCTGGGTGACTATAACTCTGTAGTGACATTCAGTCCTTTCGTAAGGACTCAGCTGATGGCACGATCATTGATTATAAACATTTTGGCCTGTGTGTGTGTGTGCCAGAAGTTGTGATGTGCTCCAAGCTGTATTATATTTCATTCTGTACAGTTGACTATATATTTTTTAAGAATGGAATTGAGGAAAGTATGTCCATGAGGAAAGTACTGTAGCATTATGTTGTTTACTCTCTGGAAGGTTATTATTGTACTGTATTAACAAGGGAAGGAAGTTTTTTTTTTTTTTTTATCTCTTCTTTTTTTTTTTAATTGTTGTATAACACCACACTCAATAAAGTTTCATGATGACAATTATGTTCACGCTGTCTAATATTATGTTCCATTCAGTCGTGTTATTTCAATTGTAATTTTTTTGTGAGAGCATGGTCGAAACTTCTTAATTCTGGTATACAGTGTCTCGATATTTACATCTGTTGATTAACACTACCAGGCAGAGGTAAATAATACCTGGCTCAGATTTCCTCATTATAAGGCTCAGAAGAAGAGATACAGTTTGTAGAAGCCTGTGCATTGTGGCTCTAGACAAGGGTGACTTACATAATGCTATTTGATATCTGAGTGAAGAGGAATATAGGCTGGCCATGAATAGCTTGCTTATTATTTCCATGTTAGATGCCTGGAAGAGCTGGAGCACTGTATTTGACCTGATATTTCATCCTTATCTACATTTACTCATTTTGCCTGATTCTCAGACCTCTAGTGATATTAAAAAGTTGTTTTGATAGTATCCTTATGAAAAAAATGTGTTAAATTCATCACCGAAGATATTTTATTTTATTCACCCCCTAAAAATGTACTGTTTGAATTCTTTGGGCAAATACAGTAGTACAGGTAGAGTTGCACATGCATCAAATGATGTAACCTGTACATGCTACACTGGCATGTCTTTCAGGCCAATTGTCCAGCACACCTGGACTTTGTCAGACCTTGAACCTGTGAGATTAATACTACCTTTACCGGAAATGCGACACCTCGGTAACTTCCAGCTGTTGACAGCAGCCAGCAGCATACCTTTGATGAATTTACCAGCACTGCTCCATTGTTCTTCGCACTCAGTCATGACATCAAGCGTCGCATTAGATGCCAAGTTTCTCATCAGATTCATGCTTTGTTATGTCATAGCTACAGTCATGACAGCTCTGCATGTACCACTGTCATTTGGTGGGAAATTATTAGAGGCATTGATTAGCTCACAGCCTAATCAATCTGTTCTTGTTTATGTTTGCAGCCTCATCTCGGACACCCTTTGAAGACAGCCACTTAAGAATCACCGGTACAGGCACAGCTTGTCACTACCCACTTGTCGGCTGTGTCACCCACCCCGAACAGAAGAAATCTGAAACAACCCTCAAGACTGGGAGGTCAGAATATGCAGATATTAAGAGAGTGAGTGTCCTTACCACTTTTTATTTTAAGGTGGATATATTTTTTTTGATATGTGTTTAATGCCATGCCTAAGAATATAAAAGTGAAGATGTTTTCCAAAAGTGTAACTGGAAAGCAACCACTTTGTACATATAACTATTGCATTAATGTAACCTGATTGTATTTTAATTATAAAGTCCAATAGATTTTGACCAGTGAAATCATTCTCTGGTTCAAAACCAGCTTCTGCACACTTGGACATCTTGGACGCAGCATTTTTATCCAGGGGGTTCATCAGGAAAGGCAAAGTGCATTTGTTATCTCCCTTGGTCGTGATCGCGCTATGTAAACCCATAAATCTAACGATCATCATACCAGTGAGATATTCTTGAGTAACAATGTCAAACATCAATCATATATTAAACTGACCAGAAACTCCACTCTTTGCAAAATGGGGATGAATCCCTTGTCTAGGCCTCATCTTAAAATAGTTTTGATTGATCAAGGCTTAGAAACCTTAATCAACTAAAATGAAATTACAGTACTGCAACTTGAACTGTTTAACTGAGCTGTACTCTACCATTTTTACGTAGAAATGTGAGAGAGCTAAATATCTTTTGATTTATTGTTTCAGTGATTATTTCAATCATTTTCCCAGTTAATGTTATTGTTCTGTCCATGAATTATAAATGCAATTCAGCATTAGGAATGAATCTGATGTGGGTTAGAGCTGCTATAAACATGTGATTTAAATGTAGGCCTATTAGCAATATCTACATCCCCAATAGAAACTACAAGGCTTCCAGGCCACCTGTTATGTTTGTTGACCTGAGATTAATTTGCTATACTCCAAAACCCATTATTTCCTTGAAGTACATACTTCCGAATCATTTGTAAAAAGCTTTTGTTGCATGGTGGACATTTCATGTTAAGCTGGACAAGCTCATGGTCTGTTGGTCGAAAATTAAGACTGAGAGCATACTGGAGTTCTCATCTTGGTCAGCTCTTTTCTGTCTCCCTTCTTGCTTGCGGCCAAATTGAATCGCTATGCTATGATATTTGCGGGACTTCACAGACGGCTTGTTATCTTAGGCAGTAGTTTCTGGTTTGGTCCACACAGACCGCTCACACCTTTTAAGTCCATGCCAATAGCCCATTGATTTCAGTATGGATGTGCGTAGGTTTCCTGGATCTGCTGAGGGGATCATCTACCCAAGGCTGTGTGGCCGCGTGTTCGCAAAGTCTTTCTACAGCACCCAAAGCTTTTAACATTGATTTTGTTTGCGTCAAGCAGATCTCACTGGCCAAGACGCTTTGGTGAGGAAAGATAGTTGGGGAAATGGTGGACAGTTTGCCAGGAGCTAGCAAAACCACCTGAAGACACTGTGGTATAATTGCCAATTAAAGCCTGTAAAGAGAGACTGTCTGTCTACTGATTTGTCAACTGTCAGATTATAGAGTCTGATAGAACTAATAAAATGCCTGATTTTTCGAGGTTTCCCCCTTCCTCATCCTTCTGAGCTGTAAACTATGTTCCCGGCTCTACACGTGTTTACTGAATGCTGCGGCCTTTTGTTTTCCAGGCCTGGAATTCCACCTCCCTTGTTAGCAGTGCACCCGAGAAAACAAAGATAGAAGAAAGCTGTGCAGGTAGAAGTCTTCTTGTATTTTTAGCTACCCTTATCTTGTGCAGAATGTTTTTGCTGTTTATGCAAAACATGCTTAGTTGTTGTTAAATGTACGTGTTTTCTGTAAATGACCTTGAGGATATGTCTATTTTGGGGGTACCTGTACATGTGTGTGCCATTAAAGATGTAGGCACTGTTCACTGGCAAATCTGTCGAGAGAGGGGCACTGAACAAAAGACAGATTTTAGACTGTTGATGTATGTTGATGGACAGTTTATCACAATTTATGTTAGCATTATACCGTTGTTTAAATTTATTGCATAATTTGATGGACTTTTGTAATCATCCAGTGTAGGAATTCCATTGTACCATGCAAAGGAATGAAGATAAATTTGAAATTAGCAAGGGGAGCAAACCTGGCTTGAATGTCTTTACTCAGAAGTTTGATATGCATGTTGAAGAGAGTTATGAACTCTTTAATAAACATCACTTTGCACATGTTGTGTTTGTATGTCAGATAGGAGTACATGAGTAGCGTAACTCAGTAAAACAAAAGACCCATTTTTTAACTCAGTATTTCGGCACTTTATTTTGCCATCATCAGTTCTCCTGATTACTCTTTACACTAGCTGGGTTAGACTCATGATGACTCAGTATTTTGACATTTTATTTTGCCATCATCAGTTCTCCTGATTACTCTTTACACTACCTGTGTTAGACTCATTATGACTCAGTATTTCGGCATTTTATTTTGCCATCATCAGTTCTCCTGATTGCTTGTTACACAACTCGTGTAAGACTCATTTTCACTCAGTATTACAGCACTTTATTTTGCCATCATTAGTTCTGCTGATTGCTCATTATACTGCTCATGTAAGACTCATTTTGACTCAATATTTTGGTACTTTATTTTGCCATCACCAGTACTCCTGATGATGGCAAAATAAAGTGCCAAAATATTAAGTCAAAATGAGTCTTTTGTTTTTTCAGAGTTACGCTACTCTTTTATTACGTTAAACTAATCAGAGAAACACAAAGATTCTGGCAGATAGTCCGTGAACACTGACTGTTGTTTGAGAAATAGTTGGACACACCATATTCATGGCTGATCAACCACAATCAAAGTCGAGCAAGTTTGTCTCAGTGGGGTGAAATAGGTAGGCTGAATAGCTGTTTCACCTACCTTTAGCTGGTTAAATCCACGTTGTAACAACTCCCCTTCAAATGCCACACAAATTTTTATCGCTTCATGTGTAAAATGCCTCCAGGCCACGTGGTACAGTTGTGTTTTCAAAATGGCTGCCATGTATTTAAAATGGGGGAATACAATTTTGGGAATGTGCCCAAAAGCAGACTTTTTTCATTTTTTTTTTCAACATTGATAAAGTTATGCATGATTTTTGCAAATGTAATTTTTAATTTTTTTGAATTTTGTATAGTTATATAGTATAGTAATTTTGCACTAACTTAAATAAGGTCAACTACAAATTATGGGGTCTAGGAGTTTGACTGTTTGTGGTTCAAGTTATCACATGGCGCGCTCAAATGACGGGGCAAATGGCTGTTTTGTTCTAATTACTGGCAACAGTATGGCCTGCAGGAATTTTAGGCATGAAACGATAATTTATTGGATTATCATTACAAAATTTGGTGTGGCAGTTGGAAGGGAGGATGTTACAATGTGGATTTGACCAGCTGGAGGTGGGTGAAGTGGTTATGTGTGTCGCTACCCCACCATTTACACAAACTTATTCAACTCTGACTGTGGTTGAGCAGCCTTGTCCAAATATTTCTCAACCAACTGTCCATGTACTCAAACTATCTGGCAGAGATTTTGATTTATTGTTCTGTGTATTTAATTTGTTTCTTCATCTTCAAACTTAAAGCACTTTTTCAATGGAATGCATACATTTATGACAATGATGCGATAAATGACTTGTTCATGTCACTAAAGATGCAAGCTTAATTCATAAAAACTGCGCAAAATATTTCCCTACACCCCATACTTTTCTCTGAATGTTTCAAAATATCAGTCCCAGTGGTGGTTGAAAAATTAGGGTGTCGTTATTTGTTTTTTTTATGCTGTACTAAAGAATATTATGGTGGGAATTCCATTTATGTTCCTGCTTGCATGTAAAGTCTATATGCCTTCAGAAGGTACAGTTTTGAACTACAGCTGTATGTGATAATTGTGATGTATTGTAAACGTGTGTATTAATGTATGATTTATAACAGATACATAGAAAAAGGCCCAATGTAACAAGGGGGTTAGCAGGCCAGCACGGCTCAGTGACCCAGGAGCCTCTCACCAATGCGGCTGCTGTGAGTTCAAGTCCAGCTCATGCTGATTTCCTCTCCGGCCGTATGCGTGTGTTTCCGCTGGGCTCTGCTGCCTGCTGTCATATAAATGAAATATTCTTGAATATGGCATAAAAGAACCAATCAAACGTATAAATAAATAAATAGAAAAAGATTTGTTCTTTATTTGGCTTGGTTTTGCAAATAGTCAGACATGTTGTGTGAAAATAATCCACTTTTATAAAGATATTAAACATAAACTGAGTTGTTCTTTGTGTGGCCATAGGTTGACAGTAATGTAAATATATAGTACTGGGTTTCACATGTCAAAAAGTTTGTCAGCTATTTGCTAAAGGCTGGTTATAGATATACCTTGAGCACTTCAGTTTTCACCACCTATGACATTGGTTTACCTGCTGGTTTTCATATCTTAGAGCTGTATTAGTCTCATGAGAGTAAAACTGACTGCTCACATATATAAAGGGGAAATTCCTCATATGCTGTGAATTAAACAGTGCATATCTTAGGTTTTTCTGTTTTTTCTTCTTTTTTCTAAGCACTACGTGTTGTAGCAAGATCGATGCCTCCAGAGAACAACAGTTTGGTGAGAGCTAAACAGAAAAACTCAACTCAGGAAAACTCGCCTCTTAGTGTAGAGAGTCAAAAAAACGACCAATCGGACATTCTCAGCCAAAACATGGAGAAAGTCAATTGTGATAGTGCTGTTGTAAAGCCAACATTGGCCACAAAGAAAGAAGACATTCCATCTGTTTCCCCAAAGGGTAGCCAGCAGCTCAGCCCTAAACCCCACGCTGCCCCTATCATCAGTCTGGACAATGAGGATGGGGAATCCAAAATTGTGGACATTGATGAAGAGGAGCTTCTGGCCTCAGGCGGGTCATTAGCAGCATCACGCGAGGACCTCAGCGATACACAGGAAAACAAAGAAAGTAAGAAGACAAATATAATAGGAGATAGCCACATGTATGACTATAAAGGCTGTTGATGATTATTATTTTCATTGTTCGTAATCGGTTAATAAGGCCAGTATGGATGGCCATCATTCCTGTACCCACAAAAAATTTGACTGCCATTGTATGAAAGAATAATTGCAGTATCATAATTTGGTTGTTGCATCCAGCGGGTGTAGTTGTCTTGCAAATAGGCCCATGGTTAGGATGTAAAATGGTTGACAAACTGGCCCATGTTAATAGATATAGGATATCAGATATAATAAGCCACTGAGTGACTGACTGACTGCCACTGAGAGCAGCTTTGACTGACTGACCGCCACTAAGAGCAAATTTGTCACAGCAAGTAGTTCTTGAGTATATGATGTTGAACACTAATCAAAGAAATAAATATAGCTGTCATTCTTGTGTTGTTTAGAGTTTTCTGCAAGAAGAATAAATGAAGTAAGCAAATTGTGGATGTAAATTAAATTATAGGTAAATTATAATTATGGGTTATGACTTGTGATAAATTTGACAGCAAAAACACGAGAAAGAAGCGTTTTCATTTTTCACTTGGTTATGGGTCTTTGGACCTATTTAATATTTCAAAGGTTGGATATGTGCCTACTCACAGGACATGCTGGAAAATCCATGCACCTCCATGCCCTACATTGGCTTACATTAAAAGTGAAAACTCCTGAGTCCGATATCAAAGACTAGTCTCATAAATCACATCACACATATCCTTACCAAGGAATAAAACAGGAATCTAGGCGAATACAATGGTTGGTTGTAATCTATGACCTTTGACTTGATGTGTGGGATGTGGTGTGTAGTTTGTACTTAATAAGCCACCAATGCGGTCGCTGTGAGTTCAAGTCCAGCTTATGCTGGCTTCCTCTCCGGTCGTAAGTGGGAAGGTCTGCCAGCAACTTGCGGATGGTCGTGGGTTTCCCCTGGGCTCTGCCCGGTTTCCTCCCACCATAATGCTGGCCGCCGTCGTATAAGTGAAATATTCTTGAGTACGGCGTAAAACACCAATCAAATAAATAAATAAATACTTAATAAGCTCACTCACACTTTCACATTTCATAGATGTGTAGATGCGTATAGAAATTATATTGCTTATAGTGACAGAACATTTGACTTCATACATATGCTCTTCATCTAATCATTTTGTTGGTACATGTTGTGGAATATGAACCATATCACAGTAATTGAGCTCTCAGAAGCACTTCATTGTGTATGCAGTTCTTATCCATTCCTCAGTAATGAATTGCCTTGGGACTGGCTTGATTTTGCTGTGACTAGAAAGGCTATTTATTATTTTCCAGAATTGTTCTGAGTGGTAATGAGACAAAATTCCTTCATCCCTCATGTCTGAAAACTTTGCTGGATATTATATGTATAATAATAATATAGTCTTCCTTATTTAGGTATGATTATGATAGATCAGTTGAGATCTCCAGTGTTTCTCAGCCATGGTAGCATTGCAAGCGGGCAAACTCATTGCAGAGTTAAATTACAAAGAGAACCTCACATTAAATCTTTATTGATCTGGCCGTATATCAGTTAAATGTGATGTATGAGCAATTATGTCTGTTTTTGGTCATCTGTAGTGTTTCACAGTCAATATCGATGTGATCTGTAAAGGCATGTTCACTGTGTTTGATGGGTGATGTTTGTCATCTGTGGTGGTGTTGGTCATCTGTAATTTTTTCTTTGATGTGTCTTAGCAGGGAAGTGTAAGTGTCCCACAGTTATAATGCTCTCCACTCTGAAGTTGTTGTCAGGTGATGTTGTCTGTAATCTTTGATGTCTCTGTCAGTTGCAATGTCAGCTTAGATGTTGTCAATCAATCAGTTGTGATGTCTAGTAACTGTAATGTTGTCTGTCAGTTGTGATGTCAGTAAAGCCCAATTCACATTTTTACTGCCTTGCCGTCACCTGCAATATCGTCAGATTCGTCGAGATTCACTAAGACCCTTCACAACTTACTGTACGATCAGTCCAAAATTTGCAACGATTACCCACAGTTTTTCTCTTACAAGTTGCAATCTTAACTAGTCGTAAATGTAGATACTATAGGCCTTAGGCTGTAATGTCACAGTTAGCGGTGAAGTTGTCTGTCAGTTGCGATGCCTGCTATGATGTTTTCAGTCAGCAGTGATGTCTGCTAGCTGTGATGTCATTCAGAGGTGAAGTTGTCTGTCAGTGATGCTAGAATTGTGATGCTAAATATTAGTCATTTGTAAAGTGTGTACGCTGTGATGTCTGTAAGCTGAGATGTTGTTTGTAAGCTGTGATGTTCTCAGTCAGCTGTGATTTCTGCTAGCAGTGATGTCTCTCACCAGTGCAGATATGTCTGATGTGATGATAAGCTCTTGACTTTGTGTGTTTACAGATGTAGAGGATCAGGCAGAGGAAGGACAAACTGGTGAAATCAAAACTCTGACCACTAAATCTAGGTCATCAGAGGCCATTGTTGCCTCAATCAAGGTAAGCAAGAACACTTTTCATATGGGAATCTGTAAGGTGAAAATTCTTCATACAGGAGAAGGGCTGGGATGTTTGATCTGCCCCCATCTGCAAAAGATATTTATTGAACTGGTGTTTTACACCGCACTCAAGAATATTTCACTTATACAACAATGACCAGCATTATGGTCAGAGGAAAATGGGCAGAGCCCAGACAAAACCCACGATCATTCACAAGTTGCTGGATGACCTTCCCCTGTACTGCTAGAGAGGAAGCCAGCATGAGCTGGACCTGAACTCACAGCAACCCTTTCTGTGGGAGGCTTCTGGGTCATTGTACCATGCTGGTGCGCTAACCCCCTCGGCCACGGAGGCCCCTTCGCAAAAGATAGACCGCCTTGCTACATTTCTTCAAAAAATGGGAACCAAAGTGTGAGAATCATCTGTGACATCATTTTGTTGTACTACATAGACACCCAGCCACTGTTACATTAGGTTAGGTTTATAATTCACTATCGGTCTTGGAGAGGAATAATCAGCTTCCCTTGCTTTTGTTGTTTTTTAGGTCATGGTGACAATAAGCGGTCCTGCAGCACTCCAGGGGCTGTTTAAGCTCTCTTTAATACCTTCTGTAAAAAAACACTTGTCTTCCACTAACTTGAAATGCTTATCTGTGCGGCACATTTTGGAAAGTTTGTCATTGAAGTATCTAAAGTCACTGGTTTACCCCAGAGGGCACTCCACTTTCTTCCACTCAGATAAAAAAAAAATTGGCTGCCTTCATGACCTACTCAAAGGTAAAGATTCCTGAGTGTGGTGTTAAGCCAGCAATCAGATAAACATTATCCCCCTTATTGTGTAACATTGCATAGTTAATGTTTTCCGGCATCCAGTGCCTCAGCCAAAGCTTTCTTAATTTTTCCTGAAACTGATATGACAATCTGTTTGTTAGATGTTGCACTGTTGTGTATGGCTTAAAAACAAAACTAGGCTATCAATCCAGATTGATATTCTAACTGGTTATTAGACTGTTATTGAGCTATTAAAGGGAAAGGGATGGGTGACAAAACCATCTACGTTTACTTTCTGATCTGCTTCAAAAGAAAACATCTATTACACCAAGATGACATTATTCCAGATGGCATTTTTGCAGTATGGCAGATGACATTATTCCAGGATTACAGTATTCCAGGATTACAGTATTCCAGAATAACATTATTCCAGGATAACACTATCCCAGTTGAACAGGGTCCGTTATCATGAAGCATACTTAATGTTAAGTAGCCCTTAGCTAAGTGCACATTATATGACAACATACGTCGTCATGGTATTAAGGGCAAACATAGCTAAGTGAGCTGCATGAAACCGTCCCCTGGTCCCTCGACAATGTATTCATGCACAGACCTGTGTTATTCCATATTGTGTCATTGAGAACTAGAAATGTGTAAAATTGATGGAATTGTGTTAAAGCTGTCCTAAAAATACAAAGCTGTGTGAAATGTATTTTTTAAAACAATAGATACAAAATGTTTGATGTATTAGACACAGTCTAAAGGTGATTCTCACTGAGATAATTCAACATCTTGAACATAGCCCAAGATTCCAGAGGAAGTAATTAAGAGATCCTCAATGTATTTGTTTATTTTTGTCAGGATATGCATAAATTTACAGTTAATACTGTATGCAGTTGTTCTTGTCAGAAATGAAAATTTGTGCATGCAGTGTTCATGAAAGCTGTATGAGCAACAAGAATTCATAAGAAGGTTAACTTGGCTGGATTGTCAAAAACCTTTATGGAAAAGATCACAAGCACTAATTAAGGCCTGATTACACACGATCAGCAAAAAATTAATTGGATAATAACTTCTTTTGGATAGTACAACAGTTTTGCTGCATCATTACAGGAGGCAGTAAAAATTTCTGTTAAATCGCCATAGCAACCTGTGTGATCCTGGATATCTAAGCGGCTTAGTGAGTGGGGTATTAACGGGGTTAAGTGAGGAGTGTTATAGCCATGTTAGAATACAGGTATCTCTGTAATATGTATGGAATTGAGCAGCCTGGCCAGCATTAAGCAGATTGATGAAGCACCGGTAGTAAGCCATTTGCTAAGGTGACCTTGGCTATTAAACAAGCTTTGTTAGCTGGGTGATGAAGGTATGAGGGAGATAAAGCCCGTATTAGGCTAAGACAGGATAAGTCTGGATTGACATGTAATCTGGTCCACAGTGCGGTTTACTACATCATCCCTTGTTATTACATGTCTATATGGGGAGGTACTGTTGGGGATAACTTCCTTTTGCCATTGTCATGATTACCAGTAGATTTTTCCCAAGCCATGAAAAATGGATTGCAAAGAAAAACAACCTGCAATAGGGCATTTTTTTTTTTTAGCTCATGATGCTGATACATGTGGATAAATCAGTCGATCAAACTGCAAAGACAAAATGGAACTGTATCTCCGAATGAGTGCAGTTATTTCTTGATAAATCATTTAATCCTTATACCATGTTTTGTATTTAAATGTCTGGTAATCAGTTACACGTACGTTTATAGATATTGATTCGAAAACTGGATATTTTGCATTTTTCTACTAGTACAAATTACAGGTAAGTGAATAGAATGATTTTGTTTCCAGGCTGATGATCAATTCCATTAACAAATTATTGCGGTATTTCAGCTGCCACTCACTGGAATTTCATTTACAAATTAACAGATTTAGTTGAGAAATTATTGAATCCATTCTTAGAACAAATCATTTTAGCATTTCGGTTGGTGTTCACCAGAGATCAGTTGACAAATTACTGAACATTCAGTGTGGAATTTCAGCTGATATTTCCCAATAATGTGGTTACTGAACATGGTATATCTCTTCCATGGACATTCATTTGGGCATTTCAGCTACCATGACCCCAAAATTCACTTTATGATTTACTATGCCTGTTCCATGGACATTCATTGTGATGCATCATTTGCCATATCAAAAAATTCCATTACTGAACCACTTCCGTGTATATTCATGAATACATTTCAGTTTCCATTTCCCATGATTCCAGAGGTAAATCACTGGATCTGTTCAGTGGACAGTCAATGTTGTTTTTCTTTTGCCATTTGCAAAGATCCCATTGACAAATGGCTGGGTTTGTTCCATTGACATGCAGTGTGACATTTCGTTTGCTTTTTTTGAGGATTCCATCGACAGATTACTGGTTCTATCCCATGGATAGAAATTCATTTGCCATTTACCAAGATCCCATTGACAAATTTCTAGGTTTTGTTCCATGGACATGCAGTGTGGTATTTCATTTGCCTTTTTCAAAGATCCCATTGACAAATCGCAGGACCTGATCCATGGACAACCAGTGTGGTATTTCAGCTGTCATTTGTCTAGATCCCATGTAAAAATTGCTGGATGTGTTTCTTGGACCTCCAGATTGTCATTTCAGCTGTCATTTCTGTAAGATTTAATATCAATAGACAAAACACCGAATCTGTGCCAACTATAAGCCTCTATCCAAACAGTGTTATCACTGACCAGATTAACATCTCTGCCAACATGTTGTGAAGAATCTGCTGATCATCAACAGACCTGTATTATCATCTGGCTGCCATGCATACAGAGCATCTGCAGATCATGCAAGGGCTTGTTATCACCTGTTCTCTTTGCATACAGAGGATATGAAGATTATCAATAATCTGTCTCATCCACAAACCATTAGCAAATCATTCACCTAATATGTATAATGACTTCCCCCCATTTAACAGATGGGTGTAAGGTACCTTTCGGAAATAATTGAATTGTTAGCAGTATTTTCTGTCAACAACCATGAAGGGAATGTTCACCTTGTGCATAATCAGCATAGCATTCGCATTATGTTGCCTACATACCTTGAAAGAAATTAATTACATGTAAGTCAATGTGGTACTTATTGATGTAATAAAACACTCCTTTGAAGTGATATTTTACCTCGTCTTGTACCAAAGTGTATCCTTTTAAAGCCTATACGTATGTACATGGATGTTATGTCTGTTTATTACATGTAGCTTTTGATGGGATCCATCCAATACAATTCATGGTCCATTTTGAGCCATGATAAATGACAAAAGTTGAGATGAAATTTTTGGCCACAGATTATCCACAAGTCAGTGGCATGCTCAGATATTCTTGGTATGTCAGCTGTATGATCAGTGGTAATTGAAAATGTTTTCCAACCCACGAGTTGGTCTATTATTGAAATGGGTTTCTTATTTGCGCCAGTGGAATGTTTGTTCGAGAAATCTGGAACTGTTGCCATTGTCTGGTGTGAGATATGAAATGTCTTTTCTTTTTAACTGAATTCCTGTTGTGCAAATACTTGTATTAGGTTTCTGATATGTCCAGTAATTCTATGCACCTGTCAAATATGTGTTATATTTCTTCTGGGGAATTCTTCTAACAATAAACAATATAATCAAAAATGGTGATTTACGAATCTGATGCATGTATTAATATGCATGCAATTTATGCATTAACATCCAACAGTGTTAATAATGTAATTTTTTGTGGCCAGCTGTGGATATGACATACCTCCTGTGTGCAGGAAAGAAATACATTGTATATACCCTCAAATGTTCAAGTTTGTTAGTTTCGTAGCTTTTGGCAGTTCCCCCCTTGTGTAACATCAATTGTCATCCAACATATCTAAAACTCGTTAGATCTGGCTGAATGCCAACACCATTTAACCATATTTGCTGAGTGCTATTTCAGAAAATTCTCCAGTACTTTTTTTGTATAAAATAGCATATTTCGATACAAATTAAGCAGATCGACCTGAGAAATGGCCTTAAGGCTCTCTGAATGGCTTAAGTTTCACTGCATCATCAAGCTGTTCTTCAGGTGGAAGGAGGAGGATCACCAACTCTAAAGAGCATGGCATTCCTTCTGATATTTTCTTTCTGAAGAGGGTATGCATAGAGTTAGGTAGAAGGTAATGGCTGCTGCAGCTCAGTATTGTTACTGTGTTGCTGCTAACTACATGCCGAACATATGTTTGTTGCAATGTTATTGTAAGGGTCTGGCAGGCAGGTGAAGGGTTAATAAGGTAAATTTAATTTTAGCCAGATAATTACATTTGTAAAGCTGACTGTGTGACCTTGCATGGGATGTGAGCATTACCTATTCATCTCATGCTATATAGTGGTCATGTACCGATGTTTTTTCTCCCATTTCATGATTTTCTATTCAAGATTTACCCAAGTAATTGTTGTGTAAATGTTTGCTACACATATTGCATGTTCATGATAGTATAAACCTCACAACTGTGTTAAGTTGTGATGTGGACACTCTAGTCTGGGTAGTGCCACTCACCACGGTCTACATCAGTAACCTACACCTTAATCAATACGATTCACTGAACAATGTCTCTATTTGTGAATGTTTACATGTTCCTACAATTTGAAAAAGACTGTTTTTAAGCATAACTGATGTTTTGATATGTGTCATGGTATAATTGTGCCAAAATGTTGAAGAGAGATTAAATTTTAGGCTACTATTGTGAAAATATAAAATAAATAATACAGGCGCTTTCCACGGGAAATTGAAAAGGAAATCTCACTCGATGTCCTCCAAAATTTACTTGATTCACATGTGATACATCAGTCTGGAGCCCTTGGGCAGTTCTGTTTGATTGATTTATTTGATTTATCGTTCTAAATTGCTACTGCAGTCTCAAGAGAAACCAGGCGGAAATATTATAATGATATGAAGGATACCCTATGGAGGAGAGCTAACACCACAGTTCAAAATCCTAGGCAGTTTCTGTAAAATTTTCATGATGTGACCTTATAATATTCCCATGATGACATCACTAGTGGTGATGTGTTGGCAGCGGGTGACATCAAATGTTCTTTTATGACATCACACCAGGTAAAATTGGAAACGATAGAAAATTTCCATATTATCCTCTGAAACTAAGAACAGTGGTTTTAATGAGATGCAGTTCAGCTTATCTCAACCCATATCATTTAACCCTGCCTTTATGGTATTGACACTGGAGTAAAAGTGTAACTCTTTAACACCACAGCTGCGTTTGGAGAACACTCTTCCATTGTAAGTTACGTATGTGCTACACAGTCTCAGCCATGTATTGTATCATCAGGATTGGAACAGTGTTGGTGTCAGACCTGTTTTCCAGACCCGTGTTTATATAATGATAGATAAGGTTGATATTTTTGGTGAAGCTCTGCACAAACACGCATGTACAGGTTAAGGTTTATGTTGCAGTAATTCTTAGACGTCATCCTGTCCAGGTGGTTCAGCGACCAGTAATTTACATTTGTGCATAGTTTCTGAGCTGGTGCTTTCTCTAGTCCCATTCCCCCCGCCCCTACTTCCGACACTCTAGAAGTTATTTGGCGTCCATAGTTCATTATTATACGAAATGATAAGAGCTTGAGGTACTAAGATAAGGGAAACTGATGGCATTCTTACCCTGTCAGACTTTTCTTATACCGAGGTTGGTTGTGTATATATGATGGGCTGTATATATTTTTCAGCAACCTATGTATAGAAACATCACCCATTCATTATACAAAGACTGGGACATTTTTTATTTTTGTGTTTTATGCTAGGACTAATTGGTACTGTCATCATACGATTGAAATCATGTAAACCCCAATGTTTCATGCTCATATTCAAGTTTATTCATTGAAAACTTCAAGACATAATTTAATAATCCAACATAGATAAATTTATTTATTTGAATGTATGTATGTATAATTTGATTTAAAACCAGAGAAGTTTTAAATGTTAAGATTTCATTATGATTATGTATTGTTTGTTGTAGGAGAATGCCGAGCAGCGACAAAAAGACTTTGAGAAGTTGTTGGATGAACATGCTGTTCTTGTTCAGGAGATTACCAGGGCTTCCAGCTCTGACAACTTGACGCAGGAAAACACACGCGAGTAACCTCCCTTGATCCTCCTATCAACATTACACATCTGAACTTCAGTCTTTCGCATTTGCAATTTAAGAGACAGGTCCAGCAGTGGTGTTTTTTTTTTTTTTTGGTGTGAAGACAGAAAGATTCCCCCCCCCCCCCCCCCCGGTGGATTGTGTGCTTTTGAGCCATGATATTATGCGGTTCCTGTGTGCTAAGCTGACCGATTCTGTGATGGAAATGACTGAGATTTTCTCCCCCAACGATTTTCCCTCCCAATGCCTTCCAGACAGTGACTTAATTTAACAGTCAACTAGGCGTGGTTCCTTTACATTCTTCTTGTCTGTCTGTTTGTCTGTACCAATTCATGCACAGGTGTGTCACTTGCAGATTCATTCGGAAGAACTGGTCTTTTTAAGGCCTAATTTTGGCGCAATTGAAAGGTAGCACTTTATTCTGTGTCTGTAACGTCGTTTAATACTTTGTTAATTTAACGTGTACATGAAAGAGGTTCTTTGAGATCCACATATACCAAATATGTACATATCATTGGTTTGTTTGGGCGCCTGAGAGCGCCGGCATATGGCTGTTAGCTCTTACAGATGCAGGTTTGAGATTGATCTCTGAATCCAGAGTTTCACCTTAAAGACATTTTCAATGTTTTTCAGTAGACAGCATCGAGAAGAAACTGAACTGAAGGCTTAATATGCCCATGTATAGCAGACACTCTACTGGAGTTTTAAGCTACAGGGAGAATAGTTTGCATGTAGGTTTTGAAAATCTTTAATTAAACAATGTAAGTTCCATCAGTTACAGACAATGTTTGAAATGTGGTGAATTTCACAGACAAGTAGAAAAAAAAAAAGGTGAAAGTAAGGAAAAACATTTGCTTATTACAAAATAGAAAAATATGGTAGTCGATGTATAAAAAAATTTGAAAGAGGTCATTGTGCTTATGAGGGCTGCCTTGTTTCAAGGTTTCCTTGTACATGTATGCCATCTTTAGTCATGGATTATATGACATATTTGATGAGTTAGTACATGCAACAAAAAGTCTTTGGGCTTGTATTTTGTTGTTTAGAATTTTGCTTCCTTTACACTTTTTCGATATTAGATTTGTTGCTTATTCTAACAACAAGTGGAAATGTGATTGCAGTGCGTTTATAAAAGAATAGTTAAAGGTTGAATATTTTGCATACTTTCACACAGTTAATAGTCACTATACATTATAAGGCAAGAATATTTAAATCGAAGCAAGTTTGAAAGAAATATATTATGTTTAAAAATGTGTTCATTCATTGTATATGCTATAGAAGTCCATTTTCCAGCCATTACACTTGACAATTTGAACAGATAGACAAGGGTGCTTAGACTTTTTCAACACTTTAATGTATGTGTATATATATTAAATGTATTTGTATATCAGTGAATAGTGTAGATCCACTATTCAATTCTTCATTATTTTGAACTTTCATGTTTATCATTGGACTCTTTATCTGTATCCTTAATTGTGACTGATATTTAATTCAAATGAAATATAAACGATAGCATGTGTGCTATATGTATGTAAATATTTGACAACTTTCCTATTCTTGCTTGTTTATAGTCCCAGTTGGGAGTTTCAAATGTCTCAGTTCATGTTTAGGAGAATCCTTGCATGCCTTCTTTGTTAAGATTCATTGTGGGCAAGCTGTTTATATTATATAATTATATGGATATTAAATGGCATGTAAAAGTGAATATGTTGAATTTTTTACCCTTTAAGGTATAAACAGAATCTTAGAATACTTCAATTTTGTTATACTTGATATTATTCCTTACAGTACTGTTGACAATAGCTTCAGCAATAGTGTTCTTTAAAGACCTGTGAGTGGTGTACTTTGGTGATGACCTAGACCTTTGTACTGATGACTGATGATGGTGTACCATAGAGATAACCTCAATGATGGTGTATCTTTGCTGATGACCAGGATGATGGTGCACCTTACTGTTGACTTCATACAGTCATGTTTATCCTGCTGAAGGTGCACAGTACCTAGCACATTTACCTATGGTAATGTGCTTCCTATTAAAATCTCACCGTATATCGGAAAACTTTTTCAGAAACTGAAGTCTTATACCTTAAGTTGATGTTGAAATTGTCTTCTGTCTAGTAACGGTACAGTCCTGTCAGTTTGTTTTTGACAACAGAATTTTAAATACCCAGGTACATGTACAGTATAAGACTAAGGTTGTGTTCTCTTTGCCAGCATATAAATTCAGATATCCTTTTAGTAGTGCCTTCTTTTTGCCACCGGCACTTGTCTACATTGAAAATCTTGTAATAATAATATTCCCAAGTTCAAAAAAGAAATAGGATTTGTGTGCATCCAAGTTTTTTCACTCTCAGTACTGAATATCATGCTACTTTTCATTCATGGTATTTGAATTTATTTCATCCCAAAATTCTGATCGATTCCATGAGAATGTGCAGCTTACGGCTTGTCCCACTTCAGAAAGTCAAAATAGCAATGGCGTCACTTGGGGATTTTAAGTATATTCTTGAGACAATAGATACTTCTGCATGTTTTTTTCCTGTAAACTTTGTCTTTGCTATTTCTTTTCTGTCAAATATGTAATACTCCATCTTTAAACTTTCAGATTGAGCCTTAGGAATTACCCACTATTTCAATTCATCTAGTGTCAACCAGTGACCAGTAAATGGAAAGTGTTTGTTATTTTGAAAGAATGTAAGTAAACTAAAATATTCATCCAAAGGGCAATGAAATGTTGAAAATTTACAGGGTATATCATCCAAAACAAAGGTGCATTGAGGTTCTATGTTAAACTTGTGAATGTTTCAGTGATGTAACAGTAAAGAATTTTTAGATCCTGAAATGAAGAAAAAGGCTCATTGCTTGTTCTTCACATGAAGTTATCTAGACTCATTGGTCTGTACACTTTTGAAATGAAGATATCAGACTTTAACCAGTATCCCATAAACTGTCTGAAGCATAGCAATGTCATAAACAATTTGACTGTTTTGTTTGCCAACGGTTGCCATGAAGAATCTAGTTTAGCTCTTTATAATTGCTTTGTTCTCTTGATTTAGTCCTCAGAAACCTCTTGGTTGATGCTTACATAGATTCATCTGTGTTAAAAACTAAAGCAATATCTAAGTGAGAATGTATGCAGGTGTTTATCAGATGTGTACTGTGTTTGAGTTTAGTATCAACTGTGATATATCTTACTGACCAGAGGTTGTGCACCAAACGCCTCTTCTGTTTTGGGACATTTAGAACACTGGTGAGTGTTGTCTGTTTCCATGTGACTGTAGAAATGGATTATGTATCACAAAAATGTTAATTAAGATTTAAGAAATAAAAACAATTGATTTCATCATTAATGTTGTGGTTTTAGTTTGTTTTACTCCTGGGCTTTCTTTCAAAGATTATATACGTTCCAAAAGCATGGCCATATTTGGCAGTATATTTTTTTTTGGATTCCAAATCCAATGGAAGTACATTGTATACTGCAGGATTTGGCAATGCTTTAAGAGTGTAAAGTTTATAATACTGTATTAAAGGTGGATAAAACATAAAAATGACAAACTTCAGATAAAAGAATGCAAAAAGTTATTCCTAAATGTGGTTTTCAGTATTTTTTCTGATTTTTCCTTAAGGAGAAAAAGACACTTGAAAATAATTTTTGTATGGTGGGTATTTGGGACCACCTTTTGATATTTATAGTCTCTGTTTAATAATGTTATAAGTGAGGATGTAACACAGGTTTAATAAGTATTTTTGCACTAGAATTTGTTCTTTTCAGCTAACAAATGTATTAAACCTCCTTTTGGATCTTATTAATATTTTTAATATATTCATAAATAATATCATAATTTAGGTTAAATGCATATGTTTCGATATAAACAACAAAATTACATTCAAATAAATTTATTATTTTACAAGCATCATATCCTTATTTAGAACATTATTATGCAACAACGATAAACACCAAAGGTTGGTCCCAAATACCTACCATATAAAAATATTTTCAAATATGCTTTTCTCTTGAAAAAAAATTTCAAATTGATTTTGGCATTTTTATGTTTTCTTCTCCTTTAATGGGTGGTCATGGCCAGGAAAATGTATTTCTCTTGTAGATGATTACAGATGTGCAAGGTATATGGCAGAAATGATTGTCATTAGTAGGTGATGCTAAAAATTGCTTGAACAGATCTCTCTCATGTGCAACTGGACCCATAAATATAAATTTGGAAGAAAGAATGTTAGATTGGGCGGAAAGAGTGGCATCTTTATTTTTCTTAACTTAATAAGATGAATTGCAAGGTTTAAATTCTGTTGTATGGGTCAAATTAGGTGTCGATAAAAAAAAGAAAATGTTTTCATGCACAGAATATTTTATTTACAGATTGTAGGAGACGATCTTTAAATATTGTATTTCTCTTAATGTTTAGCGTTTTTCAAATGATGGATTTTTACTTACTCGTCCACCTTATGGGACAAAGTTTGATTAATTTCTTTTCAGAAAAACTGAAGTGTTATCATACATATACCACACATGACAGATTCCAGTTTTCTTGATTTTTTACACCTGTCAAGGGAGGGGGGAAGGGGGCATTGTCTGCATTGAGAACCTTTTGGGTGAGTTTATCTATCAGATGGCTTCGTGCTAAAATTGTCTTCATG
This sequence comes from Liolophura sinensis, assembly GCF_032854445.1. Lineage (NCBI taxonomy): Eukaryota > Metazoa > Mollusca > Polyplacophora > Chitonida > Chitonidae > Liolophura > Liolophura sinensis. The sequence goes on along the minus strand of NC_088300.1, from coordinate 35,045,703 downwards.
TGGCAAAGGCTACAATTCCACACATACTGTACAGGCATGAGATCTTTCCTCATTTTGGAGGAGTTCCTCTTTATTTATACAAAAAATAAAAATGCTGAAAATGTCAATCTACTCTTATTGGTAACATATGAAATTCTTTTTATTTATTTATTTATTTATTTATTTGATTGGTGTTTTATGGCATACTCCAGAATGTTTCACTTATACGACGGTGGCCAGCATTATGGTGGGAGGAAACCCACGTTTCATCCTTGTAGGTGGAAAAATTAAGGCAGTTTACTCCATGTCTTGTAATTTACTTCCCAAAACAGAAATTAATTCTCATGTATATCCATCTGTTGGTGCTTATTTATTCGTTTGATTGTTGTGGTGGCTGTAAGTTTTATAGGTGGGTATTTGGGAGACCAGACGCGGTGCTGGTATGTTTTCTGTGTTAAATATCCATATGACAGGAACGGGTATAATTGTATACTATAGTTACTGTTTCTCTCATTGGTGCCTTACGTTATAGGGATGGGGAGGATGGAGGAGTGAGGGGTAAACGGAAGAAATGCTCTTGAATACCAACAAAAACATTCACCGACAGATTGGTATGTTTGCTTTAAATGTCAGTTTGAGCACTGCGATATGTAATACATCCTATGGCCGACTGTCGGAGTTGTTGTTATTTTCTTCTCGCCTTTAACACGATGTATTGCCGAAGGGCCAAGTTTTATCGCTTACATGCAGAGCACGTTTACGTCAATGTGGATGATAGGCGACGTCAGTGATAGGGTATGGAGAGAATGGTATCCCGTATATCTAAGCTTCCTGCCAAGCCGAGCAATGATAGATGGTATGCCCCCTTTTTTTGTCCTGATTGATGACTTGGCTGACGTAGGTTCCCAAAATAATATCATCTGACACAATGTCGGTAACCGTGTAAACGTAAGTTCATGGGTGTTATACATGCTTCGTCCATATCAACATCTCATTATAATGTACCAACGTAATTCTTTTGTAACACACATTACAATATTTTTTCCGCATCAGCTGAGTTAAACCCATTTTGAAGTTTTTGCAGGTGTCGGTAAAAAGCTATATGAAGCAATGTCCAAGTTGAACGTTAAACGAACTTCATTCTGGCCATGTTAAGAGCTTGAAACCGATTCCGTGTTAAGTGCGGTAATTAGTACCTCATGTAAGTGCTCAAACAGATTTCTTTGAATAAATTTAATGTTTTCAATTTTGAAACAATGTCCTATATATAATATAGATTTTTGTTTCACCAGTACACACAGTAGATATTTTAACGAATTCTCTGCATGGTTCGGTTGCAGCATTCGCTCATCGGTTTCGTCCACTTAAAGCAAATCTGACTTAAGTAATAGATCTAATAACTGCTCCTAAGGCTAACTGTAATTAGTTAGCAACACGTCAGCATATGGAAGAGAGAAGTGGCCTCACAGTGAGATTGACCCATGCAGAAACCTGTCTGTCGAGGAATAAGTGAAATACACAAAGCATCAAATTAACCCCAATAAAAAAAGAATAAGTATGAAAAGAAGAAGAAAAAAAAAAAAAAACAAAAGACACACACACACACACACACACACACACACACACACACACACACACAAGCAAATACAGGTTCATTGAACGGTCTAAATGAAATAAATGATCGCTATGGTGAGGTTTTGGGTGAAATTAATTTATTCATATTCTCAAGATTCTCAAGAGTTTGGCTACAAAAGACGAACAACGCATGCGTTTTGATTGAGACAAAGTTCAGGTTTAGAAATGACAGTGTACAACATGTGGATGAGTTGTACATGAGAGGATAACAGTTGCAGTGTATACAAGAAGAAGGGTTCAGTGGCTACATTGTTCAATTGCACCCATACACGCATGATTTCACAACTGATGCGAAGATCAAACCCGGGTCGGGTCGACGTCACACCAAAACCTTTAAAAATGGTATTTGTGACTATATATAACATGACTGGGTATAATGTGACTGGGTCGGGTGTCATGTCTGGTGTCATCGGCATGATACTTCATGCAGTGGCGGCAGCACTTTGACCTGCCACAAGCAGACACAGTATATGTACACACACCTAACGACTCCTGGTCGTCATATAAATGAAAAATATATAAGTATAACGTAAAACACTAAGCACGCTCCTTTAAACGAACTGTGTAAAATTAAGGGTTATTACCATCAAAAGACCAATTGTAAAATCATACAGGAAACGATATATCATGATATTATTCGATTAAGCCGACATCATGCCCCAAATTGAGATTTGTTTATAAATTATTTCTGCTTAAACTTTCGAGCGTCAATCAAACGCAGCCGCGGACCAGGGCGCATTTTAGAATCTGTTATACAAGCTATTGATCAACGTCAAAATAATCCTGTTATCACCTGACCAAACAGATTTGTAGATGAACGATTTTATGGAATTTTCAAAACGTTGCCTATCACAGACAAGTATATATATATATATGCCTATCCATATTCATCTTCATCGTCACCATAAAATATAAATTATAATTCCCTACCTATTTCACTAAAGAGCCAAAATATAAGACACACAAATTTTAACGCCCGGAAACCTAAAGAGTAAAACACCGTGATACGTGTACTAATTACATGTTAAGACCTACCACAATATGATAAATCAATTTCGACATGCAACTGTAACTGTAGGAACATGGTTTTCATCCCTAGGGAAACTTAATACTATATATAATCCCTGCAGTGTAGCAAAATTCCACATTTTCCTTGTGTATAGCCCAAAACATTGATCGTACAGTCATATGTGTGTGTGTGTTTGTGGCGTATATACATGTGTGTGTGTATATAAGCTAACGTACTGAAGTAAACGAAAATAACAGAAAAAATTGTAAAAAATAATCTGTTTGCAAATATTGTATATTGTTCAAGTGAATAATTAACTGTTTTCACTAAAAAAACTATTTTTAACATTTATCCTACATTTTTCTGAATGATCATTAAAGTTAAAACTTTTCCAAATCCATACTCTTTTACTAACATCTTTAAAACTATACGTGCCGTTTTTATCTTTGGTATTTAGATCTATGTATACCAAATTATTGAAAACTAAAAGCATTCCAGCAGATGGTCTCAACAACAAAATGAGAGAAAATGACCAAAATGCCTGGAAGAGCCTCATGTGTGCCTCAAATTAGTCATTATTTCGTTTGCAAATGGCTATAAATCAAGAGTTGTTCCGCCTCCACTAAAAATATGAATAAATCGACCTACTTACATAAAATTTTGAAAGCTCCGCCGATGGTACCGTGCCATTCGTTTGACTGATGTCAGTTTCACACTGTATCGGTATTCTAGAATATTTCATGATGGGAGGAAACCGGACCGAAGTTAATTGTTGACCATTCGTAGGTTGATGCCAGACCCTCCCACGTGGGGCCGGACAGGAAGGCAGCAACTGGACTGTTGATCTTGTTAACATACAAGACCCACAATATCACCATTGGCAGTGGTCTACACAAGCAGTGGTGCACACTATAGACAAATTGCAACAGGATGCAATTCGGTAAGCACAGTTTAGCATGGCCTACATCCACTGATAAATTTCACGTGATACACAAGTATTGTTACTCCCAAAAATGAAAGCCTCATTTTAACTCAATATCTCCATCATTTTTCCATCAACAGAAATGATGGCAGAAAAAAAAAATGCTGAAATATTGCGACAAAATGAAGCTTTCGTTTTTTAAGAGTAACAGTTGTTTGTGTATATATGTTTTCAAAACAGGTAACAACTTTCCCACCCTAGTGAGCCAATTCTCCTAATCAGAAGGGAATTGACAAAATACGACTGCCTTGCTAGACAACAATACTTTTTGTCAAATTTAAAGTATTTACAGTTTGAATTTGGTTTTCATCTTTAAGTGAGAGCTAGAACTAATATAACTGTTATATTAGTTCTAGGTGAGAGGGAAGACAAAATGTGAAAAAAAAAAAAAAAAAGAAAAGTCCATACCCCAGGTCTCAAAGGGGTTCTGTATATCCTTTACTTGATTCTAGCCAGGTTTCTGGATTCTTGATTCTAGATGTTCAGTTTAACATCTTACGTACCTGTATTTTATGTATAGTTCATCAACGATTATGTTGCATGCCAGAGCAAGTCAGATTTGTTGAATTCATGTCACAAAGTCGCCCGTACATTTACGAGGATCCACCAATTTGTAAATGCATCAAACACGAAACACGGACTGATCGATTGATTTTATTCAGCAAGTCAGCAGATCAGAATAGAAGAACCTGGACACCACTGGACATGAATACATCTAGTTAGCTTACAGGAAACTTACCTCCATCGCCTTACATGTTCGTACAAAAAGTGTAATTCCACCAACTGTAAGAACATGATTCCCTGATAACGATTTGAACTTCCTTGATTTGATGGATATAATGGACGTGTCAAATTACTGAATTTTTGTATTTCCCTCACTTGAAGTTATGCCAGAGTGGTGACTGTACATGCAGTTTGATAATAATTTGGCGAATTACAGTAAAAGTGAACTAGAAAAGAAAGCTTAGCCGGACACTAACACAGAAATTCCGTTTTTCCAGGAACCTTGCAGAGTCTCAAAATGTGTTTTTTTACTGGGCGCCGGTCACGAGGTCCAAGTTTAATTTGCACACAAGCAGCACTTAACAAATGTGCTTATGCATCTTCCATATTCGTAAAGGTTTGTCTGCACGTCACTCTCTCTCCACTTCGTTGCACGGAGAGTTTATAAACCCAACCCGTGACAACAACATTCAGCAACAAACACCTTTAATGCAATGATTCAAGATGATGATAAAATCAACTCCGGCTTATCATACGCATCGTTCACGAGCGTTTTTCAAGGCTGATCATGATCATGAGTGAGTGCTTGGGGTTTAACGTCATACTTAACGATTTTTCAGTCATATGACGACGAAAGAATCCTTAGAGTGCATGTAATGTGCTCCCTTGTTGCAGGACGATTTCCACCACTCTTTTATCTAGTGCTACTTCACCGAGACGCCTTACCGAAGGCAAGTAAGCCGCTCCGCCCGAGCCATTATACTGATATGAGTCGTTGCACTCTCCTCTTCATGCTGAACGCCAAGCGAGGAAGTTACAACTTCCTCTTTTAAAGTCTTAGTTGAGACTAAACCCTGGGTTAACCCTGGATCTACCGCTCCCGAAGCGGACGCTCTGCCAACTGCGCTATTGGGGCCGGTACCTGACCATGAAGGCTCCAGTTCAAATACATCCGCTTGTGATAGCTAGAAGCCAATTGATCCAGCATACGATGTATCCGTTTGTCAATGCAGGTTGGCACAATTGGTTGTTACGATTTATCGCCACATCTCGCCGTATTGACGTCATATCTACAACCTTTATATGTATATATATATATATATATATATATATATATATATATATATAATGGCAGCCAATGGATGGCGGGTACTCGAACAAACCAATGACCTTGCAACTAACTGTTCAACAACCCCCTGTGACATGTCAGATTCGTTGAAGCTTAGTGGTCTCTAGCAAACTTCATTTGAAGGCAACACAAGGGCTTACTTTTAACTGGACCCAACTGCAATAAAGGCAGTGGAATCTGGAAAATGGCGTACTAAATGAGGCTGAACCGAAGCCTGGTGTGACCAAGTGATTTATAGACAACCCACTCTCCATTTTATATAAAAGGCATGGTTTAACACAAACCTTTTGCTTACTTCACTCAATTGAACTTCCTGAAGGTCAGGATTTTTGTCTCTTGGCCAAGGCTAACTCCCGCCATTGATTGTATGACTGCTTTATATATCAGTGTTTCGTAGACTAATGTTATAAACAAACATGAAGTTCATGTTTATAAATTAAAAAATATATTTCTAATACATGAAGCTGTCAAGCTTCTGGTTTGAAGAAATCCTGTACATCTTGGACAGAACTACTTAGCATACCTCATTAGGTTTGCAAACTAGTAATTCTTAAATTTTTGTCTGAAAACAAAATACAAATCCACAGATGTGATGGAGGAAATAAGATTTATTGGGCGAGGACTACATGTTAGATATTGATGAACAGCTCAAAGTCTGCACATTCAAGACATCTGTACAATCCTGGTAAACAGTTCAAGGTTTGATCAGACATCATGACTGGCTGGTTGTGTCTGCCCCTGGGACATCATTCCTTCAGCCACACAATCCCATCCCTCCATCAAGGGAAATAATCTTAATCCAGCTGTGAACAGAAAAAAAAATCCCCGTATAGGAGTCAAACTTGTAATATAATGAAGACGAAAATTTATTTATTTATTTCATTGGTGTTTTATTTCACTTATACGACAGCGGCCAGCATTATGGTGGGTGGAAACCGGGCATAGGCCGGGGGAAACCCACGATCATCCGCAGGTTGCTGCCAGACCTACCCACTTCCCGGCCGGAGAGGAAGCCAGCATGAGCTGGACTTGAACGCACAGCGATGAAGACGAAAAGATGGTTGTCTGGCACATGGTAACCAAAATGTCCACAATCATTTATTTAACCAATTGATCAGAGGTGATATCAAATATGGTAGCTGATATTGGCCCAAGATAACTTAGTCTCAACCTGGAACTTGCATAATTTGTCTTGATTATGTATCTGCTACACGTGCAATGTCACAATATTACTGACATGACGGAGTATATTTTCTCTTCAGCACTGTATCATACTGTATCAAGGTGTACGTTATCAGATTTAAAAACCACATTTTAGCTTATATGGCAAAGGACAATTTTGATTGTAGCTGGGTGGACACTATCCTCACGAATAACTCTGAAAAGCCATCATAAATACGAGAAATGATGGCACATTATTTTGGTGCCTATGTCCAAACAAGCTGGTTACTCGGTAAAGTCGTAGTCCAATGGATGTGTCAAAACAGCCATTTTTTACCTGACTTAATACGATAGGCTATTGTCAAACCAATTGATGTTTCCAGGAAATCATTGCACTTTGCATAAACTACAATTTATTTCAACAGAATTTGACACATATCTGATGATTCCATTCAGTTTGTAACCATAATATAACACAGCCATCCATTTTGAGGGAGAAGGTACACGTGACATTGTCACTACATGATGGGTTGCAACAAAGCAATTTAACCATGCTGCGAAAAAAATGCGAAAATTCTGGAATAAGGGTTCTTGGATGTGGGCCAAGAATGTCTTTAACGGGTGTCAAACAAGTTGTGTTGCTGGTTACAGAATCACATTTTACAATACTCACATTTTACAATACGTACATTTATGTATCTAAGAAAAACAGAAGCAAATTGTTTCTCACATCTGGTCATAAACAGGCCTTTTTTGAAACCAATATTAAACAAGCACCCAAATTAAAAGGGTGCTGAAAATCTTCCTTTTTCTATCTCATAAAGTAGTGAATTTACCAAATCGAAATTATCACGAAGTTACAAGGTTAACTTTTTACCTTCTTAAATCCAATATCTGGTGCATACTGCCTGAAACAACGCCGGCAAATGTTCAGCTTGTACTTCCTAATTAAACCATGGCTGTTGTTGCATACTCGGCTGTAAGGAGATAAACGAATGTGTGCAGTCAAAATTAAATACTAATTGTAAAATTCAAAGACAAGAATCAGTTGGAATAAATGTACTACAGGTAAGAAGAAGTTTAACTTCAGTCACGATAATCATGGCAGACTTACCAGTACAACACAAATATATGCATGTACAACACAGACAAGTTCAAACAATTATTTTGGAGTTTGAAGTTTCCAAAATTCTGGTTACATTTGTATCACGTTTTACCTATGACCACAGTTATAATTCCAACGTAATGCAGTTTAGTTCCTGTAATGTTCACACTACTGACAAACCAGTAGGCATGCCAAACTTAGTACTCATTACAGGTCTGAGCTGGTCACCATGAACTACACAAGCACACCTGATGAATACAGCCGAATATTTTCAACGAGAGTTTGTTCAATAATATTTCTTGTCGATTGTGGTTATATTTGGTGATATTTGATGATCTGATAGTTGATAGCACACCAACACTAAAAGAATCAACTTCCAAACCCAGTTTGAATTTATTGGTGGTTAAAAAATACACCTCAAAGTCATATCTCCAAAAGCACTTTTTACTTATACATTTTATCTCTGCTCTCTCTTTATAATGATTGATTAGGGGCTTCTAGGTATTTGAGTGATGTACCTTACACTCACCACACTGGTGCGCTCAGAATGTTCATCAACTCACTGGTCGGCAAAAGAATGTCAATAATGCAAGTTCCAACATGGTGATCAGTGGCCTATTCAGGTCAGTAAGTGTGGTATATTTCATTCCTATTGAGCCACAGCAGCAATGTGGGGAAAATGTGATTTGGCATGTTTGAGAGCCGGCTTCCTTAGTGTTTCTGCTTAATGTGAAGAACAGCAGTGATGATGCTTATCATGTATGCTAAACTGATAGGTGCAAGGGTCAACTTATGCCACTGAACTGGGTAAAATTTGATATGATGGTACCTATGTTGATTCAGTAACCATCAGACCAGCTGCGGCTAGTATACAGATATATCATAGGAAGTTGCTTTGAGCCGCCATTGAACCCTGCAGAACTGCCGGGCTCTGAGTTTGGGTATTTGACTATCGGTTAATAAAAATCAAGTAAATAAATACATTATAATATGTATTTTCAAAATGAAGCCACACAATCTTCTTTTAGCCATAGAGGCAGATACCCAGTTAGGTGTTTTCTTGTTGTGTTTGAAACTGTCACATGGTTTGTGAGGTTAAGTGTCTTGTGGCCAAACGTTACACTTTCAAGAATTAGCAGTGGATCGTCTGACTTAATAAACTCATTGTAGAGTTCATGATGTCAATTGTGACTCAAGCTTTTTCGATATTCTTTTCCTCATACAAACTGAGAAGTGCTTTGAATGATATTCGTGCATTTTGAATGATATTCAATCTCATAACAGAAACGGTCAATGCCAAGTTGTACTTTTATCCATTCAACGTCAAAACATCTACAGTTCATTCAAACTACTGGTACAGCGAGTCTCAGAATCCTCTTTATGTCTAGTTACAGTTGTTGTTGTAGCGATGTGCTAGGCTGAACATCATCACCCATTTGTCGGCAATTTAAACGCACATATGAGACGATTTCTACAAACATCTACAAAAAGGGGTAACAAATATCAGTTCTGCCAATTACAAACTTATTTACCAATGCCTAGAGCCGGGACCAAATCGTTTTGGATGAGCATTCCAAATGTTGGCGAACCCCATGATGGCTGTTCAGCGAAAGAGGCCACATGCGCGCAGCCTCGTTCCGATTCCGGCGAAAGACTTACCCATCGTGCAACGGGTTCAATCTCCAATCTGTACAGTAGCAAAAGAACTCGTGTAGCAAAACCCCACACGATAGAGCCATGCTTTCAAACATATACGTCAGTTATTCTAAAGGTATTGTAAAAGGTTGCGTTTGCTTGTGTATCGTGTAGAAAACTCCGCAGAAAAGGTGACAAGTTAACCGACAAATCCGGAAATGTGACAGGGATGGTATTGGTAGCTTAGAAACAGCGCCCTCTAACGGATTTGTTGCATTCATGGGACCCACATGTGTGTCAGATTCTAAGCATGCTAATAGCGAAAATAAGTTAATTCGGTACAACTATGGAGAAAATGGTGTGGAATATGTCCTAAAACAAGCGCCCATATCTGTCGGAAAATGGTTTCTATGTTGCCTTTGTTTAGCCACTTGTGTGGTTGGTGTATTCTTCCAGGAAGCGGTATATGTCACTTCATCATTTGTACAATAAGTCATACACGGTACATGGATCATTAAATTAAGTCAAAAGCCTTGTAAGGCCCAGGCTGAAAAACCTGTTTCGTTCCAGACATTACATGGTAGAGGAACATCTAATTGTCATGGACCTAATATGGGAAAAGTAACAAATTTTGAAATAAAAATAGGAGACAAGATGTTAAGATTAAGTCGAATCTACATTTCAGGAGCCCAGCGAGTTCACATAGGTGTTTAGGTGAGGATTCTTGCAAACTAATGTGGCTAAGACGCAATTTTACAGTTGCTGCTCTGATGAGCCAGTGAATCCAGTTATGCGAGATGCATAGTCAATGTTGCCAGTGCAGTAAATTCACACCTTTCACCATGTTTAGCCACGTTAATTGTCCCCCCACACTGTCTCATCCTAACCTGTATGAACTTTTGAGACCCCTGAAATGTGGATTTGCTTATTTTTCCAGTAAGCCTGTTCTGCTCAACATATATGTTGCCAGAACAGTTTTATTTAGCGGCACCCTAGTCCCTATGCAAGTCCCAATATGACTGTTTTAAAGTTTTGACTTGACACAATTTCATATTGAGTCAAGGCATCCATTTCTTGCCCTCGGCCTTTTCTTCTGTCATGGCAAACGGCTGCTCTTTCAAACTGATGAAATCCAAACCCAAATCTGCGTCTAGATCTTGATTGCACATTACACTGGTTGTCCAAGATACTGCTGATACCGGTACACATTCGCGCACCGGTCAATTTCTTGATTTTTACCCCCAGCTTGACAAGGGACCCACAGTAAATAACAACCAGTCAGCACCGATTAATGTTCTGCTCCCATCGGCAACAATTGAAGAAATTCTCTTATGACTTCTCTTATTTCTTAGAATTTTGCCAATGGTGCATATATCTATGTATTTATCGACCTTCACGGCCCAGAAGCACGGTAGAGCGTCCGCGTCTGAAGCGGTAGATCCAGGATCAATCCTTGATCGAGTCACACCTAAGACTTTAAAAGAGGAAGTTGTAACTTCCTTGCTTGGCGTTCAGCATGAAGGGGATAGTGCAAAGGCTGGTTGACCCATATCAGTATAATGGCTCGGGCGGGGCGACTTACTTGCCTTCGGTAAGTCGTCTCAGTGAAGCAGCACTAAATAAAAGAGTGGCGGAAATCCGTCCTGCAACAAGGAGGCACATTACACGTACATGCACCCTAAGGATTCCTTCATCGTCATATGACTGAAAAATAGTTGAGTACGACGTTAAACCCCAAGCATTCACTCACTCACTCACTTTATCGACCTTCATGCTCAGTCTCAGTCAGTACTCAGTCTTCATTTTACATGATGGGAAGTTATTGGCTCACACAGTTATAACCCAGACTGTTACTCCTTGACCAATAAGATCGCATGTTCATTTCCAGCTCTCACTGGCTGCAGCCTAAAGTGAGGACATTTGATCCTCTGGATTGACACTGTGGTTTCCTCCATCCGTTAACCTGTGTACCATCATATTGTGAAGAAAGTGAAAAATTCATGAGTATTAATCCAATTACACCATGTATAATTAAGTAAATATGTACCTTTGAATCATCATTACCATAACCATGAAGGAAAATTCATGGTACCTTTTATTTCTTTGTCTTGCAGCTTCCAAAGTGGTCAGCCTGGGTGCCCGTAGTACTGCTACTGGTGTTGGTGTGGAAGTTAACTCTCACAGTTACCGAAGGTTAGTACACAGGATGTTCTCATTGGTTGTCTAATGTTCAACATGCTTGAAAGTCATATTGACTGCCCAGTCTGGTGATAACTGCCGTAAAGTATGAGCTGTCTCGGGCTGTGGCTTGAAGATAGAGGGTTTGTTGGGTACTTGCCTAAGGTCTATGGTTTACTCTGGGTACTCAGGTGTACCCTGCCTATAAACCAGACGGTTGTTATGTTATTTATGAATTAGTGAAATGCTATTCAAATAAAATACATATTGAAATACAAAATGAAATGAATTTGGAATTATCCTGTTCCTGTATGAACGATTTGGATGGAAATTAATATATTGATCACTGATAATGTGAGCTGAACTTTCAGTACAGCACGATATAACATTTACTGCAACATGTGATTGGTTTTGCAATTAATCATGAAGTACATGAATTTGAATTTCCTTTCCAGCCTTCTGAGAAAATTCTTCTTCATTAATTTATCATGGTTAAGTGAATTTTTATTGGTCTTGTCCACATCTTCTTGTAGCCAGTATAGTTTATTTATGGTCTTGGTGATGTGTATATATCTGGTATAACAGTGGCTGTTACTGTTGTTGTTGTGCTTTGTGACCTGTGTAGAAAGCATTCTGGTGCTGAGGTCATGCGGACTCCAAGTGAAGACGACATATCTGATTGGTCGATCAGCAACACAGTTTGTGGACATGGCTCAAGTAAAGGACATTGTCATTAATGAAGGCATTAGAATGGTAAGACTCTACTCCAAAACAGCATTTCCACGCCCCCCCCCCCCCAAAAAATTTATATGTTTACACTTGTATGGGTATAAATGTAGAATTTTTCTGACGTGGAGAAACGATTTGATAAAAAGACCTACATATTTATACATATTGTGTTTGTATTCCGAATACAATTTTCAATTGTCTTGTTCTTTGATGCAGAAATACAGGACATGGCAATAAATTTCAGTTAGTCAAATTTCTTTGGTCTTGCACAGGAAATGTATGGATTCCATACTCTCACTGTTTGTGGCGCTTTGCTGATAAAACCCAGTTGGCAACACTTATGTGAGCGTTTGTACATTTGTTGAAGGCAACTTTTTGTTCCTACCAGATACATGTGCCTTCTGTATGTGTCTTTAGTGACATGCTAACAGTCATGACAGTCAGTTGTTTAACCCTGGGCACTCTGGTTTCCTCTGCTCATGACTGCCATTGTATGCATGGTATAGAGCTATACAACATCCAGATCATATACATGTTGGTTGGCACCCTGTCAGTCTTTCACAAACATTTTTCTGGACTTTTTTTGAACAGTTCATTGCATTCAATAGATAGTTGACACATGGCTTCACTATGACAAGTAAAGCATAGGTCATATCCAAGTTTTATTCATGTTCAACAAAATTGGGGAGGTACATAGCTATATAACGTTACATTGTACACTTATGTGGAAGAATACTGTATACTGCTGACAAGTCTTCTTCTTGTCAAGTCCTGTTTGTATACATATTGGTGGATGTTCAGCTTTTTTTTTCTATGGTACCAGATAAGATGGATGGTTTTGCATTCACTTACGTCTAAGTAGCTCTGTAGTTCTGTTGTTAGGATTTGTGGGTTAGGCAAATCTTTGACATCCTGCATCCATTCTGCATCCTGCATCCTACATCCTGTATCGTACATCCTGAATCCTGTATCCTACATCCTGCATCCCATATCCTGCATCCTACATCCTGTATCCTACATCCTGAATCCTACATCCTGAATCCTGTATCCTATATCCTGTATCCTGCATCCTGTATCCTACATCCTGCATCCTGTTTCCTACATCCGACATCCTACAACCTACAAGCCTACACTAAGTCCTATACTGGAAGTGTCACAGCTAATGCTGATCTGCCAAACCTTATTTCTTGTGCTGATGAAAGTCTCAGAACCCTTGATTTCTTCAGGTGAAGTTTGTGCTTACTGTGGGCACTAGCTGTTCAGAGTGTGTGGTGAAATGATGACCTGGAGCACTTATATAACTCTTGTTCATTTTGTGATTAGTAGTCAGATGTAGTTTTTGGCTCATATATAGTCTGGTTTAGGTATAGTGTTATCAGTAATTCCTGTGTGTCTACATTGGTGAGCTGGTGGGATTCTGACAACAGTTATTTTTCAAGCTGTCTTTCGTTACTTCATTTGATATTCAAGACAAAAAGTATGTAGTATGTCTCTCTGTTTAAGATTTGAGCTAAGTGGCATTTACAAGCATCAATATAGCCAGCAATCACTGTGTGGAACAAGATTGCCTTGTACCTTTTCCAGTGGCCTTAAATAAAGGTCACTTAACTTTTGATAGGCCTTAATCTAGTAAAGGATGATTTATCTCCCTTGGTTAAGAGGAAAAATCATTTGATGTGGATCACATACTAAATAGTTATGAGATTTAAGACCGTTATAAGGACATGTTATATGAACATGAATGATCATAATCTTTTGAGCTTTATTTTAGCCCAGACTATTTAGTATATTATTGTCTGTGTAGGACATGGCAGAGAGTTGGTATTGCAACAGAAAGACTACCTGGAGGGATTAAGTCTAAGAAAGCTGATGGCTGTGATGTTTTTCTCTCTTACTTTCTAATTTTTTCCCCACCATCTTTATCTTTTTATGTCTGTCTGTGAGTTCGTCTATGTGAACAAGATATATTTTAACAGTTTGAAATGTTTGTGTTTAACCGTGGGTCAGTGAGAGGACCATTAAGATTGGTTGTTCATCACAGCTGTCAGCCATCTTGAATATCCTGAACATCACACTTATCCTTGTTAAGAAGAAATCTTGAAGAGTTTTCAACCTACAGTTTCAGTTTCATACTTGTACAACCCAGTGACTTTGGGTTCAGAGAACTGAGAATGGCAGTTTGTCTCCTTCGCAGTAATGGCAAAATGACAGGGAAACGTCTTTACTACTGAGTTTGTTCTGTGTTTTTATTCAGTGAACTTCTCATTTGCTTATCCATTCTCATGTGACATCTTGTCAACCATGAAAAAAGAAAGAAAGTGATAAAGATTTGGGACAGACAGAAAGGCTGTTGTACTTGGTCATGGCTCAAATCAAAACATTTATTCTCCCTGTATTTTCATTTCAAAACCATATGCCTAATACATGTCTGATGGCTTATGCCTGATGAAGCATTTTTGTTAATGGGTGGATCTTGGAGTAAACTCAAGATGGTTTTGTTTCATGATACACGGTCACCATTGCTATCCTTAACAATATTAAAACTTCACAGCCAATTTCTTGGGTCTGTTACCTCATTTATGCGCATGCTCCCTCATTCAACGGTCTGCTTCTCATTCAGGGGCCTGGTCTCTCACTTAGGTGCCTGCTCTCTCATCCAGGGGCCTGTTCTCTCATTCAGGGGCCTGCTCTCTCATTCAGGGACCTGCTTTCTCATTCAGGGGTTTACTTTCTCATCCAGTTGCCAGTTCTCTCAGCCAGGGGCCTGCTGTTTCAGTCAGGGGCTTGCTCTGTCAATCTGGGGCCTGCTGCCTCATTCACAGACCAGTTCTCTCGGTCAGGGGTCTGCTCTCTCCATCATTAATGGCCCTGTTTCCCTAGTCAGGGGCCTGCTCTGTCAGTCAGGGGCCTGCTCTATCAGTCAGGGGCCTGCTCTATCAGTCAGGGACTTGCTCTCTGAGTTAGGGCCTTCTCTGTAGTAAATGTGGATTAGCTGATTAGCAGGTTAGCAGTTTATTTATCGGACAGGCATTTTGAGCCACACTCAGTATAATTTTGCTTATATGAGTGTCATCAGCGTTATGCTGAAGAAGCCAGCATGAGCTGGACTGCATTGGTGAGAGGCTCCTCTGTCATTATGCTATACTAACGTGTGATATAGTTTCTTTTTGTGTGTGTGTTGTGAGGGAAGGGGTAGTGCGGGAATGAGCTGACTGTTTGAACCTGAGCTGTCTGGTTCACTTCATTTACTAAGAGATAAGAGGTGTATATCTATATAGGAGTACACAAACTTTAGTTAGAGTGCTGACTGCTAGTGCAGGTAGTAGGGCATCTTTTGACCGGTCAAGCATGATAATATCTGTATATAATTACGGATTGACATACTAACCAGTTTGTGGCTGAAGTGATAGGTCATCAGATTTAAATTCAACAAGCCCGCAAAGCCTGTTTTTTGTATATATGGGTATTTCTCTCCTTTTTTTCTTTCTTGGGATAAGTTCTTTCACTCCTGTAATGCGTACTCATTAGTCTGTCATGAAAAGCCAAGATTAGGTTGAAAAAATTGTGGTCAATAAATCTTGCCTTGCAATCAAAAACAAAAATCAAAAAGTGCATTTTAGTCCATGAAAAAATAATTTTTAGAAATACCCTATTTCTTCTAATTTTTCATGGACACCAGGTCGGCTCCTTTTAGCCAATATACATGTAACCGTACCAGCATTATTTAGTTTCTATTTTAACACATGATTAGACCATCTAATGAACAACATGCTCATATATTTACTTTTCCAAAAAGCTGGAAAAGAATTGTAATGTTCAGCTTTCAGCACTACTAATATCTAAGCCCAAAATGAGAAGAATTTGGGTACAGTAAAGTTGTTGGCTGGCAAAGGCTAAGTGCTGGGCTTTTGTGACTGTCAGGCCCTTGAGCTCATATTTGAGGTGGCATGTTCTAATCCAGCCTTTGTTGGTTTGGCTTCAGCTTTAAGTTTGAGATTTGGGATAGTTGGAGAAGGGTGGTGGTTTACTCCAGATATGCTATCTATAAACACCAATCAAATCAAATGATGCTGTGAGTCCATTTCAAGCTGGCTCCATCTCCAGTTGTATGTGGGAGGGTCTTGTCAACAACCTACGAAGGTTGTGCGTTTCCCCTTGCTCTGCAAGGCTTCCTCCCACCATATTGCTGGCCGCCATCATATAGGTCAAATATTCTTCAGTAGAGCGTAAAACACCAATCAAATAAGCAAATAAGCCAAGCGAATAAATTAAGTAAAGATATGGTTTTGAATTCATTTTGATATTTCCTGTTTTTATCTTTCTGCTGAAAGAGATTTCTTGTTTTTGTTTTTTTTTCACTTTTAACTGCTGAATGGATTAATCCCAACAGAATGGATATAGGCCTAAAGGGTGTAAAAACAGGTTGAACTGTAGTTAATGGAGGTATAGTGATAGTGGTCCTATATATAGCCTACACATACATGTATGTCACTGAAATGAACTGGTCGGGTATGGAGATTTTTTACACTTGAATATTTGCAGGCTGAGGTGAAATAAGGACAGGAGAAAGATGAGTAATCAGTGATCTAAAAATATTGTCACTTTATTATATATATCGAGTGGGTCTATTTCTGTAGGTTAATCATCCCGTACTGTGGAATGTGTTTAAAACACAAATGGTTACATTGTTTATTTATCTTGGGATTATTCTCGGTGATTTATATTTATTCTATTTATTTTTTTGTTGGATTGATATGTTTTACGCCGTACACAAGAATATTTCACTTATACGACAGTGGCCAGCATTATGGTGGGTGGAAACCAGCAGCGCCCTGTGGAAACCCACGGCCATCCACAGGTTGCTGGCAAACCTTCCCATGTACAGCTGGAGAGGAAGCCAGCAGGAGCTGAACTCGCAGCGACCGCATTGGTGAGAGGCTCCTGGGTCATTACGCTGCGCTGGTGCGCTAACCAACTGAGCCACGGAGGCCCCCGTGATTTATAAGAACATAATTCATCATGTTTACATCGCGCACATTACCTTCCATATGTCATCATGTTTTACATCGCGCACATTACCTTCCATACGTCATCATGTTTACATCGCGCACATTACCTTCCATATGTCATCATGGTTTACATCGCACACATTACCTCCCATACGTCATCATGTTTTACATCACGCACATTACCTTCCATATGTCATCATGTTTTACATCGCGCACATTACCTTCCATACGTCGTCATGCTTTACATCGCACAGATTACCCCCCATACGTCATCATGCTTTACATCGCACACATTACCACCCATGCGTCATCAGGCTTTACATCGCACACATTACCTCCCATACGTCATCAGGCTTTACATCGCACACATTACCTCCCATACGTCATAATGCTTTACATCTCACACATTACCTCCCATACATCATCATGCTTTATATGGCACACAGTACCTCCCATGCATCGTCATGCTTTATATGGCACACATTACCTCCCATACATCATCATGCTTTATATGGCACACATTACCTCCCATGCATCGTCATGCTTTACATTGCACATATTACCTCCCAATCGTCGTCATGCTTTACATCGCACACATTACCTCTAATACGTTATCATGCTTTACATCGCACACAGTACCTCCCATACGATGACTGCTTCCTCACGGCTGCTGATGCACCCTAGCTTGAGATTTCTGTACGTATGTCACAGCTTATCTGAAGATTAACAATATACGTAAGAGCCTCAAGTCTTATAGAGTATTTTAGATGCAAACCTTTCACTGCAGTCTCTTTTGAGGAGGTGATAGATGTGTAGTGTGGCATGGTTAAGTGGTTAAGGTGCTTGCCTTTCTATCGTCAGGACATAAGAGGTGCAAGATCAAACCCGGCTTTAGACATGGAATTTGCAGATCTACTCGTCGCTGTTTGTGTGGCCTTTAATAGTGACAGTGAGGGGTCAACATTTCATTGAAGCTGGTTTCCCACCAATATGGTGTGCATATCTGCATGCATGACCCCACATGTGTTTATGTTTATCAATTGCTTGTCAAAGGAACCTGCCCTGATAGCACAGTTGGTAGAACGTTCGCTTCGGGAGCAGTAAATCCAGGATTAATTGTGGGGGGAGTCACACCTAAAACCTTAAAAGAGGAATTTGTAACTTCCTTGCTTGGTGTTCAGCATGAAGGAGATAGTGCAACGACTGGTTGACCCGTATCAGTATAATGGCTCGGGTGGGGTGACTTACTTGCTCTCGGTAAGGCGTCTCAGTGAAGCAGCATTAGATAAAAGAGCAGCACATTGCATGCACTCTAAGGATTCCTAATATGACTGAAAAATTGTTTCGTACGACTTGAGTGTGGCATTCAGTAAATAAATACATATGTGTAATTTATTCTGTTTTTTTTATGATTGAAGGAAATACTTTGTCTAGTTGCCAGCAAGCCTAGTACTAAATGGTCTTATTTTTAGTGACGGTGAATTTGTTAGTTTTTCGTCTGATCTGAGATATAATTGCTGTAGTTACTGTTTTAGTGGGTGTGGGGGCAGACTGAGGTTACATTTTAGGGTGTAAGCTGTTTACGCTCCAAGGGCTGAAATTTTGTCCTAATGGGGTCTGCCAGCCCTGTTCAAAGGGAAGCAAATCTTATAACTGATAAAACAACAGTGCCCTCTACCTACTTAAATAACAATACCACTGATTTCAATACCAACACCAGAAATCATGAATAATAAAACCTGACATTGTTAGATAGAGGCCACTGCTGTTTTATTAGTTACAAGATTTGCTTCCCTTTTTAGAAGGCTGACCCATTTGCCATTGCTACACGTCCCAATTAGGAACTGATTTCCCCAAATATACACTTTTCTTTTTACTGCTTGAACAATGAGGGGGAGGGGGAGGAGGTGGGCGTGAAGGTTTGTGTGTTTGATTTGGGTGTGTGTATTCACATTTATTCAAGTTCTGTGGCATTGCTTAAGTAATGCACGTAATACACGTAAAGGTCACAGCTCCCTGGTTAACGTGCGGTTTTGCATTAGAATTTTCCTATTTGTGAGCCTACTGGCCCTTTCTCAAACTCCATGGATTATATCCTGCAGTATTTATATGTCACGACCCACACACGTATGCATAGTTCCTCAAACACCTCTTGTTTCTGGTGTATATATTGACTTGGTTTGGGGTTGTTTTTTCACGTTATTGTCAGTATCACTTTGTCATGTAAATATTTACCCTCTTGCCCCTTTGGCTTTTGACCCATTGAACTGAACTCAGAGCCATGTTTTTGGCATTATTCTTCAATAGACAGTATATTTAACACCTTTAGTAACATACATAAAGGTCGCCCTACCTCTCGTTCCTCAATTCTATAGTGTATATTTAATGCATGTATTCCAAAGCTGTCAGTGTTTATGATATATGTGTTGTTTATAAAGGTCTCTGGGACAACAATTTTGTTTCTAAATTCCCTGAGACAACCCTAGGGGAATAAGGTGTATTTTTAGAACTTGTTTATGTGTTCATGGATCTTGCACTTTTACAAGTTTAGAAGTGTCAACGAATCACACTTACACTTTACACTGGACTAGAAGTGATTGGTCAAATACGGGTGGGTCTATAATGACATGTTATACTTTGGTAGGGTTGGGTTTTTGGTGTCTGTTGTCAGCGCATTGGGTCTGTGAGAGCACTGGGATCAGCCTGCTGCAAGGATACGCTGTTGTGATATGACTGAAATAATGTTGAAAACAGTTTTAAAACGCCGAACAAAAAAAAAAAAAAATCAATCGGCTTGAATACTCTTTACCAATTTCTCCATAATAATAATAATATTGTCATTCAGCACTTTTAACTCCAATTCCATTTATGGCAGCCACTTGGTTCTCATTGAATCTGTCAGCTTTAAAAGCAATGTTCTGGCTTCAGCTAATTAATGTTTGACCACTGAAGTAGCAGGGTCTAATCTTGAGATTGTACTGTCTTAGCATGGAAGTAACTGTCCAAATGTGAGTTGCCAAAGGCAGTGAACCATTGTCCACAGAGTTTAAAAAGTTTGTCCAAAGATCAGACAGTCTAAAATATGGTATATTAGTGAGGATTCTGTTTGCTGTAGGGACTCATTTTGACTCATGGTTTGACCACTGATGTTGCTTGTCTGACCAGTGAGGTTGCTTATTTGACCAGTGAGGTTGCTTGTTGGCTCATTGCCTAACAGAATGGGTTGCCTGCTTGAATCAAGAACCTGTTGGTTTCAAAGCAGTATGGAGCTATGCGAGGTACATGAGAAGGGGTTCGTGCATGGGTGGGAGTGTCTCTGCTATGCCTGGTCCTCCACTATAACCTAACCAATGTACTATAAACTACACTCTCTAGTACAGTGTATATATACCAAATCAAGTAAGTAATTTGCAGTACATTACTAGAACTTAACCATGTCAATACATGAGGCAGTGGAATCTTTGCTTCTCATTCTTGATTGTACTGTCACAGACTGATGAAGTGCAGCACGTGCCTGTATTTAATCACAGCTTGATTACAGTTTGTTTAATCTTCCAGCACCAAGTCATCTGTTACCTCTCTGTACTATTGACTCCTAGGCCTGGATCTGATGAAAATGGATTATTCCCCCTGTTTATGGTAAGTAAGCATAAGGATTTACTTTCTGAAAAATATAAGGAAATAGTTCTTCAAGTTGTTATAGACAGCCCATACCCTGCTCTGTTAGGTCTGTACTTGTAACATTCCAGAGCCTTGGCATCTGCATAAGATGCTACTGACCTTGGGTGAACCTCAGTCTCTCAGCTAGCTGGACTGTTGCGCTGGCCTAATGATTAGAGCGTCCACCTTGTAGTCGGGTTGTACCAAAGACTTTAAAAATGGTACTTTTAAATTTTGCTGCCTTGCTTAGTGCTCAGCTCTGAGGCGCTAGAGCAAGCAAACAGGGCTGGTTGGCCCTGTGTCAGTATAATATGAATGGGTGAGGTGTCATGTCTGGTGTCTTCGGCATGATAATTCAGTGACTCAAGACTGGCCCCGCCACAAAAAGACACATTATATGTACACACACCTAATGACTCCTCGTCATCATATGACTGAAAAATTGTTAAGTAGGACATCAAACCCACAAGCATTCATTCATTCTCAGCTAGCTCTGCTCGTCGTTAAAAATGACCTTGGTGACCTCATCATGACTTTTGATTATTTCTGTGTCAAAATAGAAAGAAGAGTTGTTCCATGTCCATGCTGTTGTCCATGTCCATTGTGAGGTCCTGTGATTTTATATTTAAAGTACCACATGGAAAATGTTCTGAAGTAAACTTTTGTTTATAAATGTCTGGAATAACTCTCCTGAATTATCACTAATAACTCTGTTTAATATAAATGTCTGGAATAACTCTCCTGAATTATCACTAGTAACTCTGTTTAATATAAATGTCTGGAATAACTCTCCTGTATTATCACTAGTAACTCTGTTTTGGAATAACTCTCCTGAATTATCACTAGTAACTCTTTTTAATATAATAAGAACATATTTATGATGAAGTCCATCTTGTTACATAGCTGAAGACCTATACATGTACTTACACAGGGTAAGCTTTGAGCGTGTGTAGCTATAACTGCTAGCATGAATGAATTTGCATTGATTTGATGATGGAAATACTTTGTTACAGAATTCCCTTCCCAAAGTGGGTGTTTTGCGAGAAATCTATGGTGGAGTGAAACCACTGCTGGTCAGAAGAGGTGACTGATGACCAGTTACTGCAGATGACCATTGTACTAACAATGTTTCCCGAATGAAAACAGACCAGCCGACTGGGTGAGAACTTTACAGGAGAATGTAACTCTCACAATGTTCATTGTGGTTGTAAGAGCTGGTAGCCTGCCCCTATTTGACCTGTTAGATGGATACGCTGTTGACAGATTTAAGTGGCATAGTCACACAGTGTTTACTGTGTTCCATGGTTTGTTGAATTTCGGCATTCTCAGTCTGTGATCTGCTGCTTTGCTAGCTGTGCCCAACTGTACTGAAACAATGATGTATTGCAGGAGGGAACAAAAGAGATCATTTCTTGTAGTGACTTTTCGTAAGGCAGACAATGTTTACCATTCATGCATCTTATAATTCAAACGGTGTACACAAAAATTGTCCTGTGAGGAAAATGGTTGTCCAAGTTTGTCAGAAGAAGAGATTGTTCTTTCTGATTGACGTTACATGAACTATAGAGATCCAATGTTTGACGTATTTGACAGGTCATCATGACATGTAATGTTCTGTCAGTATTTGTACTAAGTCAGAATTCACACTGTTGCTGATATAAAATCTCATTTTCTCATGATTTATTTATTTTATTTATTTATTTCATTGGAGTTTTTGGCTGTATTCAAGAATATTTCACTTGTACGACAATGACCCGCATTATGGTGAGAGGCAACTCGCCAGAGGCATGCTGGCAGACCTTCCCATGCATGATCAGAGAGGAAGCCTATATGAGCTGGACTTGAACTCACAGTGTTAGCATTGTTGATAGGCTCCTGAGCCATTGTGCTGCACTGACAGGATATCAACAAAACCATGGAGGGCCTCTAGCTTCATTAAGAAGAGATATATCAGAAATGTGGCCTTTTTTAACAAGCTTTAGGCCATGTTCATTTGCTTCTGTGTTTCTTGTCATGCAGACATGCTTAATTTAGTTCAAGTGATTTTAACCAGAAAACAATTCAAAAAATTTTAACATATTATAGAGAATTGTAGAGGTGCTTGTGCCTGTCTTTCAGAAAAAAGATTCAAGTGTATATCTCGAAATCTGATGACAGATGACCACGCCATGTGTGGAGGTGAAAAGGCATTGAGTTGTTCACTGCATTCTGGCATTGCATTACTGCTTGGTAACTGAACTGGTGACAAGAAACGAAAAATCAACTATGTGTGGCCTCATGGCATGATATTGATGCATATATGGGTTGTAATGTCTCTATAAATTCCTTGAGTAAACTGTTAGCTATTGGGGGCTCAGAATTACAATTTAGTCAGCCTATGTGTATGAGTTGTAATGTGATCTGCTGTATATATGTATTGAAATTGAGAGAAGCGTAATCCTCGTGTGATAAAGGCTTACCTTGAACTTGTCATTGTGTTGATGTGGTTAGTTTTCAAGCAGGCCAATACACTTGTGATACGTATACAAATACAATTATTGACAGCATACCAGATAACCATTAAAGTACACCTTGTGTAGACAAAACGTCTTTTCAGCTGTGAAGCCACTGTCAGTAGTGAAGCACTCCTTAGCACAGCTCTTACATGTGTACTTGTTTGTGTGGGTAAGAATTTACTGACTGGTTGTGTGCGTGGAGATGCAATGTGTCACCTGGTTGTGCACTAGCATTTTCTGTTTTGAAATGTGTTTATGTAAATTCTCATATTTGAAGCAAGTTTCTATTCATGGACATTTGTTGGTCCCTGTTAAAATACTCAAATTAAGGAAAGAATTTAAGTCTTAGGTAAATAATCTTGTCCTTTCTCTTTTTGGTAATTTTATTATAATACATTGTTGTGTGAAATAATGACAGGAATTTACATAGACCTCCAGTGTGTTTTTACATACAGTACTATTTGTAAGCCATTTATGTATATCATGAGAATTTTTCTCTAAATAATGCTGCACGAACTATGGTGGGTGGAAAAGTATGATTAGCTTGTCATTAATTTATAATATTAAGTGTGAAAATTTTGAATAAGAATGAAACTGTATTCACATTAAAATTCCTTTACTCTTCACCATTTAGATATTCTCAAAGTTCGTATAAAAGCTCATGCAAAGTTTACATGCAGTATAATATTTATTTAATTGATTGCTGTTTTACGCCTTAGTCAAGAATATTTCACTTATTCGACGGCCGCCAGCATTATGGTGGAAGGAAATCGGGTAGAGTCTGGAGGAAACCCACGACCATCCGCAGGTTCTTGTCAGAGGTTCCCACGTACAACTAAAAAAGAAGCCAGCATGAGCTGGAATAGAACTGATAGCGGCCGCATTGGTGAGAAGTTCTTATGTCATTGCCCTGTGTTGGCGTGCTAACCACGGAGGCCCCCAACATATTAATGGTCTTTACAAGTAGTTTAGTTATGTACGTGTATGTATGTATGCATGTCTGTGTGCTCGGAGTTTTACGTCGAACTCAAGCATTACTGATTTTACTCCTCTGCTCTACTTTTTCGTGTTTATTCATCGAAGGATGAAACAGGAAATCGCACGCATTCAGATGAAATGAAAAGCTGTTTTTTTCTCTCCATGCGTGTTCCTTTTTGAGGGTTATGCTCTGCTTGTTCAGAATAACAGTAATCACGAGTGAAGTATGTATGGCGACGTGCAGGACACTGTAGTGTCACATGTTAGCTGTATCACGTGAGTTACGGGAATAATACCGCCCATAAAACCAGAACCTCATGGGTATGTCTGCGCGCGTGTGTGTTGGGGAGGGTGGAGGTGGGGGGCAAAAACTTGTCATTGGGTGAGCTCTTGCTATACATGTAGTGCACTGTCACGGAAATATGCATGACCAACCTATGGAACAATTTTTGGACTACATTCCTTTCAAAGAGGCAGCGCTGTCAGCGCTGTGAAGAATAGTCCCTTTTATAAAGCTTTCACGGACAATAAATAAGCCGGATAATCCCAGACATGGTTGCGACGTGATAGGCTACATATGCAATACTACTGTTCTAATCTCCCACGAAGGACTCTTTTTTTTTTTTGAAGTGAACTTGACACCACTTTATACACGTTTCCACATATGCCTATCTTTTAATGTGAAGGTCGTGCCGCATGTTTTTCATATTGCACGTCGGCATTAGTAATGTTCATTCATTGGCAAAGTTCATAGTCCTGATGGTACATCTTATTTGGATCTATATCTGTACAAAGACGGACAAGGTCTCCTTTCACGCCGCCTTTACGACAAAAGGGATAATTTCAATTTTGATATTGTAAATTATCCTTATTTAGGTAGCAATATACCAAAGGGTCCTGCATATGGCGTATACATATCTCGCCTTGTAGCATTTGTCAGATCTTGCGTTAATTGTGATGACTTTAATCTGCGTCACAAGTTGCTAGTTCAAAAACTAGTTTGTCAAGGATACTCCATCAAACGCCTTCATTCTAAGTTTCTCAAATTTTACAATGAATATAACACTCTCGTTGGCAGGTATTGCCAGAGCGTTCAGAATCTCTGGCGATATGCATTGTGATCAACCACATAGACGGCGCTGTTATCCATATGTACATATCTATCACGTACATGGTATTTAACAACATAGATGGCGCTGGTTGCCCAGTGTAACCGTCTATCTTGTATGTCATGTGTAACAACATAGATGGCGCCTCTTGTACCATGAGATATTTACATATTAACGGGAAAGACGTAATCGTCCGTTACTTTTGAATCATAATCTGATCGGTTAGGGTGTGTAACGCTCGTCATTTTCAAACTGTATCTAATACCGCTTAACCTGGGGCTAGGGGCCGTAAAGGTAGCCATGCTAATTACATCAGCATTATGCCTTTATGAACAGTTGCAATGAAAGCGCGACTGAGATACTTGTTTAGCTGTTATTTGACATGGAACTCATTCACGGACTACGAATTTGAACTTTGATATGGAATTCATGCCTGGAATATTTATTGTCTACCCGGCATCATTGAAAACTGATGACCGCTTCTCTCTCTTGTGTTACCGGCTTTATTTCTTATTTGTATAATTTCTTACATACCTTTGTCTTCGGTTAAACGTTGTTGTGGAAATGGATCTTGCGATTATCGACTTGAAACGCCCTTTACGGACTACGAATGGTATAGGAATGTCGGACTTGACGCTTATATTTATCAACGGTCATATTGTTCGTCGGCATATTGACGTTACGTCAATCATTGACACCGCGTCTTCTTGTACACATTATCGTGTCCTTCATAAAAAAAAAAATACTACGCGTCTTGGTATTTTACATTTTTGGTTCAGATTTTCATTTTCGGCGACTAAATTTGGATACCTAGTGAAATGATTGATGTTTAGTGTATAAATAGGCCGTTGATTGATTGACTACCGGCTGATGTGGACTTCTTCTATTGTTGTGTATCGAAAGCGTGAACTTACATGCTCGTTCCCGCCTCGGCGCCACGCAACAACAGAACTCGCTCACATCAATCCGTGGTCAGTTAATAACTTATAATTATGACTCTCGTTACTATGGACAACTAGTTGTTGCACGAGTACTACGTCAACAAAGAAGTCAAAGATTCGGTTACCGTAAAATCTTCTAATGGTCATGTAGGATGGTTACGTGCTGTTCTCAAAGGCGGGCTAAGTTCAAGCAGGATCAGACTTATATGGGCTTCTTTTTTTTTCTTTTTTTTCTAACTTGGGAGGCATTTTCCGACATTGGATTACCAGAAATGTGAATATCTAACAAGCTGAACCTCGGTTACGTCTCGATTCAAAAGCTGGATAATGTTAAAAAGATGGTTTGCAGATGCAGGTTTTGAAATTTTTATAACCGGATGATTTTGGGATTCACGGTAGCAGTTTTCAAATATCTTTGGCTACATTTTGATTCATGGCAAATTATCTCAAAATGACACCTAGGATACTGTTGTTCAGTGTTATCAGATATTCTTACCTAAAGTGAATGGAGAAATTAAGGCTATGCCACATGCTGGTTTGAGCAATCTAACAGGAACACGTTTGATTGGATAAAATTTGGAAGATGGTTGTCTTGATTCGCGACATTTTCTCGGTATTGTACAACCATTTACGTGTAACCATTTGTCAGCTATAACACCGTCGTCGCCGCCCTGGTTTAACTCACCATATGATGGGTGTACAGGTAGTATTTTATACTGTCATTTTATTTACATGATAATCAGTGATATCAGATCAAACAAAAAAAAAGTGTAACCTTCTTCATAGAAATTCTGAACAATGTGCTTTGGATTGAAATATGTTAGAGGATGCATACAGCCTCTTCCTTTAAATAAAAAATCACAAACCGAAATAAGGGTGGATAATTGTATGGCTTATTGAAAACTTCTTGGTGTTATGGTTTTGATGTTTTTTTTTCTTAATTAGCGGAAATGGATGCACTCGAGTGAAACGTTCTAAACTAGATATAAGGATGACCTGGTGAAGACAAGTGACAGAATCAGATGTCTCATTTAGTTGACATTATCTCCCTCAAAGTTGCCGAGGACTATACTTTCTCAGAATAGCTGTTTTATCCGTGAATACTGAAATTATGTAAACAGCGTTTGTTCTGCATGGATTCTCTGTCGTGGAAAAAAGTCGGTTTTGCATGATTTATTGGCATAATTTCAAAAGATCAAATGATTCAGTTGACTCTTAATACACCAGAAAAATTTTCTTGTCTTGTCACTCTTAGCGACGTATAACGTTTTTCTAACTTTGATCTCCAGCTTTCTATGATATCTAGTCATCAATACACGGCCTTCACAAAACCAGAAGCCCACGATAAAACTATACTGCCACCTCGCCTTTACAAGCATCTTTACCCGGCTTTTACAAACATCTTTACTTGACCTTCATAAGTAGCTATAGTTGGTCTTCACATGTTGACCTCTTTACACGGCCTTTAAAACATCTTTACAAGGCTTCAGAAAACATATCTTCAGACGGCCTCCACAAGCATCTATACATAACCTTTACCCACAACTTTTGTCGGATTTCACAGGATTGTTTACAGGGTCTCTACAAGCATCTTTACTGGGCCTTCACAAGCATCTTTACACAGCCGTCAGACATCTATATTCGGCCTTCACAAGCATCTTTACACGGTTTTCAAAAGCATCTTTACACGTCCTTCACAAGCATCTTTAAACGGCCTTCACAAGCATCTTTGCACGTCCTTCACAAGCATCTGTACTCGGCCCTCACAAGCATCTTTACTCGGCCATCACCAGCGGCTTTACACGGCCTTCACAAGCATCTTTAAACGACCTTCACAAGCATTTTTACTCGGCCATCACCAGCAGCTTTACACGGCCTTCACAAGCATCTTTAAACGGCCTTCACAAGCATCTTTACTCGGTCTTGACAAGCATCTTTACTCGGCCTTCACAAGCATCTTTACTCGGCCTTCACAAGCATCTTTACTCGGTCTTGACAAGCATCTTTACTCGGTCTTCACAAGCATCTTTAAACTTCCTTCACAACCATCTGTACACGGCCTTCACAAGCATCTTTTCTCGATCTTCACAAGCATCTTTACTCGGCCTTCACAAACATTCTTGAACGGCCTTCACAATAATCTTTACACGCCCTTCACAAGCATCTTTTCACGGCCTTCACAAGCATCTTTACTCGGCCTTCACAAGCATCTTTACTCGGCCTTCACAAGCATCTTTTCTTGAGATTCACAACCATCTTTACACGGCCTCCACAAGCATCTTTACTCGGCCTTCAAAAGCATTTTTAATCATCCTTCACAACCATCTTTACACGGCCTTCACAACCATCTGTACACGTCCTTCACAACCATCTTTACACGGCCTTCACAACCATCTGTACACGGCCTTCACAACCATCTGTACACGGCCTTCACAAGCATCTTTACTCGGGCTTCACAAGCATCTTTACTCGGCCTTCACAAGCATCTTTAAACAGCCTTCACAAGCATCTTTACTCGGCCTTCACAACCATCTTTAAACGGCCTTCACAAGCATCTTTACACGGCCTTCACAACCATCTTTACTGGGCCTTCACAACCATCTTTACTCGGCCTTCACAACCATCTTTACACGGCCTTCACAACCATCTTTACACGGCCTTCACAAGCATCTTTAAACGGCCTTCACAACCATCTTTACACGGCCTTCGCAACCATCTTTACACGGCGTTCACAACCATCTTTACTCGGCCTTCAAAAGCATTTTTAATCATCCTTCACAACCATCTTTACACGGCCTTCACAACCATCTGTACACGTCCTTCACAACCATCTTTACACGGCCTTCACAACCATCTGTACACGGCCTTCACAACCATCTGTACACGGCCTTCACAAGCATCTTTACTCGGGCTTCACAAGCATCTTTACTCGGCCTTCACAAGCATCTTTACTCGGTCTTCACAAGCATCTTTACTCGGCCTTCACAACCATCTTTAAACGGCCTTCACAAGCATCTTTACACGGCCTTCACAACCATCTTTACTGGGCCTTCACAAGCATCTTTACTCGGCCTTCACAACCATCTTTACACGGCCTTCACAACCATCTTTACACGGCCTTCACAAGCATCTTTAAACGGCCTTCACAACCATCTTTACACGGCCTTCGCAACCATCTTTACACGGCGTTCACAACCATCTTTACTCGGCCTTCACAAGCATCTTTACACGGCCTTCACAAGCATCTTTACTCGGCCTTCACAAGCATCTTTACACGGCCTTCACAAGCATCTTTACTCGGCCTTCACAAGCATCTTTACACGGCCTTCACAAGCATCTTTACTCGGCCTTCACAAGCATCTTTACTCGGCCTTCACAACCATCTTTAAACGGCCTTCACAAGCATCTTTACACGGCCTTCACAACCATCTTTACTCGGCCTTCACAACCATCTTTACACGGCCTTCACAAGCATCTTTACACGGCCTTCACAAGCATCTTTACTCGGCCTTCACAAGCATCTTTACTCGGCCTTCACAACCATCTTTACTTGGCCTTCACAAGCATCTTTACACGGCCTTCACAAGCATCTTTACTCGGCCTTCACAAGCATCTTTACACGGCCTTCACAACCATCTTTACACGGCCTTCACAACCATCTGTGTATTTCTATATTTATATGTATAACTGGAGGATTAATTGCAAATGGTGTTATATGAGCATAACTATCCAACTCATAGGAAATTGCATCAACCTCCCAAACATAGTCCTGCTACGTGGTTGATCATAGCGGTTCTGCACTGTCAAATGTTACCCAAATGGGCTAGTTAACCACGTATTTAGAAGGCAAAAGCTGTATTTGAGCTATCGCTCCTTATTATTTAGTTTTTTATTTGAATGGTGTTAATCAAGAATATTTCACTTATACAACGGCATTACAGTGGGAGAAACCTGGACAGTGCTCGGGGGGAAAAACCCACGACCATCCGCAGGTTGCTGAGAGACTGACGCTGTACGCAATGCATACGTGTATGTAAACTATGCCATAATCCTTAAGTATTATTTCGTCCGATCAACATAATCAGATCCTTTTTCGAAACTCACTGGTCTTCAAGCAACGCACTCGAAGTATTTAGCTAAATGTAACTATACTAGTTTAGTGAACCTGGGCGCAGTGATATGGCAGTGATATGGCCACGTGGCTAATTAGGGAAGGTTGACTTGTAAAGGAATTATCTGGCAAATTGTCATTTTGGAAGGGGAGAGCGGCGTTTTCAGGAATGAAGTAGACTTGTATCTTTGAGTTACTTGGATTGTGGTAAAAGGGTACACGAAACGCTTTGGTTTTATTTCTTAATGTGGAGATAACATATTACAGTATAGACGTATTTTTCAACTTTGACCTTGACTGCTAAAAATGGCTTCAAAGTGCAGTTTTCTTAAGGCAGCAGCGATCAGTCCGGAAATGAAGGGACGCCAACGATGATGCCTGTTTAAAAAGAACTCTATGGGGGACCAACCAAATGGGCCTTGCCGAATTGGGGCAGGGTGTAGGGAACAGACCTAATGGGGACGGGTGGAGGGCCGCAAAGAGGGCGCTGAGAAGACCCGAAGAAGCAAAGCAGTATGAGTGTACATGTCACCTTACTGTAGTGGGGCACTTTGGGGATGTTCACCGAGTTCCTAGCAAAATCAACGATGACGCAATTTTTGAAAAAATCAGACTGTTGACGGAAATGCATAATGTAGATGGGTAATTAACAGGTATAAAAATCACCCCCCCCCCCAAAAAAAAAAAAAAAAAAAAAGAAAAAAGAAATTTTATAAATAAAAATTCCGGGCCATAATTTTCTTTATTTGTCATAGAAACATAATTTGTTTTGTGGTTCTTTTCCATATAGGCTTTAAATTCTTAATATGAAAGTAGATTGCCTTTAAATGTGGATGAACATTTCTAGAATTTCTTACGTGTACAGTACCGCAGTACACGTTACCTATACTGGATGTTGAAGGAATGTAGGTCTAAAAATGCCTGAAATCCTTGATCATCTTTATGGAAATTTGATGCAAAGAGCTTGTCACACTAGACTAGGAGTTCATAGTCTCCAACATGTAAATCTGTAAGAGCCACCTGTAGCGATGTTTGTCTTGTCTTGGCCCAAGGGTAATTCAGGCGTAGCATGAGTGTTGGAGCTTTTCAGCGTAATGTGTGGCATGAGTGAAGGAACAGCCCAAATTATAGATGTCTTCGTCGCCGTTCTATAAAACCAAAGAAGTGGATATTCCGCACATGAAACGTTAATTTCACACGTCAAGGCAGTCATAAAGCAAGATAAGATCTGACGAGTGGGCCTTGAGTGACACTGTAAACCATCAAACGATCTCTTTTCGGTTTACTTTGTGGTGGACTTGTCTAAAACATTAGCATCGAGGGTGGAAAGCATAAATAAGAATCGGCCGTTTAAAAGTGTTGCTCTTTCAACTACATGTACATGTACTTCTGGAACAAGTATAATGCATAATACTGTTATCAGACCTTACCATTAATTTCTTCAAGATTTAAAATAAGTAGTTCTCGTGGTTGTAAATGCTTTATCAAACTTAACGTTAAGTGTCTTAAAATGTATAAGAAAGATGACTCAGATAATGTCCGTGTGAAATATACTATCAAAGCATAGCGCTAATTCACCTTGAGCATGCACCTTGAGCTCTGCTCTGCGGTTGAAAATCCACGAGTCACAGGTGAGAATACGGGTAACTTGTTGGTCTAAGCATCCATGTGACACAGGTGAGAATACATGTAGCTTGTTGGTCTAAGCATCCATGTGACACAGGTGAGAATACATGTAGCTTGTTGGTCAAAGCATCCATGTGACACAGGTGAGAATACATGTAGCTTGTTGGTCTAAGCATCCATGAGACACAGGTTAGAATACATGTAGCTTGTTGGCCTAATCATCCATGCGACACAGGTGAGAATACATGTAGCTTGTTGGTCTAAGCATCCATGCGACACAGGTGAGAATACATGTAGCTTGTTGGTCTAAGCATCCATGCCACACAGGTGAGAAAACGTGTAACTTGTTGGTCTAAGCACCCATGCGATGCTTGGAGTTTCTAACGTTTCAGGCGTAAAACACCAATCAAAAAAAAAAAAAAAAAAAAAAATCAATCTAACGTTTCATTTTCCTCACCTTTATTGTGTCTCATTAAGCTATTTGTCATATAGCAACTCGTCAAAATTCAACAAAATTGGACAAGTCTATTTTATAATCGCCTTCATACTATATACGATTTGCCGATTTCTACAATGGCATGAAATAGCACGTTTTATTTTCTTCCGGCCATCGCACGGTTTGGACGCTTGGCTTTACTTGTCATAAATTTTTTGGCTAAAACAAATTTGGACTCATGCCAACAGCAGGAACTTGGGGTGATTTCTTTTTCAGCTAATGGTCTCGTGATATATATCTGTCTTATTATATGGTATCTCTAATCTAACTTGAGTTACATAATTGGCGGCTGCAAGAAGCGTCCTTTGGGTTAGTGCTTGGCAAATGGCCCGCCCGTTATTGATCACGTGAAATGTCTGTCATTCGTGTGCTGATCAGACGCCACGATCATTTGGCAATCGGGCACAAACGAAATAGTTCCGTGTACATTTGCTGTCAACTGAGTGAATATAGCTGCTCTACTTGGCTTGAACAGAAAATGAACACATGCATCTTAAAGGACAAGACCAACGAATTTCGACATGGTTTCAGTTGTTCCTTGATGCTTTTTTCATGAACATAACATCAGTGCCCACTTAAATCAGTTTTAATATAAGTTTTTCATTAGTACAGGAAGCTTAGCCTAAGTTGTAGGCTTCAATTTCATGTCACCCCGTTCACATGCACAGAGAATGCACTCGTTGGTCATTTTATAAACTGAAATGACAAACCCATTCCGAGAGTGTTTCAAATTTGTGTTTTAGTAGTAGTGAGTAGGGTGGATAGAGAATGCATGATTTTATGTATCGGTGCTCGAACATATATGGTAGGAAATGTTATTCGATATTTACAACTTTAGAACAACTTTTACAACCACCAATCTTTCTCATTTCAGAAGGCCGCCATATTTTTAAAATAGAAATGTTACGGGATCTCGCATTACACGGGAGATGAGTGCTGATTTTCACTCCAGCCTATGCTTTTACCTAGTGGTACCATGCTTGCTAGATTAAATATCTGTTTCATTGAAATTGTGCATTGGAAATCGTGTCTACATTCGCAGTAAGTTATAGTAAAAGCAATGGAGAAACTGAAAACACCAAGTAAAAAGTGCTACTATGAAAGCTTGGCGCTTTATTGGCCGTAAAAAGCAGAAATTTCAAAGGCCACTGTCCGCAAATGGGTGCTAATTTTATCACGGCTGCTCTGTTGTGGCCATTGTAGTGGCGCGCATCACGAAAAGCGAATGTCGCTTATTAAAACTGATTTACGTGGGCGCCGGTCTTATGTTTATGAAAAGACATATAGAAACAGCTGAAACCCAGTTGAAATTCGTTGGTCTTGTATTTTAAGAGAAGGTAACATTCCACTGAATATAAAACGCTGTGTTTATGTTGTTCTGCACTAACATGGCATAAGCGTTTTTTTGAACGTGTGGGCCTACATCAATACAACATTTTTCTTCCAGTTGCTTTTCAGTTCTGTACTTTTAGAGAGAATTTCATTGTGCGCTCATCCTACAATTAACATCTCCCTACGCAGCCAATCATTGGCTATGTTGAGTTTATAGATCTGAACCTATAATCATCACTCAAATATAGGAAGTCAGAAACCGGTCCAACAAGATACTTGATGTGAAGGAATAAACATTTAAAGAAGTTGTTTTGCAGGAAAGAATATATGAGTGATTTCTTAATTACTTTCACTTTACCCTGAAGCAGAGTTGGTAGGCCTACATGCGCTTAACAGCAGTATGTGGATTTTAAGCGGCTTCGTAGGTGGCAGTAATAGTCATTTACACCCCGTATATAGTAAAACCATCCGTCCATCCATCCGTGCGCCCATGCGTCTGTTCGAAGCCTCTTACCTATGGAAGGGGATATCCGCCAAAACCGTATGCGTGTAACTTTGAACTTTGTAAGTTCTACACTGCTATGTAAGTCTTCAGCTTCTGCTATGTGTCTACCGACATTCGGCTATGTGGCTACCGAAATGTGGGTAAGGTATGGAATCTGAACATTGTGAATTGCGATGCCGCAGGTTCTGTCTTTCGATGGCATGCATTTGTTTCCACCATTGCAGTTCTGGCTATGGAAAAGACTAATGTGCCCGTAACACTGTTAGCCACATACACGTCTTACAACACTGCTCTCATCTGTGGCGATGCGCCATTATGATAGTAGGGTTCGCTGTAATCAACTAGACTAAAAAAAAAAATAATAATCGCTCCCAATCCTGAAAGTACAGTCTACTATACAGCAATCTGTTCATTTGTCGTTGTTGCTGATAAGATAATAAGACGTCAATCATAGATGAGTTATGCTAATTACACAAACAATTACCACTACTTTTTAGTAGTTTTGCTGATGATTTCATTGCAAGTGTTGTGACAATGTTTGAAAACCCTTTTGAATTTGTAATGATATTATGAGGGTTGTTAATATATCAGCGGTTGATTTAAACCTGTTGTTATTTACATGTTGGTCGAAGTAGTCCCTAGGCCCCGCCATCGTCTTGCATGGGCATACTCACAGTCAGAAGTTGCCCAGCAGCCCCTAAATTTACGCTCACTTTCAAAATGTAACATTGTTTTTTTTTTTGTTCTGTTTTGTTTTGTTTTTTGCTTTTTCTTTTTTTTTTTTTTGGTTTTTTTTTGTTGCATATTTGGCAGGCGACAATCCACATGTTTCCCCAGGGGCCCATGATAATATTATGCTTAGACATGTTACAGAAAAGACGAGCAGCCCTGGTGCCTAGTCAATTAAGCCGATATACACAGAAAAATTTGGAATAGGTCCGCTTATGACATTGAAACATTAGCATTTTGTATGCTAGAAATGTTACAAACAATACGTGTATCAGGTGGTATTCTTCACATTTGACCGGCCCTGATAGTTGGTAGAGCGTTGGCTTTGGGAGCGGTAGATCCAGAGTCATTTCTGGGTCGAGTGACACCTAAGACCTTAAAAGAGGAAGTTGTAACTTCCTCGCTTTCCATTCAGCATGAAGGGGATAGTGCAACGACTGGTTGACCCATATCATTATAATGGCTTTGGGTGGGTCGGCTCACTTTCCTTCGGTAAGGCGTCTCAGTGAAGCAGCACTAGATAAAAATGAGCGATGGAAATCCGTACTGCAACAAGGAGTCACATTACATGCACTGTAAGGATTCCTTCGTCGTCATATGAAAAATTGTACGACGTTAAACCCCAAGCACTCACTCACTCTTCACATTTGCTCACTGAGAATTACTTTCGGTTTCAACGATATAAACAACAGCAGTGCACTTCTATATATATTGAACCCATCGTCAGACCGAAAAAAGAAAAGCAAGTTCTATGATTATACATGTCTATGTTTGAAAATCTAATCAGAAAAAGCAACGGTTTATTTGTAGCAGTTTTCTTGTAGACTTTATTTGACTTTCATTTAAACTTCATGCGAGCCCTATCATTAATACCAGTAAAGTTCTACGGCCCGTTCATGTACCAAGTGTCATGAGAGTACAAACCAACAGTCAACACAAGAATACATACAAAAAATAATCTCGGGGCAATAAAATTTTAAAACATAAAGTCTTATAAATTTACCTTTCACCAAAGCAAAATATTTCTTACGAAGTAAAAAACAAAAGAGCACACAACTATGTCCGAACATGGGAAATCAGCTGAAACGAAATGTCGTAATTCTTCACTCGGGAGCGGTTGTTATTTCAATTTACAATTGACAGAAGCACCCCCTGTTGTCATAACGGGGCATCGCCACAGATGAGAGCAGCTCGAACGCTGTGTTGATATGATGTTATGACACCAGCTAATTCCTCCATTGAAATTTCAACGCGCTTACAAGCTTTCTCGCCGGAAAGACAGAACCTGCGGCATCACAGTTTGCAATGTTCAGATTACATTCCATACCCACATTTCAGTAGCCACACAGCCGAATGTCGGTAGACACATAGCAGAAGCTGCAGACTTAGAACTTATAACAGTGTAGAACTTACAACGTTCAAAGTTACACGCATACGGTTTTGGCGGATATCCCCTTTGTGTTCATAGGTGTAGCCTATAACTGGGGGAGATAATGAGTCACCAGCACTATTGCCTTCGTGGATGGTTGCCTTGGCAACCAGATAGCTAATTTCTTTAGATTCATTCTACAGTCGTGCTCGAGCTACATGTTCATGGCACTAGTGCACCAATTTCTCGGGGATACATATATAGGCCTACTGAGGTGACGACTTGTCGCATCTCACATGTCTGTGTTTATATTGTATTATTTATATAACGATGTTTTTACCTGACCATGATTGTAATTACCTTCAGAAAATACAAATTATTCAAGTCATTTATTCATTCACTAAATATATACCCCCAAGTGTCTGGTGTGCAAATAAAACTTGTATAAAACACGTGCTCACAATCAAATTAACCTTAGGTACACCTTAATACCATTGTCTCGGTGACGTCAGGAACTCAGCAAACTATGTGGAACAGCTGTGTGGGCCTATATACATGTAGGCTACGAAGGACTGCTTGGCGAGGAGGGACGGTTATATGTACATGTAAATGCCCAGTATGCAGCGTAGAGAACGAATTGTTTGTTTGGCGAAGTATTAAATATTTATTTATTTATTTGATTGGTGTTTTACGCCGTACTCAAGAATATTTCACTTATACGCCGACGGCCAGCATTATGGTGGGAGGAAACCGGACAGAACCGGGGTAGGGGGGGGGGGGGGGACCCACGACCATCCGCAGGTTGCCGGCAGACCTTCCCACATACGGCCGGAGAGGAAGCCAGCATGAGCTGGACTTGAACTCACAGCGACCGCATTGGTGAGAGACTCCAGGGTCCTTACGCTGCTCTAGCGCGCTAACCGACTGAGCCACGGAGACCACCTAAGTATTAAATAGCATACAGCATATAGTACGGGTGCAGTAAAGTTAAATGCAAACTAAACCATGGATCCTTTGTTATGATGTTCTAGTTTCCTTTTGTAATTCCGAACTGGTTTGACAGCGTATAGGGTCTATATTGTGTGATTTCTACGAGTGTGACATCGTATATACAGATTATTCAGAAGTTAGACTCGTAATCCTGATAAATGGGGTCGTGGGTTCAATTCCAGCCGCCGCTCATAACGCGGCCATTTTGTCAGATGCATAAACAGGACAGATAAACATGGTATAAACTCCACCCATAGAAGATGAAACAATCGGCAAAACAATGCTCAAAAACTGGACATAAGCAAGTACCTTTGTTAAATGTATAAATATCCTCTAAGGTCATTAGCGTGAAATTTTCAGTCTAGTCAGAAATTCTATCAGATGGGATATAGGATTTTTCGGAGAGGTAACACACAAATGTCGTCAATAAATGAGGATATTACATCACCATTGGTATGGAAAGATGTATATATGACCTATAACTGTAATATTCAGGAAGATTCACACATCAAAAGTTATACCCAATCACTGATAGCAATAAAACATAGCAATTCCGATATTATGCTAATGTATGTCCACGGTGGCGATTGGAATCCTTGTGTATAGTTGCCCACAACTTGTTCTGACAGAACTCATGTATAGTATAACGTGTATAATTTTATGTGCAGTATTTATGGCATTGGGTTTTGACGATGTCTTCAAGAAATTTTTTCTTGTACAAAGGGTCAGATATAGTGGAGGAAACTTGGGTGCCCGGGGTAAAGCGATACCATTTCGTAGGCCTTTTGATTTGGCAAATTCTCTGAAAATTGCAACAGCACTAGCAAGGCCTGGACTCGAACCTGTGACTTCATTGATGAAAGGACGATGGGCTACAGCCCCTTCTGTAGTCACCATAGTGTTGGCATTTTCAATGGCATGAAATAAATATGGACTAGGTGTTGTTCATGAATTTGCTTTTGTCCCTAAATATGAGATTAACAGTGCGCTTCCCAGGGCTTTATTTATTTATTTAGTGCTTACGTCGTGCCCAAGAAATATTCCTTTTCCTTTATAGTCAGGATATTTAACATGGAAACAAAATCACCATGCAAATTGTTTTACGAATTATTTAGTAGATTCTTTATTCCATGAGTAAAAGTATTAAAAATTCCATTAAAAAATAGAGCCAATGTGGAATCCCCCCCCCACCCTTCACTAAAATATATCTTTCACAACAACATTTGGTAGTATATTTTGTTATAAATACTTAAAAAATAAATATTTACATGTAAGAGATTTCCGGTTCTAGTTTCTGTAAGGAGAGAAGATAATTCAAGTGTCTACTGTCAACACGATATACATTTCCATACAAACATAAAGCACTGATGAAAAAAACAACACGTTCATAAAAAGTAGCGTCTATGGATACTCTTTCTCTTACATGATTTGACCAATCAGAAACTGGTTTTAACTTAAAACCATGTTCCCCAGGAAGAGTCACGCTGATTGACCATTTCACACAATCTGAATAATGACATAACAACGAAAACAATAGAAAACTTCTGCTCGACTTCCTTTTGTAATAAGCCTTCTTGACAGTACTATTGATTATCACCTTCTTTGCTTCCACAATTATTCTAAAAAAATAAAAATAAAACTTAAAAATTTTCACATCGTATTTACAAATCTTTTAGTAAAAAGACTATAAATCTTAATTCCTTTTGTAGAGATTGCTTAAAATTTTACATCACAGGATTCAAAGCTACATAGACAGACAGAAGAATATATACATGTACAATATATATGTACAGTGTACGTACAGGATTCCTTACGAATATGTGCAAGTTCTGATTTTTTTCGTAACAATTCAGTATTACTCATTTTTCTTATCCACAATAAAAATGCTCTCGCAGGTATTTACAAACAGAATTTGTGTACTAGAGAAAATGTTGACGACGCAATGTACATGCACTAGCTGGAATGGACGAAGCACTGATGGGGTATCAGGCTGTCTCGACACGTGGTCGTAAAACTGAAGTAGGCCTGCGGTAACCATCAGTGATATAAATGAAAGTAATATGTAGAGTTTCTGGAATATATGCTGCTATGGACAACGAAAACAATAAACTGTACACCTGTGTGTTATCACAAACACTCTATGGTTCATCGGATCACGGTTAGCTCGCATCTAATTGTCCCAAACAGATATAACTGTATCAGCAGAATTGTTTCTCAGAGGACATAAACAGCTGCATATATTCAGCATCACTCAGTTGAGGTCTGCTGAGTAATTTTTGAAGAAGACATCCGTGATTGATGGATGATGCCCAAGTTTTTCATGGATCAGTTATATTAACCTCTATGTCGCAGCAACCACAGCATCTTGTGTATTTGCAGCAATTGCATCGGGTGAGCAAACGATCAAGGGGTGCCAGGGAGCGCAAGCATTCGGGCAACCATTTCCAGTTTCTCAAATTCTCCGGCAACGCTTCAGGTCTCTTTGTTTGGATAAACTTAACGATCAGTATGACGACTATGAGGATGACGAAGGGACCGTAGACCGCCAAGAGGACGTACCAGCCTGGCAAAGACAGAGCGAACACGGACAGGGGGAAGAGAAAGAACATGAGGATAATGTAAAGAATGGCGAACCATCGGTACTTGGCGGTTGTGGTGCCCAGAAACTTGGCCATGTTGATTGGCACTTTCCTCATGAATGGTATAGGGTACCAGATGATGATGCCGCAAATGTTGAAGAACAAATGGCAGAGAGCGATTTGCAAGGTGTCGTGGATGTTGTCCGAGGCGAGAGCTGCCAAGACGGCCGTAAAGGTCGTGCCGATGTTGGAGCCGAGGGTTAGCGGGTACATCCGGTCCACTGTGATCACTCCCATGCCGACCAATGGCGTTAGCGATGACGTAAAGATAGAACTACTCTGCACCATTATAGTCACTCCACAACCAATAAGGATGGCCACGTATCCTGTCAGGTAACGCAGAGGACCCGGGAAATCCGAGTTCAAGAATTTACGAATAACCTTGGCGACTTTTCCTTTCAGAATGGACTGAAGCAGCTTGACGATCAGAATAAGGGAGATGGACATGAGAGCTAGAGAGGCTACGAGAAGCACAGCTCCAATCACCTTGTCGTCCCACACCTCTGTCACATTTTTAAACAAGTAATAGCCTTCAAAAAGAAAATATAATAACGATATCAGAATAAAGTAACAGCGCTTTTAAAAACAATTTGCAATGTTTGGAAATTAAATCTGATTGCTAAGAAATTGATGTGAAGCTTTTCTTATAAGCTTTTGTTCAACGATTTTCCTCATGTCTGAAAATTAATATAAAACATTCTTGTGGTACCAGGCATAAATGGTTTTTAATCCGAAGGTTCCAGATAAGCACACCATTCCCGGTTACAACCGTATAAATTTCTTTGCATGTCTTAAAGTTGATGAATCGGGCATTAAGACAGAAGATGCCATCTCTCATGAAAAACATGTACTTTAAGCATACATAGACAAGGAGGTTTTATTCGTAAATGAAGCGCATGTTCGCGTTGAATCTCCACACACTGCTCAATCGCTTGGGCCGGTAACATGGCATGAAAACAGACCCCATCAATCCCGAGGACTGAGCATCGGATGAAGCAGAATTGTAATTAACTTATTTGTGTCCTGTAATCAACACTTTTTACTGTATCAAAGTGGAGTAGGTGTAATCTGCATTACAAAAACACTTACAGTCTTCCTTGGGGACTTCATAAGAACAATTGCCGGTTTCATTTGAGGCCAGCATAGTTAAGTTGGCGCATGTTTCGTTCGTCTTCGTTGAGTAACAAGTCTTAATGATTGTGGAGATCTCATCTCGTCTTTTTTTGCCAGTGGCAATACTCTTAATTTTGTTTTTGTCCAGCTAATAAAGAAAGAGACAAAAAAAAAAGGGATTAGCATGCTTCGAAATGACCTTGTGCGACGAAGTACGATTCATTTGACGGCCGTCACTTTGGCCTCGACTGAAGAACAGCAAACAGAAAACATGCCCATGCACTAGAGCGCTCTATGAAACACAATTATTTAGGCCGGATTGTTCAGAATTAATTTACCAAGGATTATTACAGCATTAAATTGAGTCTGTATTTGACAAATATCTGTTTTAAACGGTTTTTCAAAATTATTATGAT
The DNA here is from genome assembly GCF_032854445.1 of Liolophura sinensis. Taxonomy (NCBI): domain Eukaryota; kingdom Metazoa; phylum Mollusca; class Polyplacophora; order Chitonida; family Chitonidae; genus Liolophura; species Liolophura sinensis. The sequence continues at coordinate 35,003,920 of NC_088300.1, read as the reverse complement.
GGGCGATCGAAATTTATATATGTTTTTTTTTATATACTAACGTGCATTTATTACAATATGTCCACGGCCAAATCAAAGTTTCAAATTTACATCAAAAATCAATATATTTTACAAAATGGTATTTTTTATGGCGTCAGAATGATTCTAACCATTTAGCAACATTGACTGCAGCGTTATAGCAAAGCGCTATATAATGATGCTGTTATTATCATTTTCATCTACGTGTATACTGTTGTTTCCTTTCAATTTCTTTTATTTGTTAACTTCTGGGTTGTGGCCTCTGTTATTCGACCTTGAGTCGTTTACGAATAGATAAATAAATCTACGAATGAAGTATCTTACCGAAATGACGAGTTTGGTGAAAGGCTTTGTTATCGTCTTCAGCAGCTCGGTGTCCTCATAATCCATTTCACTACTCACGTTTGACACCAGCCAATTTGAGAAATGGTACAGAAAACCTGCTCACAGTAACATTACCAACTAAGTTATACTGAAACAATCTGCATTATTTGAAACAATAAATATCACATCATAATTTTAAGAGACAATGTGGCTACCGTGATTAGTTTGGTAAAAGAAAACACACACTCGTTTAACTAGAACCGAGTGGCCAATTTTAAAGCAATGAAAACTTGATATATTGAATGTATGGCTCTGAATAGCTTTGAAAGTGCATGGCTGATTTTTGTCAATGACGACGTTTTCGGCTATTGGTTTCCTTAGTCTCGGAATAGTTGTAGTTGTCGTAGTGTCGTTCAGTATGGATAGTACATGGGTCCTGTCAGAACTCTCGCTTACGCTAACGATTGATTTAATGGGGCCTAAATGATACATTTTGTTCAATATCCTGCATAAGAATTGCTGACTTAAATAACGCTGGTCAGGAATTTGAGTGGAGGGATCCAGAGATGCCCAGAGTAAACCACCAATCGTAGCTAGGTACCTGACAAACCTCTTAAATTTTAGCTGCAGCCGAAACAACGAAAGCTGGAATCGAACATGCGACCTTACTGATCAGGGGCCTGATATACGCTTCCGAAATCAGTACTAATATACAGATATACAGATGTGACTGTTATATCCCGATATGCCACTTACTGGATGCCCATTCGATGATGAGTAAGATGATGACGGACAGCCAGTTGAACATGTCGTGGACGGTAGCCCCAGCGAAGGCTCTCCGGAATTGGTCCTTGTCCGAGATCTGGGTGATAGACACGATGGTGTTTGTCACAGATGTGCCAATGTTAGCGCCCATGATAATAAAGACCGCAAACTTCACCTCCAGAGCTGCCGAAAAAAAAATGACTAGCATTTAGTAAATATTGTTCATAGTTAGCTTCATTAATGTGATGCATGTTTGACACCATTTTCATGGTTATTTCTCGCCATAAGCCAAGACAGAGACGACCAGCCACGTATGGATTCTAATACATCGTTGCATTCACTACTGATCGAACGCTAACGTAGAGACTATTAGCAATAGTTCTGTTATAAGTATATATCCATTTTGTGGGAGTATTTCTAAGGTTATAGATTATGATAACTCAGTTCGTAATATGCAGTAAAATATTACAGCTTGATGAAAAATTCTATGCATGACATGAAATCACGTATAGTTTTTGCTGGTTTAGCTAAAAACCAAGGCAAACGTTTATCACTTTCAGTTTAACGTAAAAATTACCTCCAGCGGATACCATTGCAACTACGATGGAAGTGGAGGTGGAAGAACTTTGAACCAGCACGGTAGCTAGCACCCCCAACATCAAGCCAGCAACGGGATTGCCCAGCAGTTGTTTGTTTTTGAAAGCCTCGCCGGCCTCTTTTCCTGTAACACATACAACCATTGCCATGATATCATTCAGGGGTCAAAAATTTTTTTAGAATATACTGAGTTGTCTTGTAAGTTTGAAACTTTGGTCTACCCGTATATATGCTGTGATAAATACATTTATGTATAAATTGCTATCGTCCACCATAAAGCAAGATGTTTTCTAACATCTTTCAAAAGTTTATCTTATGTGTTATTATCCAAACCACTGAAATCATTGTTGTCTGCCTGAATATGATTTAGCAATAAACCTGGTGTATGTCCACCAATGAAATAGCTTCATCGACTTTTACAACCGTCTTTCAATATCTAAATTTCTAGATGGTTCCAAAATGGTGATCGAAATCAATATGGCCTGGTCGTACAGCAGTTACTATCGCATACGTAAATATATCGTGAAAGTAAAATAACAGAATCGTACATGTGAAGTTTTTCCAGCAACCTGCGGATGGTCGTGGGTTTCTTTTCGGCTCTGTCAGATTTCATCCCACCATACTGCTGTCCGCCGTCGTATGAGAGAAATATTGCTGAGTACGGTGTAAAACACCAATTAAATAAATACCGCCTAAACATTCCCTTGCTTGAAACTCTTGATAAGTACAACACAGTGTTGAAAGAAAAGAGGTGGGTCATTCCGTGTGTTATTATGAGGGCATAAACTTACCCCCGAGAAGTTGGAAGGCATTGCTGAGGAAGCTTAGAGAGCAAATAAACAAGTAGAGCAGTCCTAATAAGACGATAAATCGCAGAAAGTAGTCCCATACCACTCGCTTCACTTTTCCAGCTGTGCTCAGGTCTGTGGATAAAAACCGGACACTGTAATTCAGAAATTTATTAGTGGCGTGGAACTACACCTCCGAGACAAAACTGATATTTAACAATTGCTTACAAAAACAAAACTGTTTACCTGTGAAATATAAAAATAGATGTTCATGCAAAGTTGCTTTGTATACTGTGAATGGATTCAATATAGATGAAACCCTATGCATCCAAAACCAAGGCATAACTTCGTTTAATCATCACCCTTTACTCTTATGAAAAAACTGACTGACTCTTGTATTCATTTAACACTGACGTGTCAATTGAATTGTGTGCTTATCATCGATGGCGTGCTACACTTTCATCCATAAAATAATGCGTATTCATCAAACACGATCTTGTGATTATTCATCATTTATCACCCATGAGCTTTCTTGTATTCACACTTACCTGACCAAGGCACCACTTTTAGATTAAATTCTGGCAAATCCCAAGGGTCAGGTTCATCTTCCTAAACAATTAAAAGAAAAAATTCTTAATTAAATGCAGTGATGGTGTATTGTTTGCCATGTGACTGAAAGACCAAGTTCCATCGAGCCAGATACCCGCCAGCTTATATCGGATCATCTTCATTTACTCTTCTGCCCATATCACATATTTCTCCAATATTTATTTATTTAGTAGGTATTTACGTCGTTCTCAATAATTTTTCTCATACGACGGCCACCAGCGTTATGGTTGGAAGAAACAACCATCCACAATTTGTTGACAGAATGAAGGACTCGATGTCAAGTGTCTTTATTTGAACAAGCAGGAGAAAGGTTATAAGAACAGGAAAAAGCTAACATGAGCCGTACTTACCTGAGCCAATGCAACCTGACTTGAGGAGCTTTTGTAATCCGGTAAATGCTGCTGTAAGCATAATTATGGACTGACATGTGAAAAACGACAGTTAGCAAAGTTCTGAGAGATATTATAGACTGTGAGGCAAACATAAAAAAAACATATACTAATAGTCTTATAAAGAACAAAAAGCCCTTGCGACACCGCCCGCGTGCATATATAGTAAATTTGATCAATTTATAAACTGACGTTTAAACAGATGTAATATTGCATATTGTTGTATAGGCGACGGTTTTACTTTCATCTTTATGTAATTATTAAATTGAAGTTTTCCACCGTAATTTGGACCCCAATTTCGAATACTGACTGATCGGGGTGGCCGGAGTAAACGACCGTCCTTCGTCCTCCTGACTTAGAACTGACGAAAGGTGGATTCGAGCTTCTTATTTACTTGGACAGGGGTGGGTGGGGGCAGGTGAGGAGAGGGGGCGCTGTAGACCACTAAATCAGTGTGCGTTTGGACGTGGGGGAATGCTACTTTCATCTTATTGTTGATGAAACATTCCAAGAACTTCAAATTATCACCTATGAATATGTACCAGACTCGTATATCTTCCTTTTTAGAGTGATAAATTGGTTCTAAAAACTGAACAATCTCAGGAACTTAAAAGCTAACTTGTACCCAAAACGAGGCTGACATTTTGTGAATGGGTAGTTATTTGGACTATTCTAAAATATTGACAAAACTTTGAATGGATTTGCGCTGATAGATATTTGCAAAAAATCTCCACTACTGCTATAACTTCTATAGACAGAAAATACATGCAGCCCAATTATATACAGGATTTGCACTTACCGAAATAACACGCACATTGAAGATCTAATCGTCAGAGTGGATTAAAAGTGCGTTCCTGGCAAATTGTGAGAACAATATATCGTATGCGTGTGTATCATGGACGGCACAAACAAGAGCTACGACAATAACAGAACATTGACCAAAAACTTACCCCTTTCTCCTCAATGGGTGCCTCAAATCCTTCATTCATGTAACCGCCATTTTTTTCCTGCAAATAATAAAAGCAGGAATGAAAGACCCTTTTGTTGAAGGTATAAGGGAATTCACTAATGTTAGCAGTGTATGACTGACTTACAAGATGGACGAAGTGTTACAGTCACACATTATATAGGCCTATAATTTTATTCTATTTGTTTTTATTTGGCGGGAAAATAGAAAGTGTATATGATTCACTATATATATATATATATATATATATATATATATATATATATATATATATATATATATATATTTCTGTGTTCTGTGTATAAAGTTATACCAAGGATAAAAACAGTAAGACGTCTACCCGTCTTAGACCCTGGATGAGGGATAATGTTAGCTGAGGGCACAACGCGTGATTCGTACACCTTCAGCAGAGTTATGTATGCTGGTTTAATTATATCCAGTTTCCTCTCAATGTGATTAGCATTGTAAACTAATGCAGTAAAGGAGCTTAGGCTTTGTAAGCTGACAGACAGGCGTTGTTCTGTCAGAATCCCGTATAGAAGTAACTAGTTGAAGTGTACCGCTATTTGTGTTACCTTTTCCATAGCTGCGTGGAAAAGAAACGAAGCCCACTGTATGCACACTGATCATTTACAGCTGAGTAATGTTTACAAAAATGAAAAACGAATTGTTGTTAAAATTACAGCGTATTGTTACATATATACACCTGATTCTATTTTCATTACCTGAGAGCATGTGCATTAATTTTGTATCCGTGACATTCCTTCAAATTTCAACGGCTGTATTCAAAATCCATTTAGGACAGACACTTTTCTCACTTTACAGCGAATTTTCCACTACATTGTAAAACCATGCTTGAGGCTTAAGACTTTTAAGCTATAATTATTCCGTTTGAAGTCTGAAATAAAATAGCGTATTGTTAAAATACATGACCGAGGCAGTTTAATTTCGTCTGGATCCAGAAAGGATTCTATTTATATATTCTAAATATTCAACTTGAAGCCCGAATCGTGTTGTTGTAAGGCTCATGACAGAAGCAGAAAATACAGTGTACCTGTGACTTAGTGCAGAACGGGTCCCGCTACCACAAAGGCCTATTTGTTCGGTTTTAAGATCTGAACAATACGGTATTGGTATAATACATAAGGCTTGGACCCCTTTGCAGCGATTGGTCCAAAACTGATTCTGTTGAATAATAGCGTGTCGACTATATTCAGTACGCCTCTCCTAGATAGTTTCATGATGCTGCTTAGTGCTAAGTCGCGCTTAGCTAAGTGCACTTTATATCTCTCCAACATACGTTGTCATGGTATTTAAGGACTTAATATGTTAGCTAAGTGAGCTTCATGAAACCGACCCCTGGTTATGTGGAAGATATACATTGCTTATTAAATCCGTAAGTTCTCTTGTAAGTGTATTGAAATGCTAAAGATTGATCTCAAATTTCATAGTTAAACTAGTACCGCTATCCAAAAGCATCTCACAATACCTAAGCCTGTATATACGTTAGCTTTTTTAAGCCCACGGTTAATGCTTGGCCTGATATCTTATGATTACAGTCTATAATGGGGAAAACACCAAGACTGAACCCAAATTTCAGATTGAAGCCAGTATACAAGCATTTCAGAATACCTATGTTGAAATGTGTTATCTGTGTTAAGCTCGCAATACAAAGTACAAAACAAGGAGTATTTATTTCAGGTTCTGTGTATTGATTAAAATACACATTTACATTCGATATATTTGACAAATGTAACAACTGCATTACTTGTCTATAAATGGGTACATTCAATGCTAAACAGAATTAGAACACTGTAGGACAGTGTCGGGAAATGCTCAGTCAATGTACGAGTCACCGGAAAGACACCGCTGGCGGAAACCGTGATAAAGCCAACACTGCTTAAGTACTGCATTCACACAAACACCCGTACAGATGTATGACGAACGGTTTCAGTTTCATGCACCTTGACTTGTGTGGTTTGTTACACAGGTTCTCAAAAAATACAGAGCATAAAGAAATGTGAAAATATAAATAAAGCTCTCCAAAAGGTATCTACAGATCATCCTGTCCTATTTAAACGGTTTATGTGAACATGAGATAACACAAGCAAACACAGGTAAGACGATCACAGCTTTACGTGGCCACGAGATAACACGGACAGGCACAGGTAAGACGTTCACAGGTTTACGTGACCATGAGATAACACGAACAGGCACAGGTAAGACGCTCACGAGTTTACGTGACTACGACATAACACGAGCAATCACAGGTAAGACGATCACAGCTTTAGGTGACCATGAGATAACACGAGCAGGCACAGGTAAGATGATGGTGGGTTTACGTGGCCACAAGATTACACGAACAGGCACAGGTAAGACGCTCACGAGTTGACGTGACTACGAGATAACACGAACAGGCACAGGTAAGACGATCACAGGTTTACGTACCCATGAGATAACACGAGCAGGCACATGTAAAACGCTCACGGGTTCATGGGCCCATGTTAAAGTGAATGTTATCAAAAATAGTTGCCTACATCTCTAACAGGTCACATTATAGGGGAAAGTGGGGCAAAATGGACCCTCGGGGCAAAATGGGACAGTTCTCAGAAACGCATAATACTGGTGCTGCCACCTATGATGTCGCGTCCAGAATCAGAACGAGGCCGATTTACAACAACAAGGTCGTCATTAGAAGCTCACGTGGACATGAAGTCATTTTAGCGGCAGTTTATGAATTTTGACCCGTTTGATCTAAGGTAAGCACGTTTTTAAGCTCGGTATGAGCATAACTTATCCTAAGAAATACTACCTTAAACATATCCATTTGAAACTTTGCATAATTAGCTCCCACAAACAAGTAAATAATGTGAACTCAGCAACGAGTGATGGCGATGATTCAATTTTAACAGTTGAGGGGCAAAACGGGACACACTGGAATGGACACACTACAGTTGAACTTCTTCTACCTTCAACGTTTAAAGAGTTCGAACTCCAAACTCCTCTACTGGGTCATCATAACCTAAAATAGGTGGTACAGACTGGTATTATTTCACTTAATCGGAGATATTGCCCAGCGAAATATACTCTGTACACACATTAACCTAGATTTCAGGCGCCTCGCATGTGTCTGCGAAGAACTTGGGATATAACGCTATTGTATATTCATAGAATTATAATGAGGTCTTAGGGCGCATATGTAGCTGGGGCGAAACAAAGGGGTTTATCATCATTCAGTTGTAAATGACGTCTGTCCGTTTTAGCAAAGATGTTACATCGTCCAAGTTTATCCATTTCCATTAGGACACTTGAGGTAGTGAGAAACGCTGCATAGTGCTAATACGTCATGGGGGGATTCGAACACCTGCAGGTTACGTTTTACTGTATTAACAATCATTTCCTGGAACAATCCAACATTTTGCATCGTTGTGAAATATAATTTGGGAAGCAGAGAACTGATACCTATAAGACAGTCTTATAAGAATAATACAGTCTACAACATCACTGGCACAAGTGCATCACTGTCACACCTGAAAGACATCCCTGTGTATCCAAAAAGACATCCTGGTGACACATGTGCGACATCCCTGTAACATAAGTGCCGTATCAGTTTGGCACTTGTATGACATCCCGGCGATACTAATTTTAAGTGTCATAACAATTTGTCACATGTTCTGCGTTAGTGCATTTACTGCATCATTGTATGTAGTAGCACATGTGACACATGTGACACATCACTATAGATTATAGTAACAACTGTAGGACATTTATGAAAGGGGATATCCGCCAAAACCGTATGCGTGTCACTTTGAACGTTGTAAGTTCTGCACTGCTATGTAAGTCTTCAGCTTCTGCTATGTGTCTACCAACATTCGGCTATGTGGCTACTGAAATGTGGGTATGGTATGTAATCTGAACATTGGTAATTGCGATGCCATACGTCTTGTCTTTTCAACGAGAAAGCTTGTAAGCGCTTTGAGATTTCAATGGAAGAATTAGCACCCCCTGGTGTCATAACGGTGCATCACCACAGATAAGCGCTCGAGCTGCTCTCATCTGTGGCGATGCCCCGTTATGAAAACAGGGGGCGCTTCTGTCATTTGTAAATTGAAATAACAACCGCTCCCGAGTGAAGAATTACGACATTTCGTTTCAGCTGATTTCCCATTTGCGGACATAGTTGTGTGCTATTTTACTTTTTACTTCATAAGAAATGTATTTTTTTTTGATGAAAGGTAAATTTATAAGACTTTATGTTTTAAAATTTTATTGCCCCGAGATTATTTTTTGTATGTATTCTTGTGTTGACTGTTGGTTTGTACTCTCATTACACTTGGTACATGAACGGGCCGTAGAACTTTACTGGTATTAATGATAGGGCTCGCATGAAGTTTAAATGAAAGTCAAATAAAGTCTACTAGCAAACTGCTACAAATAAACCGTTGCTTTTTCTGATTAGATTTTCAAACATGTACATGTATAATCACAGAACTTGCTTTTCTTTTTTTCGGTCTGACGTTAGATTCAATATATATAGAAGTGCACTGTTATTGTTAAGGTCGTTGAAACCGAAAGTAAAACTAAGTGAGCAAATATGAAGAGTGAGTGAGTGAGAGCTTGGGGTTTAACGTCGTACTTAACCATTTTTCAGTCATATGACGACGAAGGAATCCAGTGCATGTAATGTGCCTCCTCGTTGCAGGACGGATTTCCATCGCTCCTTTTAATCTAGTGCTGCTTCACTGAGACGCCTTACCGAAGGCAAGTAAGCCGCCCCACCCAAAGTCATTATACTGATATGAGTCAACCAGCCGTTGCACTATCCCCTTCATGCTGAATGGAAAGCGAGGAAGTTACAACTTCCTCTTTTAAATCTTAATTGTGACTCGACCGAGGATTGATCCTGGATCTACCGCCTCCCGAAGCGGACGCTCTACCAACTGTGCTATCGGGGCCGGTCAAATGTGAAAAATACCACCTGATACACGCATTGTTTGTAACATTCCAAGTGAGTCCCCAATACAACATGCTTAGTATCCACAAGCATACAAAATGCTAATTTTTCAATGTCATAAGGGGTCCTATTTCAAATGTTTATATAGGGTTAATTGCCTAGGCTGTACGTCTAGGGGTGATGATAATAGGCTGTATTATCATCGCCCCTGGGCAAACATATGGATTGTCGCCTGCCCCATGTGCAAATTTATGTGTAATGTGTAAATTTAGGGGCCCCTAAACCCATGGGGCTGCTGGGCAACTTCTGACTGTGAGTATGCCCATGCAAGACGATGGCGGGGCCTAGGGACTACTTCGACCAAAATGTAAATAACAAGAGATTTGAATCAACTGCTGAAATATTAACAACCCTCATAATATCATTACAAATTCAAAAGGGTTTTCAAACATTGTCACAACACGTGCAATGAAATCCTCAGCAAAACTACTAAAAAGTCCTGGTAATTGTTTGTGTAATTAGCATAACTCATCCATGATTGACGCCTTATTATGTTAACAACAACAACTACAACTGAACAGTCTCATCCATAACCAGAACTGCAACGGTGGAAACAAATGCACGCCATCGAAAGACAGAACCTGCGGCATCACAATTTAAAATATTCAGATTACATACCTTACCCACATTTCGGTAGCCATATAGCCGAATGTTGCTAGACACATAGCAAAAGTTGAAGACTTACATAGCAGTGTAGAACTTACAAAGTTCAAAGTTACACGCATACGGTTTTGGCGGGTATCCCCTTCCATAGTGTGTGTGTGTGTGTGTGTGTGTGTGTGTGTGTGTGTGTGTGTGTGTGTGCGTGTGCGTGTGCGTGCGTGTGTGTGTGTGTGTGTGTGTGCGTGCGGTCACTGTCAGTTCAAGTCCAGCTCATGCTGGTTTCCTCCCCGGCTTTAAGTGGGAGGGTCTTCCAGCAACCTGCGGATGTTCGTGGGTTTCGTCCTGTCTCCTTGCGCTAATCTCTCATATCCTCGCACCAAGCGAGACAGCAGCAAATAAATTAACAAAAATGCTTTTATGTTTTTGTTCTGCCATTGAGTCAGTGAAATATGTGTTTCATACTCCATACCAATTATATTAAATTAATTAAAATGATTATTTTTTTAATATGCGGGAGAGGAAATGTCAAAACATGTGATCAGAACTTTATTGACGGGGAGGGCAAATAATCTGTTTTATACAATCAACCGGAGTTCCTAAGTGCTGACCTACAATGTATAGGTAAATTACTTCGGCTCACATCAACTGGGGGGTTTCATGCCAAATGGTTCCATGACAAACTTACATAAAGCTTTTTAGAGTTCAGATCGTCAGTAAGACTGTACCCAACATGCCTATGGTTATGCAAAAAGACGTACACTCAATGGACGACTTGATTTTATCTAGCAAGCCTAGAACAGTTTCGTGAACGCCTCAAGTGTTCGTATATACCTACAGAAACATTGATCAAAGAGTTCTCAGCTTGTGACAGAACCCTACACTTTTGTTGATCTCCCAGCTCTTATTGAAAGTCACCTCGTGTAGCTTTGGCGTGTTAATGGTTTGAACAGCGCGGAGGACTTTGTCCTCGAACGGTACTAGTTGTGCTTATCACTGATGACATGGGGACAACTTCACTTGTGGCTACACGCTGGGATAGGCTTTTCGGATGGGAGGGGAGCCTGTAACGCATGAGGTGCTCGAGACGGGGGTACCCAATGCCCTCAACTTCCATGTGTGGAAAATTCGCATTTCAGGGATTTGTTCACAGTGAATCAGTTTTTTTTTCTCCATGAAAATGCCCTCTCATTACTCCAACCTTTACAAATTCCGACTGGTTTGTATTTCAACGTACCTCGTACTATACTACATTTGCTTAACGGAACAAAACATGTACTGGCAGAAATCCATGAAAACATTAACTACTGTGTACGAATGGTACACACTTTTCGTGGCAAAAATGCTCATCCACATAATTTTGTGTACCAGCAGTACACAAACTATGTAATTCGTGTAACACATGTGTATAACAATGTGTAACACATTCGTGTATCATCGATATACATGCCTTTGTGGATGTACAAATTTGTACACTGTCATTTTTAGAGAGTATGCTCTGTGACATTAGTGACATTACCATTGGTTCATCCTGAAAAAACACTAGTCATACGTACAACTGATTAGCGGAAAACTATTGCAATCCTACTTCAGAAAGATGTCCGTTAACTGTGAAGAAAAAAAGTTGGGAGCTTTTCGGGACACGATAAAACATGTTGACTCGGAGAAGAGGGAGGGTTACGCTGCAAGCGTTCTTTTCCACAGTGACTGCATTTCAAAATCCAACGGGGTATTTTGAGGACATTTACAGGTGTGTGGCTATCTGAGTTAACATATCCCGGGTGGAGTGCAGTTGAGTCAACATCAGTGAGGTGAAAAGACTATATAATATTCTGATCACTTCAGGAAAAACAGCCGTGGTCAAACATTAAGATATTATGTAGTTATAGTGCTCAAATACACAATAAAGAAGGGACGTACTGACTAGAGACACAATTAAACAATGGCTAGGGCACCTACACCTGGGTTATAAGCAAAACTACTAAGATGGAAAGTCCTGTTTTCTCATGGCCGCCAATCTGTTTCTCAATAGTCAAATCACGTACACACTTGAGATACATCAGCAATGATATAACCCAAATGTCTGTCAAGACCAGCGGCTATTTGCATTGCTTATTGGTCTATAGCGCAACAGGGTGGATAGGTAAACAAAGTAGGAAAGCTCGTTGCTGTGATATCCATCTAGCTATAGTCTCTTTACACACACCTTTTCTATCTCGCCTCCCATATAATTATGAGGAAGAGCTTAAGATAACATACAGAACACGTTCTAGCTGTGTGATGTAGGTGTTATGTAATATGTTGGTCTAGTTCGTAGAATCATTTTTTGTGTTAAAAACCCGTGCAACTCCAAGGTTTGTTTTACGTACTCAAAGAACTTCTGCTGACTCCGAACTGCCAAGAGAGCAAATATTTGCATACTAAAGGAAAAGATTTATCTTCTTCCTCAATCATTTTCGAGATTAACTGTTAGCTTATAATTGTGTGTTTAATGAAATCTTTGACATTACTGCTGCTTAATTTGCTTGTCTTCTCGCTCGTTCTTTTTACAAGTCCTCAAGTTAATAGCTTAAACTCTGTGTTTGGAGAGTGTTTGTATGGTAGAAGGCTAGTTCTTCAGTATGTATTCTACATGTGTGTAGGAGGTGGCTTAGCTGGGAGAGGGGTAGAGATGAAAATGCCTTTTTAAATAACAGAGGAAAAACTCCTACAGCTTGGTTTTTATGCACCAGTATATTCTTGTTTGTATTTGATGTTGTCATACCGTTACATTCTGGATGTTGTCATACCGTTACAGTCTGGATGTTGGCATACCGTTACAGTCTGGATATTGGCATACCGTTACAGTCTGGATGTTGTCATACCGTTACAGTCTGGATGTGGTCATACCGTTACATCGCTGTGAGTTCAAGTCCAGCCCATGCTGGCTTCCTCTCTGGCCGTATATGGGAAGGTCTTCCAGCAGCCTGCGGACACTTGTGGGCACTTTGTACAGTGGCCATAACCTACTTTTGGCTCTCTCTATCCATTTAAAGTCATTCGTGAGTCACTGCATGGACTTGGACAGGCGGGATGTGGGACGTGTGCTGTTTTCCGTAATGGGCCGGATAATGTCTCTTCAATCTAACCTGTCAAACTTTAGTAGGTACACACCGTTTAAACGGCATAAAGCGGGGTTTGCATAAAACATATAAACCCATATAACTGAACATGACACGGCGCGTGTGTACGAATATGTGGAATTTGAAAACTTCCAGGTTCAAGGTCAGTGGTTTTACCCCTGGCAGTCCAGTTTCCTTGTGTAAGCAGTTCTTGAGTTAACAGGATTTATAAACGTGAGGTTGCTGTCAAGTGGTAGATTGGAAGAATCTCCTTTTCACAAGGAACATCTGAGAAGGGGGTCGGCAACCAACAAATGCAGCAACCGTGACTTTGCAACAGCCAACATCTTATATATCGAAAGATACTTTTTTGCTCCATTCATTTGTTTCATATTGCTTTATACGTAAATGTCCTTATTTCAGTTTAACAGTGTTACACTGTACCAGTGCCAATGACTGCTCGCGTTTCTTCACAAAGGAAAGCTTGCGCCCGTAACCCTGTTCAGTACACTGTGCCACCGGTACCCACACCTGGTGCCTATTGTCGCTGTTCCCAGGGGCGTATTCAAAGTGATGACTTTATTCATGTAAACAACATAACTCGGAGCGGATTAAATCAGTGAATACCTATTGCAGGCCTGTGTTGCGCTCGTCTTTATTGATGTTATACAGTGGATCTACCTGTTCGCCTGACTTTCCATGAAAGAAAATGGCCAATGTCATCCTACCGATTTCACAGTGCTGATGACACACGTCCTGTTCCAGATCTGAAGTAAAGCTCGACAATTTAACGCGAGCTGATCCGGATGTTGCAAAGAAAACCTGTCGCACAAGTTCTTTTTATATAGTCTTCATTTTGCAATCTTTGGGACCACAATAAGCCGTGACTTATACTGTGACCCATTTGATGAATACAACAATTTGACAGGTAAATAACTGTATTTGTGTATATCAGAATCAGAGAAGAAGTTGTCAAATAGATCGCTATTAAGATTACTGACTTATTAAGGAAGTCGGCATATTAAAGTGTTCGTCAGTCTATATTCTGAGTAGTACCCTAGAGGTGGTTTTGTCGACTGAAACAATAAACTGAGCTTAGATTTAAAATGGGCTGGATCACTGAGTTCTATCACATGAGGGGTGGGGGGGGGGGAGCATTTCAGTCTCGAACAGTGCGAGGGAAGAATGAATTTCTACACTGTTCTCTTCAGCAGAAGAAAGGGGTAATTGCTCCAAAAGAGCGCAACGGATAGGGATTTCTGTTAGAAAAGAAGTGTGGGATGAGACGATTTATAACATGAGTTGGTGTTTGAAAAACTATTTTATGGAAAAAGTGTAAGTCTGTGGATCAGACGTCTTTTTGCTAAAGGCAAGAACCCAGATTCCTCATACAACAGTGCCGTTGTACTACTTCTTGTAAGACCAGTTATAGTTCTCAAGGCGTCTTTTTGAAGCATTTGAATTCGATTTATTTGTTCTTCCGTGAGGTTATCCCAGACTACATCAGCATACTCAAGGGAGGGTCTCCCAAAGGTTTTATACATAATTTCTATACTTTTCCTGTCCAGTATGTATTTAAGACTTCTAAATATTCCTATCTTTTTACATGAACCAGAAATAATATGTCGATATGCTCGTTCCAAGTGTTCCAATTTTCTGATTGGGTCACACCCAGATGTTTAAGGGACGGGGATGTTTTAATTGTGACTGAGTTGAAGGTAGGGGTTAGATTGGATGGTGTTTTGTGTCGGGACACAAGTAAAGCATTTGTTTTGTCAGAATTAAATTTAACGAACCATTATTTTGGACCAGTCCTCAATATTCTGTAAATCTTTCTGAAGGCCATGAACAATGAGGGGATCGTTGAGATTTTTCGATATTATATATAGACACGTGTCGTCCGCAAACAACCGTAAGTTCTTTATGATGCCTTCCGGTGGATCATTAATGTATATTAAGAACAATAGGGGACCGAACCCTGGGGTACTACTGCTTGTAGTGTGCCTTTTTGGGAGATAATTCTCACACCAGTTTAATAACTTGCCTCGAATACCAACACTTTTAAGTTTGTATGATAATCCTATATGCCAGAAAGTCGAAAGCCTTTGAAATATCAAAAAAGACAAAGTATACTTCTTTCCCTTTATCTAAGAAATTGACTATGTTGAAATACATTTCTAGCAATTGAGTCACCGTTGATCTAGATGGGAGAAATCCGTGCTGTGCTGTACAGATGTTATTTCGCAAAAACTGGAAAACATATTTATTTGAACACAGCTCTTTCAAATACTTTACTTAGGCAGCTTAGTAGAGATATGGGCCTGTAATTTCTAAAATCGTGTATATTTCCGTTTTTTGTAAATTGGAGTTACATTTGCAAATTTCCATAACTTTGTGAATTTACGTACAGTGAGGGGCATATTAAAAAAGTGCGACAATACAGGCGTAAGAATATCCTTACCTTCATCTAGATGTTTGGCACTTATTATGCCTGGGCTAGAGGCTTTGGAGTGTCGAGACCGCTTATGGTATCATTTATATCCTCTCGTGTGATAACGATTTCCTGCAGAATTTCTTTGTTTAAAAACCGCTGATTCATTTTGCTCTTTATGTGACCAAGAATAAGTTGTAGGAGGTCGTTTTGAATGCCCTTCATTGTCGGTATGTGTCCAAGCATTGACGGCCCTTCACGTATAGTTAAGGATGCATAAACCGTACCCAGTGCAATAGGTGAAGCATACGTGAAAGGGGTGGACGACGCATTAGATCCACTAAAACTAGGTCATAAGTCCGCAAGACTTGTGATGTGCAAATGCATTTTCTGACAGATAAAACCCAACACTTTGGCCAGCACATAGTACACGAGTATAAACTCTAATACAGCTAGATTTAAAATATGGTATTCACGTTTTCTATATTTGATTAACTTGGAATGACATCGGTCATGCAGCCCGCATACTTGTAATTGCAAAACTCGATCCGGTAAAATCCAGGGTTAGAGGTCTAAAAGGAGGTGTGCTATTTATGTCATAAATTTATTTTAAAATATATATATGCCTATATGCTCGCGCATATACCGGAAGTTGGGGTTCGAAACCCGGCGGTACACACCTTCGCACAAGAGCGTTGGGTGAATGGAGCGTTTTCTAACCCCAACTTCCGGTATATGCGCGAGCGTCCCCACGTGGAACTCCCGTGAACTCATGTCTCTCATAGGCGATTTCTGGTTATCATGTGAAATTCGGCGACCATTAATTCTGTGTGACTGAAAAATCCCTGTCTTTATGTTTTATCCAATATTATTACTTGTATTATCAGTTATTGTCATACAGCTGAGCTGATACATATCTTCTGCCTGTATGCAAATCGTATACAGTTTAACCTATCGGCTTTATCCATGTGGTTACATCCATTTGTTCCTATTATCAGTATGTCGTATATATAGCCTAGTCTATATTTGTCTCTTCTTTCCGTTTTGCATGACTAAGTCCGGGTTAGTTATGCTCAGGTCAAAAGCACCCATCTGGATCATTAAACATACATGGTCACAAAAGGCTGAAAAAAACCCCCCTCCTCACTGTTGCTAGATGACATTCCGGTCGAATTTCAGTTCGTCGCCGCAGGTTTTCTGATAGCTATGTGGCTGCATGCAGTGATGAGTCTTTTCGATATGACGTCATATAGCATATAGAGGCCACACGGAAGAACAATCATATTCTAATGCATCATCTGAGAATAGCAACTTTATAGGGACTGAAAAAGTGGCGCACCGGTGCAGGAAACGTCGTTCAGAACGAAGACTTATATGTAAGCCTGAGATTAAGAACAACGGTCCACACGGGTTTTCCGTGAAGTGGAAAAAGAAGCTGAACATGCAAGAATAAAGATACAGATTCATTAAAAAAAAAAACAAAAAAAAACAAAAACAAAGGCACCTGTGATAAGACAGTTTTGAGGTATAACATAGTTAGAAAATATCCTATATAGCTGTTTCATGAAACGGAAGGGAAAAGAACAAGCATGTAGGAGGCTGAATGTTTGTCAAAAAAAATCATCCGTATTTGATTTACATGTCGTTTATACAGTAGGAATAAGTTCGTGCACAATTTCTTACACTCTAAAGCTATCTTTAACCACAGAGGCCTGATTGATCATGTCGGGACTTGGTTGTAACTTATAGTTCATGCACATGTAATTACGATCGTGTAAGTGGTTACCTGGGTCCTCTTGAGACTACACAATCGTGAATTGTGTTATTGTTCCACATCACAACTCAGGCTAAACTATAACGGTTAACAGTTACCTAACGTCGGGCCTTGTCTGGAAGCGAATGAGAGTTCAGTTAATCGTTCTGAAGAACTGAAACAAGTTTAAACTTAAAAGTTGAACATCACTTAGTTTGTCTGATTTATCCCTAGCTAGCCTGTCCGTGAAGGTCCGTTTATAAATAAAAGTATTTCAGCTGGGGTATAGATCTGTCTGAGTGGTCCCAGTGTGGGGTGGGTACGGAATTTAGAATTGAAGGAAATGCCAGAGCACATGTATTATGTTTAACCCTGTCTTACCTGTACAGCCGTATCATATGGCGGAGGCTGATCCCCATTCAAAGTTTTGCCATTCGTTATCTTTTCCCCACTTGACGCCTGAAGTTCGATATCTTCCATGTTTTCAGTTAACCAGTCAATACGGCTAAGGTAAAACCGTCAACTCGTCTCCGCACTCAGTTAATCTATACTCCAGAGAGCTGTTTGAGACATGTAAAGTATCTCCTGCAGTCACGTGGCCAACAAGGGGCATCCGCCAATCAACGATCTAGACAAGACCCCCTCCCCTCTTCTCCTACCAGGGAGTTTGTGACAAAAGGATCGGAGATTGCCGATTGAGATTTACGAGGAGGACCGAAACACGGACGACCTACAGCTCAGGTGTTTAGCCCATGTTTGAATGATATAATAGAACAGCCGAGGCCTCAACTATACGTGCCGCACACCTGTAGTGTCACTAATTAGAAAAACTGCACACTTATCCCTAAAAGTCGCAGGTAATATAAACGTTACAGGTGTGAAAAATTCTATCACACTACACTTCACACTCCCCGGGTGGGTTTGGAATTCAACTCTCCCCCTGTACTTAAGTCATAGAAATTAGTACCGTATATGAGGAAACTGCAAAGCGAAAACCTGACATGTAATGTAAATGCGGTTTATGTTTACATCAACAATAGTACGGTAATACATATGCCTACCACGTTTCTGTTTGTCAGTCCTCTTTGTTTACACCTTGATATTTCTAATTAAAAAGTAACAGAAAAAAAAATCAATCATGGAAATAAGATGTCGAATAAATATATTATATACGTATTGCGCACAGAATCTTATGATGTCATATGTGCCATATCACTCTGTTGTATCCTCATTATTCGCTGTATTTATTTATTTGATTGGTGTTTTACGCCGTACTCAAGAATATTTCATATTCGCTGTAACGATAGCTTGAAATAATGTAAGAAGAAATAGAACAGAATATAGTTATACCTGAGAACAAAGGCTACATGTAATTAAATGTTGTCGTCAACCAAGCTGTCTGTGTTTATCATGCCCTGGACTAATTGGTTGTGTTGTGTAAAATATATTCTAGCTGCGGACCCACTCACAAAACAGGTGCCACAGTGCAGTGAAGGGATTAAGGGCATTTTGTGTCTCCAAAATGAAATTATTGTATCACACTGCAGGTGTAGTAGCTGGACATTTATTATCGGGATTTGAGGTGTCTGAATTCGACAACACTGTGTTCATCGCTGATTAACTGATAAATATTGACGATTGCTTTCAAATCACTTGCAAAACGATAATGGGCATTGCAATCATACCACGACAAGTGGTCATATTTGTTCTTGTTAAGGTGCGATCATGCAGCTACACCTGAGTGCTATAGTGAGTATGCATGGTAATACGCTGCATGGAGGGTCCTTATGATGATACATGTTAGGCCTCCGTCTGGGAAGTTCAGGACGTTCGGGGCAGGCACGGAGGAAACCTTTACAAACACTTTGGACAGGGGTAGGGGTCCGAGGAAATTGTTTGCGGTTGAGTTTATCAGCATGAAAAAAGGCAAGGATTCAGGGGCTGTTTAAGCTCCGGAAGCTCGGGAGAACTCTGCAGAAGGCCTCAGTTACATTTTAAGCGATTTCTGGGGAGTAAAAAATATATTAAGCAATGAATAAGTAACAACGCATGTTTGGCTATATGTATTCCGAAATGTAAATATTACACTAATTTTATTTTTGTATCCTACTATACATGTAATGATTTTTTTTTTGCAATATGAGATATATTTTCTGGCCTAATGAGTGAGTGAATGAGCGCTTGGGGTTAACGTCGTACTTATCAATTTTTCATATGACGTCATATGACGACGAAGGAATCTTTAGAGTGTATGTAATGTGCCTCCTTGTTGCTGGGCGGATTCCCACCGCTCTTTTATCAAGTGCTGCTTCACTGAGACGCCTTACCGAAGGCAAGTAAGCTGCCCCGCCCGGGCCATTATACTGATACGGGTCAACCAGTAGTTGCACTATCCCCTTCATGCTGAACGCAAAGCGAGGAAGCTGCAACTTCCTCTTTTAAAGTCTTAGGAGTGACTCGACACAGGATTGACCCTGATCTACCGCTCCCGAAGCGGACGCTCTACCAACTGTGTTAGTGGGGCCGGTCTGTGGCCTAATGAGGTCCAGCCCGATGCATGCACAGCTGCTTTTCACAAATCGTCAAAGGCAAAGGCAGGAATGAACAACGCTCCCACACAGCTTAGGCCCGTGTTACTTGAGGCTAATTATTGGCAAAGAAACTTTCCTTGCTCCACTTTAATTATTGTCAGAGGGGAGGGGCACTTGCATTCGCCATCTCGTTTTTACATGCGTTACAAAGATGGTTTTTACTAATAACGTGAAATAAACTTGTGCTCAAATCTACATTCTGAAACTAGAAATTCAATTCTCTTCTGTCAATGGATCCTTTTTGCTCGGTTAACTATAGTACCGAGTGTGATGTCCCACCTGTGAGAGTAACCCATGTACAGGCAACGGGCTGATCAATGATTGACTTATCTCCCTATGCTGTGAGCCATGCACCAATGACAAGAGAAAATAAGGAGGCATGTGGGAAGTGTGAGACATGGGACTATAAGGACACGGCTACATGGAAGTGTTTGTGTGACATGGGACTATAAGGACACGGCTATATGGGAAGTGTTTGTGTGACATGAGATTTTAAAGAGGCGAAAATGTAGGAAGTGTTTGTGTGGTATGAGACAATACGGAGGGGCGTATGTGGAAGTGCATGTGTGATATGAGACAATACGGAGACGGGCACGTGGGATGTGTTTGTGTGACTTGAAACAACGAGGACGTGGGTATGTGGGAAGTGTTTGTGTAACATTAGGCAATAAGGAGGCACTTATGCGGGAAGTATTTTTGTGTGATATGAGACATTAAGGGGGCGGCTATGTGAGAAGTGTTTTGTGTGACATGAGACAATAATGATATGAGTATGTGGGAATTGTTTGTGTGACATGAGGCATTAAGGACACAGTTATGTGGAAGTGTTTGTGTGACTTGAAACAACAGTGATGTGGGTATGTGGGAAGTGTTTGTGTGACATGAGACAATAAGGAGACCGATATGTGGGAAGTGTTTGTGTAACATTAGGCAATAAGGAGGTATTTATGTGGGAAGTATTTTTGTGTGATATGAGACATTAAGGGGGCGGCTATGTGAGAAGTGTTTTGTGTGACATGAGACAATAATGATATGAGTATGTGGGAATTGTTTGTGTGACATGAGGCATTAAGGACACAGTTATGTGGAAGTGTTTGTGTGACTTGAAACAACAATGATGTGGGTATGTGGGAAGTGCTTGTGTGACAATAAGGAGACCGATATGTGGGAACCGGTTTGTGTAACATTAGGCAATAAGGAGGTATTTATGTGGGAAGTATTTTTGTGTGATATGAGACATTAAGGGGGCGGCTATGTGAGAAGTGTTTTGTGTGACATGAGACAATAATGATACGAGTATGTGGGAATTGTTTGTGTGACATGAGGCATTAAGGACACAGTTATGTGGAAGTGTTTGTGTGACTTGAAACAACAGTGATGTGGGTATGTGGGAAGTGTTTGTGTGACATGAGACTATAAGGAGGTATTTATGTGGGAAGTATTTTTGTGTGACATGAGACATTAAGGGGGCGGCTATGTGAGAAGTGTTTTGTGTGACATGAGACAATAATGATACGAGTATGTGGGAATTGTTTGTGTGACATGAGGCGTTAAGGACAAAGTTGTGTGGAAAGTGTTTGTGTGACTTGAAACAACAATGATGTGGGTATGTGAAAAGTGTTTGTGTGACACGAGAGAATAAGGAGACCGATATATGGGAAGTTTTTGTGTGACATGAGGCAATAAGGAGGCGCGTGTGTGGTAACCATTTTTGCGCCGTGAGACAAGAACGGGGCGGATGTGTGGTAAGGAGGTGGGTTTATGGAAAGGGATAATTTTTGCCAAATTAGCTAACACTGAAAATTGTAGAGTAAATTCCGTTAAAATTTAAGAGAGTTTTTTTCCCAGGCACATTTGACATTAATTTAAATGAAAAAACTGAACGTGAGTTCGCTATATAGGCGTGAGGTTTTCGGGAAAACAGATCAAATCGAAAAAAAGCCTGATTTGATTCTGGTTGGAAAACTAAAGTGGGAAAAAAAGGGAACTAATGCAGTGAAAAACTGGGCACCTAGTACAAGTATCTAACTAAATTTTGGCGTGTCTGATAATGCATGAATTGTCTTATAGTTTTCCCATGTACAGTCCATTAGGTTTATACTTATATCCCTGAAGTAACAAGAACATAGTAAAAATGAATTTAATACAAGAAGAACGTTTATACGATGTTGTCGATTACAAAGTAAAGCTGCTTTGTGTAACTGCATGACTCTTGTGCATTTATTAAGGATCTTGAGTGCAGGATTAATTTTTAATAAATTCCTTACATATGACCTACCCAAATTGACCTACTTTTCCGACAATTTGTCAGTTATAGACAAGTAGATATGTAAGTCTTCTTCATATATAAACGTGCATATACATACTACATATTCGTGTCACTCTAACCCGCATATATACAGCTTTAAAATATGCACATGCACATGCACATCATTATGCAGGTAGGTCTACTGCATGGCTATGTATATGTGTTGACTTGTATTGAGTATTATAAGTCAAACTGTGAAGGAAAAGGGAGAGGTTTGTAATGCAAAGCTGGTGATAAAATTAGATGACCTCATTTCAACCAAGCGTGTGCAGTCTTATCAACTCTCTAATTTTAGCAGCTTCGTTTGGTAAACTTTATTTTCTGCTGGCTTAATTCTATTTGCTTGTATACGTGTAAACTAACTTTCATACGGTCCATGTATTGGTATCCCCATCTGTTTTTTATACGAAAAGTTGATGGAGAAGCGTGTTACACTTCTTGAAGATACAAAGAGTAACACATATACACCAAGGCGTGGTGCATGGTATCTTCATCAAGATGTATCCTATATAAATATGGATATTTATTTGTAAAAAAACTTTACCACTCACTTAAAAAGCGAATGTTAAAGGTTATAATGTTAGCTTTTTGTAACTGTTAAAAAATAGGCCTACAACATGTTTAAACTAATATAAAATACTGACTAAAACATCTTAATCATGTTTCGCGGTGTGATATAATGATCGTTTGCAAGTTGTAACATAACGTCAGTACATTAAGTTCTAAACATGTATATTACCTAATACCTCCTAAAAGCGTTAATTTGACATAAGATAGTGTTAAATTTGAAAATTTTCTAGTCATTTTGTAAAGTGTTAACTTTCTAACACTGTAGGAATAAGCCTTTCTTGACTAAGCTGATCTGGTTATATAGCTGTTTGAGTCAGTTGACCCAAGCGTTTCTGTCAGTTTATGATAGAGAGGTACTGAACGTATGTTTACGCTTATTTTTCAGTTGTTCGTCCCATGGGCCTTACCCCACTGTGGAACTTTCTTTAACTTTAATCACCATAACCATGAAAGCCTATTGATTACATTCACCACTACTTAGCCATCCTTTTGTTTTGCAGTCTTGTGATAAAGCTATATTTCAGTATTAATGATTATAAATATGAGATGGAGAGCCAAAGGAATAAATAAAATAAATGTGTAATGCAATTACAGCTGTGGTGTGCGTGGGAAACAATTTAATTGTCTGACATAACACCTGTGTATATTCTGCATAGCAATGTAAACACGTTATGCTTAATTGTCCCTGATTAATTAATTAGGCACAACTACGGGAGCCAGGCGATTACAAGATTGCGGTCATGTTTAGGCTATCTCCCCAAAAACTTTCGTAAACAATGAATTTAGCGAGTATGTGTCAGTAAAGAGGTTGACACTTTTCAATGTACGTTCCTTTTTCTCCACAGGCTATAAATTATGAATAAAGTCACGAGCAAGCTAAGCCAATATGCGAGTACTAAAGAGGCCTGCTACTGTGTTCCGTTTTTGCCCTATTTTATACTCCTGTGGTATCGCCGTCCATATAGATTTTTTTCCCATGAACTTCTTTGAAATTCGAGGTGAGGTAAACTGAAATAAAACATTACTGGATGAGATATTTACACACTGATCCCCATGTTATCATATTGGTTTAGGTCGATGTCACGACGTCGGTTACAGTATCTGTTTAATGGGCCTCTATAGTTTACTCCGAAATCTCAAAGAGTTATCACATGTAAATCTGCGTGCAAACCTCATCTTTGTTATAGTTTCAATGAAATTCCGCTGTGTTATTGTGACAATCCCTAGGTCGATATAAGAGGACTATTTGGAAACGTACTTCTTGAAAGCACCGTCACGTGTGTGTATATGTATATATATAGACACGCATGTTGAATGTAACTAATGCTTTAGATATAGGCCTGCTCTCAAAACACTAGATAGGCCCAAACATCAAGGGCTCTTTGTTCAAAACTATGTTAGCCATGTATTAGCTATAGTCGGAGTATAGATAATAAGGTTTGGCAACAATCTGCGGATGGTCGTGGGTTTCTCCAGGACTCTGACCGGTTTCTTCTCACCAGAATAGTAGCCACCGTCGTGTAAAGGTTCTTTAGTTTAATATTTGGACGAGACACGTGTAATATTTAAGATGTGATGTTTTAAATTTTAACACACTTTTGATCAGCTGGAAGACTGAGCTGAATTCCGTCAGTATGCGTTATACTGACGTGTCCCTGAGGCATCTTTGATTTGATAGGTGTTTTACTCCGTACTCAAGAATATTTCACTTATACGACGGCGGCCAACATTATGGCGGGAGGAAACCGGGCAGAGACCGGGGGAAACCCATGACCATCCGCTGGTTGCTAACATGTCTTCTAAGTAATACGATCTTAAACATGGAATTTACATTCATCATGTCTTGCACGATCACAAAATGACAAAATCAAATAGGAATTCTATCAAACCGACCATGCGGGTGGACAACATGGTACATGCACATAAACCTCGGGGCGTGTGCACGGTTTTAAACAGCAATGTACATCCTTTGTTCTGAGCTCCGTATTATAACACGGTTTTCCTCAAATCGGGCTCATATGTTTCAAGTGGTTATTATTCCGATTGTTACGAAAAAAAATAAACGCCATTTCGCCCTTTACCATAAGATGGGTATGATTTGTCACTAAGAGAATATAAATACTTATACATTAATACTACATACATTAAGCTGAAAGCTTAAGTGTGTGTTCGGATGAACGAGTTCAGATGAATCAATCTGGAGTCCGTTTTACAAAACTGTCAAAAGCTTAAGGCAAACACTGAAGAAAACATTGAAATTATCTGTTTATCAGATGAAAGACCGTTAACCACCGTGCAGGAAACTAGTTTGATTTATTTTTTTTTTAGAATTTTTTCTAACCGACTAAAATGCATCTAAACATAGGATTCTATGGTGGTCTGTTGGGACCAACTAAAATGCATCTAAACATAGGATTCTATGGTGGTCTGTTGGGACCCAGAGGGTATCAGGGACGTCACAGCAATATTTTTTGCTTGAAAGAGTTCATTTCAAGGTCCATTTGCTGAGTGCATTCATAGCTCTAAATGAAGATGTATTTTGAGTGATGATAGGTAGGAATCTATGCGTGTTAAGTGGCAATAAACTGAAGTGATATAACTGGTCCTAACACGGTCAGAAACAGTAGAATCTATAGTTTTAAATGCATTTTACCAGGTCGAAATATATTATAATCATAAATCAAGCTATTTTCCCGGACAATATTTCTTGGTCTCTCATCGAACATGTATTTCATGCTACTGTGTTTTTTGCCGTTAAGTATGTGGAACGAGGTAGCACAGATGTGATATACAATCAGTCTGTCCGGCACATATTTAAGTTCTGAGATTCACATTGTTGTGTTGTTTTTTTCTTTCACGTACTGATCAGTATTTAATATGTGAACAAGGATACTAAAGCTTAATGTGTTGCTTTCCTTGTCATTGACGACAGCTTCATTCTCAAGCAGTCATGTCATCTGACCGGGCTGTGTACAAGTAAGAACAACTTAATATACTTAACTGACGTTACAAGCTAATCTACACTCCAGTGGGGATTGTCATGTTTGGGGGATCTAATCTTTGCTCACACAGCTCTCTTACTTACTTACGTATTTTCTTCATGAAGATCCGCCTAAGGAACTACATCAGTTTTATTTCAACGTGCTGAGAGCATATGCATTTTTTAAAACAATTTTCAGCCTATCGCCATTCTTTTCGTTAACCAAACTTTCTGCTGAGCTGCAATGCTATACGTAATTTCTTGCTCGTTCTGACTCACGTACAACGTCTCCTCAGCGAATTATGAGTGGGTAGAGATCTAGTCACATACCTGCAGGATGACTGACAGAAAAGCGGTCTCATGTAGGTTTCCGCGGATATTGTCGTCTTCCACCTACTGATCGCTCTGCACCCGATCATTTCACACCTACATCTACATCTTCGTCCTCACTAAGAGACTCCCATGTCGATTACACTCTCACGTGGTCTAGCGTGAATACATTCTTCCCACTAAAGCCGTATCACATCTTGATTATATCTACATACCTTAAACCATATATCGTCTCATATCAATCTGATTAAACGTGGAAACAAATGATTCTATACGCTCAGTATCTTAATATAAAATCACAAACAAAACTTGAACTGCTTGCAGTTTCATGGCTCCAGCTGTATGTTTTCAGCTTCTGCTTCAGTAGAGAGCAGTTTTCCGCATGGCAGTGTTGTAACAGCCGATCAGCAACGCATATACACAGCAGATTATATGCTAGTATATTAATCTGCTCAGCCCGTTTTCGGAAATTATGAATATTTAATTAGACAGATAAAGTGCATATATCTGTTTAATTACCCCCAAAGTCTACGTTAAGATAATGGTACTGCGTCGTACATGGTGGGAAGAAACCAGACAGAACCCGGGAGAAACCCACGACCAGCCGCAGGTTGCTGAACGACTTTCCCATGTACGGCCGGAGACAAAGCGCAACTAACACATTTGTCTTACACAAACATGCAGTTGCAATCAAAGCATGAATGAAACGCTTATATATGATTTAAATCCCTTTATTCCCATATTCAGAAACTGAAAACAAATGATGTACAGTAATCTGTAATACATACTGTATGTTTTTGTTGTTGTTGGCCGCACGAGATGTGGGTTCTGTACCACTGACGCTTTCAATGTTCTCCAGTTACCATTGTTCTCACGGCCTTTGCGGCAAAACGCGATCGACGATGCTATCTTGTGTTGTTTTACACCAAGTTAGCCGGAAACCCCATGTCCACCATCAATTTGCTGTGGGTAACTGCTCTTCACACGTGGAAAAGTTCGTGAAAAACTTGATTTTGTTCGGTGGATTACTCCGAGCGTTTCATGACCTCCATCCACGAAAGTGACCGACATCGTACAGGTAGTAACAAGTTTTTGCGCACGGCATCAAACAAAAAGAAACCTGCGGATGGTTTCCCCTGCCCGGTTTCCTAAGTATAAGTGAAATATTCTTGAGTACGGCGTAAAACACCAACCAAATAAATAAATCAATAAATCTTTAAATATGACTCGGTTAGAACGGACTTTGGTCATTCTGATTTTACGATTTTTTACACAATAGTTGAGTTTAATCACAAGTGTTACAGTTATGTCGCCATTTTAAAAGGATCGTTTTCATCTGGCAGGCCTAACTTTGCAATGAGTGGGACCCAGAAAGATGAGCAAACGATCAAGTGGAGTCATGTGACTTTGGTTGACCAATCTTGTTCCCACAACCCTTCACACTGGTCACAATATACGTAAGGCGCTAACCAAAACACACTGTGTCACAAGCTTATTGACTAACGTATCGTGACAATGTACGTGGGTTACGGAAATAGGACACACTATGGTTTCAACGAAGTCATAATACAGTTATGGGCTGGCCACAAAGGAAGCCTCAGTCAGGAAATGAGGCTGTTTTTTGTACGTTGGCAAGTAATTTTCGTCCAACCCACTGGTTTTATTTCCCAAACAGTGCAGAAGAGCAGCAATTAATGTCAAATTAATAATGATTTATAAATATCCTGAAATACAACCATGTAGTGTGCGTGATACACGCTTAACCAGCTTTGTTACGTCATGGATTAGAACACTGCTCACATTCGCCCTCAGAGTGGTGGGCGGGACAAATATAGAACATTGATGTAAAACATGATCAATGGTCACACGTACCTAACAGCGAACGGCTTACGGGCGTTTTTTTATGACGTAATATATCTGCTTGTGTTTCACTCTGGAGTATACATGTAGATAAAATTTTGTAAAGTATGAAGCCCGAGCTGAATGTCACGTGTCGAAAAGTGATAATTTCTGATGTTCCATCCCACATCAAGATTTAGATGTTTTATTAAATCGAAAAAAGTGTACCCATAGTCTATTGATTCTTTAAATTCCTGGACATGTTCGTTGATAGCTGATCGAGTTGGTCATTGTCCGACCGTTTATTTTTCAAGAAAAAGCAGACGACAATCAAAGGGAGATTAGTGTACTACACTGATAAATTGATTGTTAATTAACGCCGTTTACTCATACGATGATGATCTTGCGTTCTAGGCTTACCTGAGGCCTTAACTTTCCACATTTGCCTGGCTTGGGGGGAGTGGGCTATAGATCAGTGAGTAGCTCCTAAGCACCCGCCGGCTCAATCCCGGCCTTGGACAGGGTATACCTATTTGTGGATCCCTCTGCTAGGTCTCACGGTTTACGAGGTCTTGGTAGCAATTGGTAGTCTGGACGTTTGAGTAATCTAACGTAAGGCGTCAAAAGGCGAAAATTCATCTAACAATCAATCACTCCTTGGCTTGGCACTCATTACATGGCCACATAGGATTTTAGGCACTGGTCAGCTCAGTGTATCGTCAGTGCATAATGAGGCGCACTTTCTGAGTATAATGACCGGAGTTGAACCCGAAAGTTCCTGTTTCGAAGCAGATTCAGGGTCAATCATAGGTCGATTCACTCCTAAGACTTTAAAAGAGGAAGTTGTAACTTCCTCGCTTGGCGTTCAGTATGAAGGCGATAGTGCAACGACTGGTTGACCCGTACAAGTATAATGGCTCGGGCGGGGCGGCTTACTTGCCTTCGGTAAAGCGTCTCAGTGAAGCAGCACTTGATAAAAGAGCGGCGTAAATCCGACCTGCAACAAGGAGGAACATTACATTCACTCTAATCCTTCGTCGTCATATGACTGAAAAATTGTTAAGTACGACGTTAAACCCCAAGCACTCACTGCCCCACTCCTGTTTCGGAGCGCAACTTTCATAGTATAACGAACGGAGTTACACTAAACTTATCTTGAAACCGTGTGGACTTTCGGTGTATAATGATAGGAGATAAATTCGACTTTTCCAGTAACCAAGCACAACTTTCAAAGTATAATGACCAGAGTTGAACCTGACTTTTGCCGTAGCCAGATGCAACTTTCGAACGGAGTTACTCTCAGCTTTTCCTGAAACCCTGTGGACTTTCGGAGTATAATGATCGGGGTTGAACCCGACTGTTCCTGAATCGGGTGGCATATTTGGTACATGAATTCTGATGTTAATTGATCAGAAGTTGCATTGCACGTACAGAAGTATGACAATGACAACCAGATATACAGCCACTTGCTCAAAGACACAGCATATGCACATATGCCAAACTGAAGTCTATTTGTTTATTTGATTGGCGTTTTACACCGTGCTCAAGACTTGATCACCTATACGACGACGACCAGAATTATACGATGGGAGAAAACCGGGCACAGCCCGAGGGAAACCAACGATCATCCGCAGGTTGTTGGCAGGCCTTCCCACGTACGACCGCGTAGAGGAAGCCAGCACGAACTGGACTTGAACTCATAACGACGGCACTGGTGTGAAGCTTCTGGGTCATTGTGCGGCCCTACCATGCCACATAGGACTCTTAAACTGAAAGCGACTTCACAGCGACTAATACTTTACCTCGGCCAAGTATATGGGTACATATAACGTAAGTAATCTTCATTCCGTTTAGATCTATTCTTCCAGATAATACTGTTTTAGTGATGCATGCATCAATATTTTATAGTTGTATCAAAGCACACTTCTTCAGAAAACCCCCTTTGGTGTTGTCAAGCAGAAAATTTTAATGACAATCGTACTTACCGACTGCTAAGCAACACTCACGGTTATAGTTTTTGTTTGAGAACTGAAGATTTTCAGCCTTATGTTATTTTTGTTATTTGTTGTTTTCTCTCTTGTCGTTCTGTTTTGGTTACATCGTACGTTGTGTGGCCTAATGCATTGCTGCCTCTCTGGTGTGTCACGCCCAAGTCCCCCGTCGATGTTCGAATCCCTAGT
The DNA here is from genome assembly GCF_032854445.1 of Liolophura sinensis. Classification (NCBI taxonomy): domain Eukaryota; kingdom Metazoa; phylum Mollusca; class Polyplacophora; order Chitonida; family Chitonidae; genus Liolophura; species Liolophura sinensis. The sequence goes on along the minus strand of NC_088300.1, from coordinate 34,973,766 downwards.
GAATTATTCAGTGTCCAGTGTCTAGTGGACTCATTGACTAGTGTCTAGCGGACTCATTGTTCAGTGTTTGGCGGACTCATTGATCACTGTCTATAGCTGATTCTTTGATCACTTTTAGTGTACTCATTGACCAGTGCCTAGCGGACTCATTCATCAGTGTATAGCGGACATATTTATCAGTGTCTAGCGGACTCATTTATCAGTGTTTAGCGGACCGATTGATCAGTGTCGAGCGCGCTCACTGATCAGTGTATAGCGGACTCACTAACCATGCAGTGTCTAGCGGACTCATTTATCAGTGTTTAGCGGACCGACTGATCAGTGTCGAGCGCTTATTGATATAGCAGACTCACTAACAATGCAGTGTCTAGCGGACTCATTTATCAGTGTTTAGCGGACCGACTGATCAGTGTAGAGCGCTCATTGATCAGTGTATAGCAGACTCACTAACCATGCAGTGTCTAGCGGACTCATTTATCAGTATTAAGCTGAACGATTGATCAGTGTCGAGCGGACTCTTTGATCTGTGTCTAGCGGACTCAGTGACCATTGCATGGTGGACACATTAATCAGCATCTACCAGACTCATTGATCAGTGTTTAGCGGACCGATTGGTCAATCTCTACTGCGCTCATTGGGCAGTGTCTAGCGGACTCATTGATCAATGTCTAGCGGACTTATTAGATGAATCTATTTTTATAATCCAGGCTAACCCCCCGTCCCCCCTCCAAAAAAATACGGAATCAATTAATGAATTCTCTATGTTGTCTCCATTTGGGCATCACTATGTTAAACTCGTCTCAGTTTGATTTTAACTGTTTCATCACGGCAGGGTCTTTTCTTTTTAATTCTTAGTTACTGAAACTTAATATTGTTTCCTTAGCTTAAAGGCTTTTCTTAAATACACGCAAACGCCCATGACACGTGATTTACGAGTATGAAGTTATTAAAGTGTAAAAAAATAACACTGAATTAAACACATCCCTCTTATTATGGAAAACTTTTCTAATATTTAACGTTGACTTGGTGACTGGTGGATATGTACACTCATAATATTGACGGCATATCTCGTCATTCTTTACTCGATCACCTACTGATAAATATAGATACTTTCTCCTTTATAGGTAAACTTGGGGAATTCCCCGTGACATGATTCGTACATGCGCCAACCAATGAAACGCGGTGGCACAGCAGCTGTTGTTTAAGAACGTTTAACCAGCCTGCTGCGGTTATGTGCCCGACTAAATCACTCATCACACTTACCGCTGGAAACCCACCGGCAGTAAGTTTATACACTACTGAATAGCAGGAATATTATAATGACAGCGTATTAGCTTTCTAGTTAACATTTTGGACGAAATGGTCGATCGGCTGTTAACATTTTGGACGTAATGGTCAATTGGCTGTTATTGTTGTTATCTTGACTTCGACTCCCCACTGCCAGTCGGCGAAAATTACAAGCCTATCATTTTTCAAATTCGCCTTGACCAGCCATCTGAAAAACGTACGTTAAGTTCAATATTCCATTGTTGTCATTTCTGTATTTATATCGATGATAATTCATTTGGTTGTCTGGCACTCACGTGGAGTTGGTCAGCTTCAGTAGGATCACGTGACGTAAACCGTCCAATAATATTTTGTGTATGAATTTTCTTGTCTCCCGGGCATTTCTGCCATTTGATTGGCTATCTGATAACTGGGCCACGTAGCTGTTTTAATGGAAAATGGACCTGTATTTATCAGCGAGTGATCGAGTACGGAATGACAAATGATATTATAAGTGTAACCGATGTCTCACAGAACCACAGTCTGTGCCTGCGCAAGACGGGATTGTTTGTTTTTTTTCCACAGGTTACTTCGAGTTCATAGGACAAGAGAACCAGCGCCCAAAATAGAAAATAAAAACTCTCGATCTCGTTACAGCTGACAATGATTGGTTACGATTTCGTAACAGCTGACAATGACTTGCTACGATTGCGTAACAGCTGACGACGACCGGCCACGACTTCGTAACGGCTAAAAATGAAAGGCTACGATTTCGTAACAGCTAACAGTGACCGGCTACGATCTTTTAACGGCTGACACAGACCGGCCACGATTTCGTCAAGGCTGACAATGACAGGCTACAATTTCGTAACAGCTAACAATGACCGGATACGATTCGTAACAGCTGACAGTGACCGGCTACAATTTTGTAACAGCTGACAATGACTGACTACGATTTCGTAACAGCTGACAATGACAGGCTACGATTTCGTAATAGCTGACAAAGGCCGGTTACGATTTCGTCAAAGCTGACAAAGACGGGCTACAATTTCGTAACAGCTGACAGTGACTGGCTGCGATTTCGTAACAGCTGACAATGACAGGCTATGATTTCGTAACAGCTGTTGTCTAGTACTGAAGAATGAATGGCCGTCGTTAAAAAAGATGAGATGTCAGAAATTAAACTGACGGACAAACAAACAGACAGCACGACCAACTCACAGGTCAACTCACTGACAGACAAGGGGACAACAAAGGCTTCTTCTAACAGTAACTAAACGAGGATGCACGGGAATCGATAATTTTCCATATATGGGGACCGGTTAGCAGACAGGCCCTTCGGGAGGGTGCTTTGGGTAATTGGAGTATAAAATCCTTGTCATCCGGCCATCTTTTAGTGTACCTGCAGATATGAGAAATAGTGAAAACTGTCTCAACTTTGGGAAAGTATGAGTTGTATCGACGAAAAGAGTTTGGAGTGAGTGAGTGACTGCTTGGGGTTTAACGTCGTATTTAACAATTTCATATCACGACGAAGGAATCATTAGAGTGAATGTAATGTGCCTCCTTGTTACAGGTCGGTTTTACACCGCTCTTTTATCTCGTGCTGCTTCACTGAGACGCCTTACCGAAGGCAAGTAAGCAGCCCCACCCGAGCCATTATACTTGTACGGGTCAACCAGTTGTTGCACTATCCCCTTCATGCTAAACGCCAAGCGAGGAAGCTTCAACTTCCTCTTTTAAAGTCTTATGAGTGACTCGACACAGGATCGACCCTGGATCTACCGCTCCCGAAAAAAAAAAGAGTTTGGACAAGGAGACACCTTGGCACATTGGCCATAGAGCGTAAAGGGCTGATTTACAGCGCTAAGCTTGACGGTGGCTCGCTACATTCAACACAAATCACCCTTGTTTTAGTTAAATGTCAAGAATTGTTTGTCTAATGAGCATTTAAAAAGCCTTTATACCTGGAAAATTTATCATTCTATTCCTATATTTATACACAACTATACTTAATGTATATATTTCCTCTATACTTCAGAATTTAAAACAAAATTGTCAATTTATAAAAATCGTTGCTGGAATTAAAAATATCAGATAAAAATGGTGGTGACCGTTATACTTCTTTGTGTAATGCAAGTGCAAAATGCCTTTATATATTAGCGTAATGGGATACCTGCAGAAGTATTAAGTGGGGCGTACATGTAGCAAAATTATGTCAGTTTGGGGACGCTGAACGTTCCAGCGCAGGGTTAGTTATGCGGCGCCAGGGAGCAGAGAACCAATATATCAGAGAATACACAATCACAGATGGGCGAATATTAGCGCAGAGTCTGTAGATTGTCGGTAGATATTGTCGGTAAGTACCGTATACCTTAACAACGTCAATGATGTAAAATCCACAGGTGTCTGGGGATAAGCGGTAGCTAGGACGGGGTGAACCTGGACATAGTCAGATGAAGCTTTCTGGGACAACCTTACTGTGACAAGGCGGCGGAGAGTGCATACACTTTTGCGCACACGAAAGCACTGGACAAACAACGTTCGTATCCATGCTGGCGATCTCAGTGTTATAGACCTGTAGGTAAACAGAAATACGCGCTACGACTGCTGAAAAAATGAAAAACATGCGCAGCTTTTATCAACACACCCGGATGTTAGTGCCGATTACACCTTTGCCACATGATAATCCCTGGCCAATCCCTGATAACAAAACAACGACAACAGTCCACCTCAGACAGAATCGTGTATCTACAACTGATCCTGTGTCACGACCAGCCCCAACAACCCATCGAATATCTACACGCTCTCTGTGGCTGATTTGTTAAATTAAGAATGTGTGATTTGATCATTTATAATTTGAAACTGGCATAAAATAATATCTTTTTATGTTCCACATCAGTTTTTCATCCTGATCAAGGTTTTCATCCCTGCAGAAATACTTTAATAAATGGCATTTCATGTGACTGCTGTATATATAATATATGTATATTTAATCATCAGACGATATAGGTGATATCGCGTAGCAGAGTTCAAATACTATGAATAATGCCGCACTTAAAGGTGTAATATAACTCACGATATACAAAACCTTGAACTACTTATTATTACAAGTATCCCGAAAAAAACTACTTTTATTTAGCTCCGACAAGCAGCCATTTGCATGTCTGTTTGCCATTCGGCAGGTCGGTTGGGCAGGTTGAATTTTGGCACCCTGTCTCTTAACATGGATCATTCACTTGATTAGGGAGACCTGGGTACAAGAGATATCGAAATTATATATATATATATATATATATATATATATATATATATATATATATATATATATATATATATATATATATATATATATTTACATATATATATTTACCAAAACCAGCAGATTTTATTTTTCAACAATTTATTAGGTTTAACAAGAACAGATAGCAAGACTTATACAAATACTAAAGCACTTAAGTTTAACAAGAAAGGATAGCAGTATCTATACAAATACTAAAGTACTTACATGTACAACGGTGTCAAGTCCAAACGGACGCATATATTCCACACTGCTGAAAACCATACAGGCATACATGCACAGAGGCAATATTCATAAGAGGGAAAATCCACAGTATAACTGAGTGTATGACGAAATATACACAAAATTCCACAGACAGGGTCCGTGTACTAATAAGCACTGTGTACACAAGAGCACAAATCAAATATACAAGATCAGACTGAACATGTGCTCGGTGGAGATATGATATAACAAAGCCAGAGGCTATAAAGACACCAAAATTCAGCACAAAAAGCCTACTAAAGTAATACACAGCGAAAGCATCCAAAACTCTCAATAATTCTCCTTTCTCCCCTTTGACCTGCTTTCATAGGTCTTATATAGACTGGTGAAAATTTTTTAGAATAAGAAAATTCTTGAACACTTGTAAACAAACAGGCCCCGAACTGAGCGTATTCTGGAATATTCTAAGGCAGAGGCAGACAGCAGGCCCTGAACTCAGCATATGTAAACAGTGGCAACCTAAATTTAGAAGCTGACGGCAGTTGTTCACATAATATATATATATATATATATATATATATATATATATATATATATATATATATATATATATATATATATATATATATATATATATATACATACAATATATTATAGGTTTTCCCAATAAATTACCTTATTTCTTAGGTCTGAACTACATAAATTACTATAAAAGGCGCAAGACTGAGATTAGAGCTTTTATCATCCACGCTAAACTGTGGAAGAGGGATGCGACCACTCGCTTACTTGAACCGCGTCTTTTGATACACTCGAGGAGAGGGTAAAGAGGGAGGCGGTCACTCGCATTCTCGATCGAGCAGCGTCTTTCAATACTCGCGGATCAAGAGTATATACGACAGCTCAAATTAACAAAGATCACAGTTTTTGCTAATCACGTCCGGGGATTTTATCACGGAACGCGTGAGTTGAGAATTCGCGAGATTAGTCAGACCGCGCGTTATTATTGCTAATCTCGTGCAGTTAACTAAACACCGGTAACTAAAAATGCGTTTTTTTTTTGTTTTTTAAATCTCGACTCTCATGTTCTCTATAGTTAAAGTTACAGGACAAGATCAATGAATTTCGACTGGGTTTCAGTTGATTCAAGATGCCTTTTCATGAACATAATACCAGGGTCCACTTAAATCAGTTTTAATATAAGCGGGTAATTCATTAATCCTAAAACGGAAGTGACGCAGTTTGTGCATGCAGTGCAACAACAACATAATACTATACCGTCAGCATGGATACACTGTCTGGTGATATAATGTTGCTATGTTGTAGTTATTTGCAAAAATATATATACATCGGTCATATAAAAAACTTGTTCCCAACACCTTCGTCATTCATAGACTGAATTCTGGGAACACCTGGGTAGTGTTGTTTACATATAAACCTGCATAAATCCACATCTTGCCCAGGACGAACTCCACACGGCATTAAGGCCTATAACCTAAAATTTATGTTGGGTAGGCCTAGTACATGCTTGTAGTGTTTTGATTGTTTATTTTGCAAACGGTTGGATATATATCTCGGCTCATCAAATGAGTTTTATTAGACGTACATAGGTGCGAAACACCGGACCAAACAGCATTTGACTTGCTGACTGTTTACATACATAGGGGCCTACTATAAATCTTTTGGCCGTTGTCGTATAAATGAAATATTCTTGAGTACCGGTACGGCGTAAAACACCAATCAAATAAATATAAGAAATCTTTTGGTGTATGGCATGGCATTTTATGCTAGGCTGTATTTCATTAGCACAGGAAGCCTAGCATGAGTTCTTGGCATCGGTTTCATGTCTCCCCGTTCACATTCACAGCAAATGCTGTCGTTGGCCATCCTATAAACTGAAGTGACAAACCCATTCCGAGAGTGTTTGAAATTGTGCATTTAATGCATTCTTTAGTAGTGGTGAATAGAGCGTGAGTTTAGAATACTCGAACAAATGATAGGAATAGTTGTACGATATTTACAACTTTATATATATCTGAAATATATTTATTTATTTGATTGGTGTTTTACGCCGTACTCAAAAATATTTCGCTTATACGACGGCTGCCAACATTATGGTGGGATGAAACCGGGCACAACCAGAGGGAAACCCACGACCATGCGCAGATTGCTGGCAAGCCTTCTTACGTACGACCGAAGAGGAAGCCAGCATGAGCTGAACCTGAATTCACGTCCACCACATTGGTGGGGAGCTCTTGGGTCATTGCACCGTGCTGACGTGCCGCCCCCATCGGCCACGGAGGCCCCTGTGAAATATAAAGGTTTTTTTTATATATATATATTATCACCTATGTTTTGGAAATCTCGCTTCGACTGCGCTCTATCATTTTACATTTGTTCATCTGATCATAAGTTACATGTACCCTATATACATAAAACGAACAGTGAGCAAACTCATATCGTAAATATAACATATATCTGTAAAGTGTAAAGTTTCTCGCAACGATTGAGAAATACAAAAACAACAATAATACAACATCAACAAAATACCACTGTTTTATGGAGATAATGAGACAATAGGTCTAGTGCTTGCTCTCTTATTCATCTGCATGCCCAATATAATAAAAATAATATACATACATGTGCCAGAACAGAAAGGTTTATCCATTATTAGTAAATATTTACTATATACGAGAGTCAAAACATGAATATGTGAAGCCAGGTTCAGCTATATCCCCTTTTTCATCCATTAAAATAAATGCATAGGCCTAATAATAGTAAGCCCTCTGGGATATAAATGAATTTTTTTTTTGAACAGGATGTAATCTATAGATCAAAGTAAATTTACATAATGGTGTAATCAATGTAAATCAGATATGACATGACCATCCGGTACTGTGTACAACTTCATTGACGTTGGATAATTCCTATACGACTGTCAGATACCATGCGATTTGGTTGAATAGGTGTGGCCATATTTTGTTGAAATAACGTTTGTTCTACAAGTACCTTTTTAAATTACATAAAAAACAGCTGTGCGGTTAGTATATATTGAGCAACGCAAACCGCATAGGGTACCCGACAGCACAAATAGTCCGCTATCATAAAACATTACAATGTCCAGGTTTCTAGCTGTACCTGTTGACCTATGTACTGATCGTTTACCTTGTTATGAGGAAGATATGAATTTCTACAGGTTTATATAAACAACAATTAATCGGCTGTATACAGTACACAGCACACACCCTTTGATGGACGTACTTGTAAGTACAAATAAATGTTCTATTTGAGAGACGCATATTTATTTTGGCAAAAAGCTACAACACAGCTCTGCCTTGTCACCATTGTGTGCTGACAGTAGTACTATACAAATGCACCACATTCACCACATGCTTCACTTTCGGTTTATGAGTAATTAATTAAACACTTATATTAAAACTGATTTACGTGTTCGCCGGTTGTTTAGGAAGAAGCATGTAGAAAGGACCGAAACCCACTCGAAATTCTTTGATCTTATCCTTTAAGAACTCAAGGTCACGAGCTCAATCAAACCGCTCTATATCTTATTCCTGCGCCATTTTTGACAATCTATGCGAGATTAGCAATAATATCGTGCGGTTTCACTAATCTTGCTTTCTCTACTCGCACGCTCGTGATAAAACCCACGGATCCAGATGAGCAATAACCGAGCAATTTTTAAAAATAAAACACCGTTTAGTTTTTGTTAATCTCGACTCCCGTATATTCTCCCCCAAGTGAATCAAAAGACACTGTTAAAGAAAGCGAGTGGTTGTACACCTCGTCCATAACAGTGCCTCTGTGCAGTACGCTAAGCCTATATCCTTATACACTGATTTATAAATAGCAGAAAGCAGAAATAAATTATTTAAAACACGCATGTACGTTTAATGGTGTCACTTAATCCACTGTAACCCATGCAAGCACTATTACATACATGCCTAAACCAGGATTTCCTTTTTCTCTGCCACTCGTAACAGTCGTGCACACAAATTAAAAAAAAAAACTGAATACTTCTCTAGACTTTCACCTGAACTAAAAACAAGGCGTTAATATTTACATAACTAATGAACATGTTAGTATGAAATGTTTAATTAGACATGCATGCCTGCACGTGTATGTCAGCATAAACAGTCTCTCAATACAGCCACATGTGTTAGAGTTTTCAACTGGTCCTCACACAAGGAAATCTGAAGCATGTAAGCTGTGTCGTCGCGACATGCCCTTAAGGAGGTCGTCTTATAATGAGAAAAGCTTTGGTTGCAAGAAAGATTACGTAAGAGACAAGGAAGTTTTTGTATATAGGAATCTTATAAGCACATGTTAACTGTGGCGTGAATACGACAAATGTTTCATAAGGCCGGATAATTAGTTGAACAATACAAAAAAAAGAAAAATTAAAAAAAAACCAAAATCCATTATTTTTTTATTTGATTGTATTGTTACATGCACCACACACACCCACACCCACATAATATTACATATATGCACATGTATATTTACATATATAAGACAATACGAAGTCGGGAGACCCGGGGTCAAAGCCTGGTCGGCTCATACGAAAGACTATAAAAATGCTACTCGTTGCTGCCTCGATTGGCCCTCATCACTGGGAGGTTAGAGCAAGGAACGGGACTGGTTGAGCCGGCGTCAGCATAATGTGACTGTGTGGGGTGTCATGTCTGGTGTCTTCGGCATGGTACTTCTGTCACGGCTGCACTTTGGCGGCACGTCACAAGAAGACACAGAATATATGTAAACACATCTAATGACTCCTCGTTGTCATATGACTGGAAAATGGTTAAGTACGATGTCAAACAGCAAGCATACATATACATATATACGTATATAAAATGATACCTAAAATTAAACGTTAACATTTGCCGTGTATTTGAGTAATTTTTTTTTTTTACTAAACTAACAAGGGATTTTTTGTCTATCCGTTGATAAGAATCTGCGATGTATAACAGACCATATATATGGTTTAAAAATCATGTCTAGTCATGGGTACTGATATTTGAATATGCCAGTGAGGTGTATTTCAAAAGCTGTTTTCTAGTAGAGGAATAAATACGTGCACATTGATAAGACATGCGACACATAACCTTTGGGTTCAGTTCAGGGAATACGGCGCGGGTGTGTAAAGGCAGTGTTCGCATGCAGATGTCATGCGGTAATCAGAAGTGCAACATCTCCCTATTATACCACACATCGCATGATCTGTCAGCATAAAGTAAATAGTGACATCTGTATTAACAGAATGTGTTGACATTTAGAATATATGAGAAGCGATACAGAGTGACACATTTTGGGCTGTCACGTGAGCTGTGGCTGATTCTAGACACAGCCGTGCAAACGGATATGTGCACGATCAACCCGTCAGAAGTCAGCGTTAGACCACCGTGGGGCGGTAATAAACCGGTGCCCATGCACTCGACTCACACCTCAGGGGGTACATTTTTTAATTAACTAGAAAACATTGTTTTTTATGCAAATAGCAGTGATTTCAGAAAAAATAAACTGTTTCACAATTTGATTTCAATTAACGACCTTTTCAAAGAATATTCTTGACAAAAGAAATATCCATTAAACAGAATGATCTATACTTGTGCTTTAAATCACGAGCACACGAAGGCTACATGCTACAGGCCTAAAACGTTTTTTACAGTTTGGTTGTGCAGGGCGGTCTAAAAAAGAAAATAGCAATTTATATGAAGTCATCTGTATAAACTTATCTAGTATATAGCTCAACATGCTGTACAATCTATTGGGTGGTGTAAGCAATGTAAGACCAGAAAGGCACAGTCCTAAAACCCAAGGCTGGAGATGCCATCTGAGAACTGTAATACACCTACCTTGAACACAATCTTTTTTTAAACTTTTTATAAACCTTTTAATTTGAAAATTCGAAATTTCATTCAATAAAAAACAAACGCTCTAGAAAGTTGTATTAGACTTCCAATACAATATTGGACTTCCACTTTTCACTGCTGATCAATTTTGGGGCAGTTCACGATATTAATTTGAAGTAAGTAAGATCTTTCCATGGGCGAACGCAAGTTTAGCTGTGTATAGCCTATAGACCTATAATAACATAAAAGAGCCTTCCTACTTACTGTATGGCTGAAATATTGCCGATGTGGCGTTAAACCATAACCATTCATTCATTCATTCCTACTAACTGACTACTATTCCATACTATTATAGTGCTATATAAATGGTTGTCCTCCTCATTTTTGCTTTATCTTTTGGGCCCACAAATGAATGTCAGAATATCACATGAAGAGTTTGGAGGTAGACTCCTACTCGTTGATTTAGTACACTTGCTTCAAGTACCTGTGATTCACTCAGGGCTTAGTTCACTCTTATATATAATATAATAAAAAAATCTTACAGACATAAAGGTAAACCCTAGCAGTGACGACAGTGTGATACTTGGTAAATGTGATACTTGGTAAATGTGATACTTGGTAAATGTGATACTTGGTAAATGTGATACTTGGTAAATGTGATACTTGGTAAGAAATCCAGCCACTGGTCAATTTACCTCAGTTAGGGTTTTATTCTAACTGTTTATGTAAAAGTCTATGCTTAAAACGTAATCAACGTGCACGCGGTTAACACCATAGGTTAAGCAAAATTAGCTACAAAAATTCTATTATGATAGTAATAAATTATTAGACGTCACTGGTATAGAATAATTTAAAAAGGCACACCCAAAAAATTAATTTGTTAATTTTAACAGGAAGTCTGTTGTCTGAGTGATGCTAGAAGGTATTCTGTTCTTATAACACAATATTCTGTCATATTCAACATAATGTCCTGTTAGTCTAACAGAATGTTTATGTTGAATTAAAGAATATGTGTGTTATATTTAACAGAACAATCTGCAGCAATAAACTTTTTGAATGCAGATCAGAGTATTGGTCGCTCATACTAAAGACAGGCGGTAGGTGGTGTACCATCAACCTGCGAATAGTTATGAGTTCGAATTCCCCATAATATTGTATGGTCTCTGCGTATAAGGGAAATATTTTCAATAGGGCATAAACCATAAATAAAATAAATAAATAAGTGAAGACACGTGTTGCATGTGTAAACTCGCAATGAACGTGTAGAATTTGCAGTGTGTGTAAACTAATTGTAGAAGAAAGAATTCAAGAATTTTGTTAGTTAACAGTGTGTAATAAATACTGATTCCTAAGTACATGTATATGATCGATTTGTCTATGCTACATGTCGTATTATAGGAAACTGAGATCATGACATATCTCAGTATCTTTTTCTTATTGCCCGTACTATATGAAACTGCCGTTTATTCTGAAAAAGCGTGTATACACATAAGGCGTGTGGTCGCAATAGCTTCCTTTCACATTTTCGTCACCTTTTCTTATTGAGATATTTGAATATAACTTTTACTAAAGCTTAATCATAATGGAAATAATTTGTATGAGTTGCACAAAATTTATGTTTTTCTTAAATAAGACAAATTTTAGACAATTTCAGAAATCTCTTAATTATCGTGATTTAGCATTCTTTAAATTGAAATCAGTATGTATACAATGTAAACCAAAAGAAACCCAGTCACTCGATTCTTTGTAAAATAAATCCCCAAACATTTGCCTGCTATCTGATTTTAGATATATGCTACTTTGGAATAATTTATCCTTTTCTGATCTGAGAACAATATTCAAATATAGAAATAAATATAAGGTGAACTAAAAATTCGCTACATTGCAAATATTAACGACGCATGACATGTATTTATAAAAACACACACATTAATGTGCAAACAACCTGATATTTTTATTTGAACGCACTGGTCTTATCCATAAACGAGTTTCATGTATATGGTGGGAATATACGCGCTTACGATTTTGTGAAAACAGAGACCGGCATCCTTTTTATAACATTGACATCCTTTTTATAACATTGACGTTTTCAGTAAATCATTTCCAATGTTTTCTCCGGAATACTGACTGGTGTTCTGTAGAAACTATGTGGCATGTCTAGTAGAGTGATCAAATAGCCGTTTTTATTTCACCAGTTTTAGTTGTGTATAACCATGTGATTACTCTTTATCATATATAAAATATAACATTCTACTATTGACATACGATCGGACATGTTCATGTGTATCTTTTAAGGTATTTTGCTTCAGCTACGCTTCCATTTGATTAATATCTTTTTCTGTAAAGCCAGGTATATACAATATTTTCAATTTTCATTCGTAGTATAATCATACACGTAACCATTTCAATGGGTAGATTGTGTTACCATGAAAACGCTCATGTGAAAATTAAACATGCCATTCATCTGTGAATACGTGAAAATACTTTGTTTACGGTTTTTGAGTAGTTTAAGGATATTTAAAGGATAACAAATTCCACACCACACATTCCGGTCTCCTGGCATTGAAAAGCATCTGAAAACACACTCACAAAAGTAAACCAGTTATTAGACATGTAGTCTTTAAATGACGCATAAATTAAATTAACTTTATCAGACTTACCTATACACTCATGCAAGCCGGTACATAAATATAGAACATGGCAAATGCCTAACTTCCTCCAATAAACCAAGATGTACTCTAACATCTTCAGGAACTTCTCTCGCCCGAACACTTAAGTTCTTGTCATCCCGCTCTTTCTACAAACAGTCATCACAAGAAGGTCGGTGCAGCTGAGAGGCAGGATTACCGTCTGATGCATTTAAGTGAAGGGCATGTTTAAATGTTCTTGATTTTTGTCAAATTGCCGGCATTTTCACTACAGGCTAACTGTAAAACACGTAACGAGGTGCCCTTAATCACACCTGTACAAATACAAAGGGCTCTATACTGTATACTGCTCAGCATACCTTTTCGTGACCGAGAAGCTGAGCCGTACACTTCACAACAGTAATCTAGCCTAGAAAGGATAAGCGCCCTATACAAAAAAAAAAAAACAAAAACAAAAAAACAAAGATGAACCGGATAGAGACCTCAATAAATTCATTGCCTTTGAATATTTCACAGTAATCCAGTTAATATGCTTATTCCAAGTAAGGGACTTATCTGGCCATATGCCTAAATATTTAAATGCAGCGACATATTTAGGAGAATAATTATCGAGCCTAGTGAGAATGTCTGAAACTAGACGCTTGCGGGTAAAAAAATCACAGCTTCAGACTTACTGGGAGAAAACTTTAAGCCTCACTTACCTCACCATTCAAACAATGAATTAAAACTGGAACTGGAGGTATTTATGCGCCAATTGAAAACATTTGGACGATATCCAGACTGCTTTGTTTAAAGCAGTCTTAACCTTTGGATGTACCACATCAGGAAGGGCATTTATCATTAAATCGAATTAAAGAGGTGATATCACACTGCCCTGTGTGATATCACACTGCCCTGGGGAGTTCCATTCACGTTAGAAATAGACTGGGAAAATTCTCTAGCAACACGGACTGATATTTTCCTGTCGGACAGAGAGTTATTCACTCATGCTAGGACCTTACCTCCTATATTCATCGTTTTCATTTGAAGACCCCGTCTCCATACCATGTCATAGGCCTTCTCCACATCTAAGAAAACTGCAAGATTATATTCTTCATTAGGTAATGCGATTTTAAGATCGTTTTCTAATCTTAAAACATGGTCAGTTGTACGACGCTTCCGTTCGAAAGTCTTTCTGCAAGGGAAAGAAGTGTTGAATCTTCCAGATAGCATGTGAGTCGATCATTAACAATACATTCCATTAGTTTGCATATTCCATTAGTCTGGTTAAGGATACAGGGCGGTATGACAACGTTTTGACGGGACAGGGACAACAACAACCTTAGGCTAAACTACAGGCATTGTCATGGAACCCCATACACGATTGAAAAAGAAGCAATAATATGTTTAAAAAGGATTCAGGCACATTACGAAACATAGTTATGTACGCCATCTCCCCCCGGAGAGCTGTTATTACTATTAGAAGTCTTTTGAGTTGTGTTAACTTTTTGGGGTTTAGAGATTACAGTGTCAACATGAAGTAACGTACGCTTAGCTCTGTTTTTTCCCCATTATTGCGGGCTTTAAAATCCTCTTCACAGTCCTCATTCCTCCAGAGCACCGAAGGTGTTGGGTGGCCAGAATGCTCATCAGCTCTGTGAATATAACATTGTTGCTGAAGACATCGACATCTTCATTCGCAACATTACTTCCTCCACACATCTTAGAGATTTACTAAAAGTCGTCCAATCTTTCATCTTGCAGGGCTTCTAGCAGCATTTGAATACAATGACTGAGAAATACGGATATGAACCAGATCGTGGTCATTGGGACATCGGGATAGCTTATCAACCGACCACACATATCCAGCACTAATCTCAGGAGAGCATAGTGTAAAATCAAGGCAGGAAAGATTAGCACTACGAATATGAATTCTTGTCCCAGTGCCTGTTTTAAGAACAACCAGATTGTGCTCATCGGTAAAGTCCTTCACGATTCGTCCATTTACAGCATTGTCAATACTCCTCCATAGGTGGTTATGAGCATTGAAATCACCCACAGACAATCGTCGGACCTTGTACAGCAATTATCACAGTAGATAATTCATGACAATCTATGAGAGTACATGGGTTATAAATATCAATTATAAATTTTAAATATAACGACAGCTCATCGAACTGTAAAGAAGATTTAGATGTACTTGCTGTTTCTGTAGGTGCGTCACACGAGTAGGGACGCTTATAGGGTCACATCCCTGGGAGGCGAGATGAGATGGGACGACTTTTCTGGACTGTAGTGCCTAATTCATGCTGTTTCGAGGAGGCTTCTTGAGATTTCTGGGAGTCGGTTCTGACAATTCTTAATGCCTCTTCGAAACACAAACTCTGGGTGGTTTTGATAAACTGGGCTTTGTTGGCCTCTTTTTGTACTGGACAGCCACCGATGGCCGCAGAGTGGTTATCTATGTAGTTACAATATTTAGGTAAATCCATATTAGGGCAATCTGAGTAAGCATAGTTTTCGTGCAGTGTAAGGACCCAGAAGCGTCTCATCAATGTGGTCGCTATGAGTTCAAGTCCAGCTTATGTTGGTTTCCTCTCCGGCCATAGGTGGGAAGGTCTGCACAGCAACCTGCGGATGGTTGTGGCTTTCTCCCGGACTCTGCCCGGTAACCCCCCACCATAATGCGGGTCGTCGTCGTATATGTGAAATACTCTTGCGTAAAACACCAATGGAATAAATAAATGAATAAATAACTAATCTTGCACTCACCTGCTATGTGACCCATTCTCTGACACCAAAAACAACTCACCACACGCGGAATATATTCTTTTACAGCAAACTGCTGGTGCAATATTGACTACCTCAGGCAAAGACTCAAAGTATAACACAACGTACACAGACAGCTACTTATCTCTGCGAAGCATGGGCTCAACATGTATTACATTATACCTTGACAAATACTCTTTTATTTCATTTTCATCAAAATGGTCAGCCAAACCATAAATTGCCGCTTTTACAACTGTTTTCTCATCCTGAAAGCATCTGAGGTCAATTCCCATAATTTCAGTATAGGCGAGAGGGAACTGGGTTTGTCTGGTATCATTATTTATTTATTTATTTGATTGGCGTTTTACGCCGTACTCAAGAATATTTAACTTATACGACGGCGGCCAGCATTATGGTGGGTGGAAATCGGGCAAAGCCCGGGGGAAACCCCACGACCATCCGCAGGTTGCTGGAAGATCTTCCCACTTACGGCGGGAGAGGAAGCCAGCATAAGCTGGACTTGAACTCACAGCGACCGCACTGGTATCATTACATTCAGTAGCCAAATTAGCAGCAGTCAATCGCTTGGCAGATTTTATGGTGCCATTAATAACCTGCTTCAAAGCTTCAGCTAACATCAGTGAGTTTGGTTTGGTCAAAAAGCTAATTACCAATCTCTTTCATAAACGCAGTAGTTCCCTTGATAGCGGAAAGAGATGAAGAACCAGGCCGACTTTTTTTTGCCTGCCATATCCTGGTTCATTGAGTTAGCTCGACGTTTGCCCGATCGGAGAGTGTTTGGCTGATATTCTATGTTAGATTAACAACGCCAGAATCCAGGGAATCCTCGGACTCTTCCATGGTAAACAAACAGTAACAGGTATTGATTGTACGTGTAAAACTTCGTGCAAGGCGACACCGACAGGGAACCTAATTTGTTATTCTATAGACAATTAGGTGTGCTGTGTTGCAGTTCACAGCAATTGGCATAAACAACAGGTGCCCGTGTCAGTAGTGCTGAAAGACTGTACATACAATCAAAACAGCCTACCCTCTATACATTGGCCTATGCTTAATTGTATACAATCTACAGAAAAAAAATGAAGCTAACCTACAAACTCTATACAATGCCAAATAATAAAAAAAAACAAAAACAAAAAGGCACACTCACAAACTATGGACAGCTAAATGTACAAGGCAACTTTCAAAATCATCATGCACCAAGAAAACAACGGGCATATCTTCACTCTACCACTTGCATGGGGATTTCCAGGAAACAGGACTTGCTGGCCCGTTATCAGTGTAATGTGGCTGGGTGGGGTGTCATGTGTGGCGCCTGCGGCATAATGCTTCAGTGGCTGCAGCATTTTGGCGGTATTGATTTGCTCTGCCATTAGAAAACACAGTACAAATACACTCAATAATTATTCTGTGAATTTTAACAGAAAGTCTGTTATCTGAGTGATGCGAGAATGTATTCTGTTATTATAGAACAATATTACGTCATACTCCAATTAATATCTGTTAGTCTGATAGAATCTTTGTGTTTAATTAATCGAATATGTGTGTTATATTTAACAGAACAATTTGCTGCCACATCTGAATACATTCAGGCATCCCCCAGACAACAGACTTTCTGTTAAAATTAAGAGGTTAATTTTTTAAGTGTACATACTCCTTCTCGTCGTCATATTACAGAAAAATTGTTATGTACGAAGTAAAACCCCAACAATGCATACATATTCTTTGTTAGAACAAGATGCAGAATTAGAAGGTAATCGTTCCAGCCAATAATTAAAGTATTTTATTCTAGACCCTCATTCATGAAACAAAAACATATTTCTCTTTGACAGCACATGTTCCTGTCTAGGCTATTTCCCCAATAAAAAAAATGACAAGCATTCTCAAGTCCAAAGTTGTGGTCGGTACAAATTTAAAAAAAATTTCTCTTTGGTAATAATCTATTGCAGTTCGCCCAGGCTGGCTCATTGACCATTGGCTTAGTGTTTGATAAATAAGCTAACACTGTTTGTGCTAGCTGCGGGTATGGGTCAGGAGGTTTGTCAAAAACCAGTCAAAGGTCTGTGGTTTACTCCGGGATCTCCGGTTTTCTTCACCCATATATCTGACCGCCATCATATAAATGAAAAATTCTCAAGAGTGGCGTTAAATACCAATCAAAAAAATAATAATAAATGCCTGCATGCAGCGATCGCTGTTTCGGAAAGCAAAGTATACCATCCGAGGTTGAATCGCTTTATATTTCATATCTCAAAGGAATTTTCTCAGAAATCTTCTTTTAAAAATTCATTTGTTAAATTTAATAGAATATATGTTATCTGTTTAACGCGGGAAAATTTTCTGCCATTCCATCAGATTGTTGTGTGAAATATAGCGCAAATATTCCACTAATATTTCAACACAGACTAACAGACACATTGGTACATCATTACAAAAGAATACATTCTGGCATCACTCTTACAGCATACTTTCTTCTAAAAATCAACAGATTATTTTCTTACAGAGTGAACTGAGGCTGAGACGGTGTATGATAGAGTACACTGGTACTGAAATTAAGATTATTATACCAGTGTGAGAGCAACCTTACCGTGACTGCATGGTTGGTCGACAGCCTGTACAGTGAAGTCCATTTTTTTTAACATACATGGAGATTCTCAATAGGGGAGTTTCGAGTTGGAACTCTTTCGTCATCAAAGGTAAAAACAGTCCTACAGTGCCACGTGAATGGTGAAAAATGTTAAGCAACCTTTATTGACATTATTTTCCTGATTACCTGTCTCACAATTTTCCAGAGGCACAAATGACACCTCTTTCCTGTAGGAACTTTTCAAGTTGACAAACATTCAGATTCTCAATCTTCTCTGTCATTCCTCCACTCTAAATTACTTTTTATGACACTTTTTTCAGACGCCCATGTTATAGTGAATGTATTCAGAAATAGTTGCCTAACATTTTTGACAGACCACATGATGCAGTTGGACTTTTTCTACCTTCAACGAAAAAACTCGAAACTCCCCTATTAGAGCGTAGCGCTACCCAGAACTTACTTCACTTATTTCACAGGTCCGTGAGCATCAATAAGACTACTCATCAGATTCAGGTTAATTGACCTTTTTAGAGAAAAAATTTAATATTTTCTTCACTCACGCATGACCTCGCCCTGCCACAAGAAGACACAATATATATGTACACAACGAATGACTCCTCGTTTTCATATTAAAACCCAAGCATACGTATATATACAAAGATATATAAAAACAGAATTCTAGTACACTGTTTGTACATCTCAGGGATACCGTATTCCTCCCTACATGGCTGTTTAATGATTTGTTTGATATTTTTGTCTGCTGAATGTGGTAAAACTCTTTTACCTTGATTTATTATGAAGGTTATGCAGATTGTTAACTAATTTTCACATAATGCCACAGATCGTTAAGTCCTTTAGGTATTTAGATCCCTTCTATCTGTTCATGCTTGAAACATGCATAAGTGAACACATGTACATGTAATACAAACTTAAAGTGACTTTTTGATCTGCTCATCTGTTGCAGGCTTACATATGGTTGAAGGGAAGCAACTCTTTTCGTTCTTAGGACATTATCTCGTATAATTATGAGAAACCACGCCATACCTGTCAGGAAAGAGGGGCTTCCGTTTCCGGGTGGCTAGCGCTGCACAAAGAATCAGGTGCTTCTCACCACTGTGGTCGCTATATGCATGAGGTCATGTCCAGCTGCAAATGAGCATTCGCATTTTAGATGCAACATTTTCACAGCATATAAAGGCCTATGAATGGCTCCATCCGTCTGTCCATCTGTCTGTCTGCTCGTTCGGCTGGTTGGTCGGCCTGTTGGTCTGTCAAATTTTTGACATTCTGTCTCTGAACATGCAAGGGCTGATGACTTAAAGAGTGGCAAGACGATCTCGACTTCTTACGGCATGTCGCAGCAGCCATTGCGCATTTGCACTTGTTTTTTCCCCAAATTTGTTCAGGTGTTGTATATTTTGAATCAAGCGCAAATTCATAATAGCTACGATATTCCGCTAGACGTTGATGACAATCGAACTGGAAATAGGATGGTAAGTATGTAAGAAATTTGACGGATCGAAAGGGACAGACAGTGTCTTATACAATAATTCATTTAAAGGCATACATGGTCAAAGCTGAATGACTGACAGTGGAGATAAGGTTTCCTGGGTTAAATCTTACAGCATTGTTCACGCTTGAATAAATGTATCATACCTAAAATTCAATATAGACAAAACAAAGCCTGGACATGCCTATCTCTCACACTAGAATCGATTCTGTATTCCTTTAAGGTAGGCTTTTGAATATGATGTGTACCGTTAATGAAAGACGTATTATTTAGGGTAGGCTTAAACCACTCGGCCTAGTGGTTAGCGTGCTCGTGCAGAACAATGATCCAGGAACCTCCCACTTATGCGGTCGCTGTGAGTTCAAGCCCAGCTCATGCTGGCTTCCTCTCCAGCCGTGCGTGAATGGGCAGGTCTTCAAGCAACCTGCTTATGGTCGTGGTTATGAGTACAACGAAAAACATTAATCAAATAAATAAATAAATCTACCCTAAAGTTTCACTGCTACGATGGCGGTCAATTTTATACATGCATGACTGGCGAAAAAGAGAAGAGAATTTAATTAATATACTATTTACCTTCCCTCAACCGGAACCTTGCCGGTGAAGGCTTATATGATATTCTACCCAGGCTGCTTGACAGAAAAAGTTATTGGTAAAATCTACTATTTTAACATTTTACTTTGGGCCAAGTTTTAATGAATGAAAATCTCAAGAATGTAAAATGCCATTAAAGAAATTGTTTGATTCATGACAGGAGCGATTGTAATTTATGATTTGGACTTTAAATTCTTACACTTTATCTGTACTGTGTTTACATAAGATAAAAATATGGATTATATTACAATATAATATAATATAAAATGTATTTTGTGGATGACCTCTGTACGTATATATGTGTGATAAGATAAATATATTTTTTTCGTCTTTAAACTTTCGTTAAACTTATATATTTATTGCGCCACTATGTAATTATCTGTTATGTCAAGGACACCAAAAGGCGGTGGTAAGAGATAGATTTAGACACGACCATTAATCATGTGGTGAAAATTAAATTCTACGCTGCGTAAAAGAAGAGAAATTAGCTTTATACTATGCAAATTTATTTTTCGTATTGACTGCTTTCGTATAGTTGACCTTAGTATACTTAAGTATTCATGAAACAAAAATGCTCCTTATCTTTGTCGTGTTTTGGCATAGTGTTTATCATTTAAATAAAGTGCTAAACGACGCTGAAGAAGTCAAGAGTTCACGCGTGCACGGAATATCACACTGTCGTTGTAGCTCTAGATGAAAGAGTGTTGAAATAATGCTGGTGTTGGCATGTGCGTTTTGATTACCTACGGCTATCATACATTTGTAGCCTGGCATAAGTATAGTATATTTGAAAATGATACTTGTTGAGGTGCCGTACGGCCTGACTTACATTTGTATAAGTTTGCTACGCTTGCTATGCCATATTTCTTATAGATGTGCACAACAGAAATGCTATAAGAGTGTATCCATACATGTTGGAAAATTATTGTTACTGCTATACATGTGCTCCTGGTTATGTACTTGGGCATCGCCGGCTGTTATGTCCACTTGTCAGGATGGTGTCGGAACCTGGAGATGGTGGTCACTTTATGGCTCCTTCTTCATATGTATAATGTATAATGGCTCTCAGACTTATAAAGGCTTTCAGACTTATATAACAGGCTGTCAGAGGTCTAAAGGCTCTCATACGTATAAAGACTCTCACACACATATATAACGGTTCTCAGAAGTATGAAAGGTTTCAGACGTATAACGTCTCTCAAACATAAAACGTCTCTCAGACGCATAACGGCTCATACATGTATAACGGCTCTCAGACATAAAACGTCCCTCAGACATATAATGGCTCTTAGACATATATAATGACGCTCAGACGTATAATGGCTTTCAGGCGTATATAACGACTTTTGACCTATAACGGCCCTCATGCGCGTATAACGACTCAGATGTATAGTGGCTGTCGGAGGCCTAAAGACTCTCAGACGTATAAAGGGTCTCAGGCATATTAAAGGACTCAGACGTATAAAGGCTCTCAGACGTATAAAGCCGTCAGACGTATAAAGGCTCTCAGAACTTTATAACGGCTCTAAGACGTATAAAAGGTGTCAGACGTATTTAACGATTAGCAGCACCTAAGAGGCATCACGGAATAAATTCCGCCTATAAATAGCGAATGCAGGGATTATTTCATGTACATAATGGCTAATATTATTTATTTATTTATTTGATTGGTGTTTTACGCCGTACTCAAGAATATTTCACCTATACGACGGCGGTCAGCAATATGGTGGGAGGAAACCGGGCAGAGCCCGGGGAAAACCCACGAACATCCGCAGATTGCTTGCAGACCTTCCCACATACGGCCGGAGAGGAAGCCAGCATGAGCTGGACTTGAACTCACAGCGGCCGCATTGGTGAGAGGCGCTTGGGTCATTACGCTGCTCTAGGCTAATAATAAAGCAAATCGAGTGGTTGATCGCTAGCTTGATTGATTGATTGATTGACTAATTAATTTGCTGATCGAATAAGATATATACATTAAATGATTCCAAAATAACCGAATATTCAATTTCGCGTTTTATCTGAATTTATTTGTGTATTTATTTAAATAAAATTATGCATTTTTGAAAACATTGATTGATTAATTTGCCTATCTTTTTAAGCAAAGGGTTGATTGATTGCTGCTTGTATTCAAATTTATCCGGGTACCCTGAAATCCCTTTTTTTTTAGGCAATATAACAGCATGAAGTGTAATAACAGAGCAGCGACGACACAGTGACAGTTGGCAAGTGGTCAGACGCAACAGGTGAAATACGGTCTTTCGTCAGTCGGTTAGGGTTTATTCTAACTGTTCATTAAATGATAGGATAAATAGCAACTTTCACCGCCTAGTAGCATGGCTTAAGCAGGGTTAGCTCAACAAAAATACCGTGATGTTAATAGCAATTCATAAAATGTCACTGTTTCAGAATGATCACCTAAAATGCTGTGTTGTCACCACATTAAGTAAACATTTATATAAAAAACAATGCAGAGCAAGTTAATATAAGTACATGTACGTCCATGGTATGAACATCATGATGCAAAAGTTACACTTTGGAAGACGGTACGGATTTTATTCCGCACATCGCGAAGGGGATATATATTTTTTTCAGAATATATTCACCATACATCCTTAAGCATTAAATTTGGCAAGGAACAGTTGAACATCTGTGGTTTTATACCAGCACGCCTGTCTCTTTAACCTCAGTACAAACGTGAACGCTGTCTCGTATAAGTGAAAACAAAATTGAGTTGTTAGACGGCAATCAAATAAATAAATAAATACATAAATGAAACTATATGGTTCGTTTTAAACTATGAAATAGTCGTGTATAAAACGAATCTTTTTCGGAAGTTCGGAGTTAATGTAAGTGTTCCCATATCGTTAGCTTTTGCCAGTAAGACACAGAGTGACAGATGGGTATGTAGTTTTGTCATGGGTTACGTACGTGCATGTACTTGCGACCAGAGCTATTGGTCAGGGTTCGTTTGCACAAAGCGATGATAGGCTAAGTTGACAGTAGCTACCATGGTCACACATCTTAAAAGCATATGCAGCGATTGTAATTTCAATCAACTTAGGATTATTCACGGACTACCAGTTTGAAATTTGATATACAGCCTGTTTTCCCGACATCACTGAAAACTTATGGCTGCTTCTCTCTTCTAGCTTTATTAACTCTTAAATTTTTAATATTTCTTACATATTCCTATGGAAGCTGGTGTTTTGAGTGATTTGGAAATGTGTCTTGCAGAAAATTATTAAAAAGTATCTTTATAAAGTAATCTTTACCAGGACCGACCTTGCTCATCCACTAAACGGTTTATTGACGATCTGCGTGTATAAACAATCCCTGTATAGCAAAGGCTGTGAAAGATAAATACACACCTTCGCTAGATTTAAAGGAAATTACAGACTCTCCAAATGGTGCATCTTATCTAGACCTGTATTTGTGCAAAGACTTAAGGTTTCCTACCATCATAATGCTGGCCGCCGTTGTATAAGTGAAATATTCTTCAGTACGGCGTATAACTCCAATCAATTAAATATATAAAGACCAAAACGGTTTCCTGTCTCGCAGACTTCGCGACAAGATGTATTGTTTCAATTTTGACATTGTAAATTATCCTCACTTGAATAATAATATACTGAAGGCCCCGGCCTCTGGCGTGTACTTATTCCACCTTGTAGTATTTGTTGGATCATGAATGTATGTGATGATTTAAACCAACGTTGAAGTGATTACGTTAAAAACTTGTTATTGAAAAAGATTATTCCACCAAGAACTATTGAACAAGTTTCTTAAGTTTTGCGATGAGCATAATTATCTTGTAGATAAATATGGACAGAGCGTCCGGAATCTCTAGCAGAGTCATGATTGTGTCTTTATTCTGCCTAACCGGGGGGTAGGGACGATATATACATCGTGATGAATTAGGTCACGACAGCGGGTATATGCACAGATGCACTCATATCGCAACTGAGGTACATGTTTTGATTATCGACAACTTACACGATTTGAATACTGATTTCACTCTTTCGCCAAGAACATTACTTGCATCTTTCCAACATCACTGAAAACCGTTGTCTGCTGCTCTGTGCATGATTCCGTTACAATTTTCGTTACTTTATTTGTTCTTTTATGTTTTGCGTTAAACATCTTTTGAGAATATTATCGACGTGGAACGCCCCTTCATGTTCTATGAGTGCTATGATGTACGAATATCGGAGTTCACGCTTACATCATGGGAAACTCAAATGATCTTTTCCACAAAGCTATCGTATTTGTGTAACAGTAAATGCTTTCACCGGGAAAGACATATACTGCCTCGTTCAGAGAACGCTGGAATTCAACATGATCAGAAGATTACCTCCCTTTGGTCAGGAAGCCCCGTCATCAATTAAGACAAAGCAAAGACACAAATTAGGCTTTGAAATATGTTTGTGCAAAGTTTCATGAATATTTTAAATGCAAATCTCTTGCCTATGGGAATTTGCCTTGAATTTTTACACTTGAATTTTTACTTTTACATGTATTTCTATTGAGTAATTCAAAACACACTGACATCTAATAAATTCCAAGTACGGTAACACCATGACATTTTAGTTCTCCTAATTCTGCTTAAGCTGTGGTGCTGGGGGCGTGTAAGATGCTACCATTTAAACAGTCATAATGCTCACAAGAGCCCAGATTTCACTGATTCTTCAGGTTTAAAGATCATTTGAATATGACGATTTCACAAACATTCTTCCTGCTTAAAGTGGAATATGAGCCTCGGTCAGTGGTGTGAGATATAAAACGTTTAAATGGAAAATTAACTGTCGTTTGTGGCCTGTACATTTTTACACACGTTGTTCACGCAAGGCTATCAACAGCCGGGTGCTGTCGCTGTGAGATCAAGTCCAGCTCAAGCTGGCTTCCTCCCCGGTTGTCCGTGGTAAGGTACGTCAGCGACCTGCGGATGGTCCCGGGTTTCCCCCGGGTTCTGTCCGGTTTCTTCCCACCATAATGCTGGCCGCCGTCATATAAGTGAAATATTCTTGAGTACGGCGTAAACCAGCAATCAAATAAATAAATCAATCAAAATCTGGGTCAGAACATATAAATATTACACACATGCGATGTTGCTATCACACTACTGATCAAACCTAGCGTATAGGAAAATCTGGCATTTACGTAATGGGGTGTGAAACATTATCTAATTTGAAACAAACAAGTTAGCCGTCATGGTGGTTAAATAGTTAATTATTATCTCACAAGTGAGAGATTACTGCCTTCTTGCATGTGAAAAGGGTTGGATAAAAAAACACACAATAATGGTGCTGTCACAATTATGCCGGAACGCCATACCAAAGACTGCCTACATGACAAGCCTTAAGCAAGGCAGGGACAAGACATAATTATGGTTCTGTCAGACTAACGCCCTACCAAAGACACCTGGTATGACAAGCACCAAGTACGGACACAAGAAGACATAACTATGGTGCTGCCAGACTGGAACGCCATACTAAAAACTCCTGACAAGACGAGCATCAAGCAAGGCAGTAACAAGACATAATTGTTGTGCTGTCTGACTTGAGCGCCATACCAAAGACCCTTGACATGACGAATCTCAAACAATGAAGTAACAGGACACGATTAAGGTACTGCTGAATGCCATACAGAACACTCCAGATATGACGATTCTCAAACAATGACACGATTAAGGTACTGCTGAATGCCATACAGAACACTCCAGATATGACGAATCTCAAACAATGATGTAATAGGACACGATTATGGTGCTGCTGAATGCCATACAGAACACTCCAGACATGACGAATCTCAAACAATGAAGTAACAAGACACGATTAAGGTACTGCTGAATGCCATACAGAACACTCCAGATATGACGAATCTCAAACAATGACACGATTAAGGTGCTGCTGAATGCCATACAGAACACTCCAGATATGACGAATCTCAAACAATGAAGTAACAGGACACGATTATGGTGCTGCTGAATGCCATACAGAACACTCCAGACATGACGAATCTCAAACAATGACACGATTAAGGTACTGCTGAATGCCATACAGAACACTCCAGATATGACGAATCTCAAACAATGACACGATTAAGGTGCTGCTGAATGCCATTCAGAACACTCCAGATATGACGAATCTCAAACAATGACACGATTAAGGTGCTGCTGAATGCCATACAGAACACTCCAGATATGACGAATCTCAAACAATGACACGATTAAGGTGCTGCTGAATGCCATACAGAACACTCCAGATATGACGAATCTCAAACAATGACACGATTAAGGTGCTGCTGAATGCCATACAGAACACTCCAGACATGACGAATCTCAAACAATGATGTAACAGGGCACGATTATGGTGCTGCTGAATGCCATACAGAACACTCCAGACATGGCGAATCTCAAGTTAGGAGGTAAGAAGATTGTTAGTTTTGTTTATTTATTTATTTATTTATTTACTGTTGAACTCAAGAATATTTTACTTCTAAGGAAAGGAAAATGGCCGGAGCCCGCGGGAAACACACGACCATCCGCCGGCTGCTAGTGACATGGTCATAGTGCTGTGCTTGCACACAAAGCTTCTACGTCCCTTGCACTCCCTTACATATATTGCTCTGTTTCGTGACTGAACTTGTACGCAAAAATATTTCCAAAATAATTAGAAGGCATATACATATATAGCAGAGATTCATAAATAACGAAGATGTTATACGACACGTGTGTACTATTAAAATTCAACGCCAACTCGTTGGAGGTCGCAGATCACGCGGCGAATACTAAAACAATGGATTTCGGAGAAATCAACAGAATACAACAAAAACCTGTTACATAAGAAATGTACGCCATGACTTTCACCCTCCACGGCCGAGAACAGATTGCACTGCTGATCTCTTACGTGGTTGGCTGCTGATGACCTATCTATTACCGTCACGTGATAGGCACATGACATGCAGTTATGACGGTTATCGGAATGTGAACGATAAACGTTACTGGCGAAAAGGTTTCTCGCAGGAAAACGTCTTAAATAGCAGAATCTGCTTTTAACCTTACTTTTGTCTTTTGATAAAACAAAAAGTATATATTGTATCACTCCAACTTTTCACTCACATGTTCTTTAGTAATTGTACTTCATATTCAAGCAAGTTTTACCATCAGTTATTACCGTTGTCAGTTTCATGGGTGAATTATCAAAGGAAGACGATATAAGCCGATATAAATATGTTATTGTTTATTAAATGTAACGTCATAACATTTTATTTAATTCTAGATCAGTAATGTCTAATATATTACAAGTAACATTACTATCACACTGTCGTCCTTGCTCTAGTGTTATTCTCACCGCTGCGCTTATACGCTTATATCGTACATGTATTACATTGTACATTATGTTGATTTATTTATTTATTTGATTGGTGTTTTACGCCGTACTCAAGAATATTTCACTTATACGACGGCGGCCAGCATTATGGTGGGTGGAAACCGGGCAGAGCCCGGGGGAAACCCACGACCATCCGCAGGTTGCTGACAGACCTTCCCACTTACGGCCGGAGAGGAAGCCAGCATGAGCTGGACTTGAACTCACAGCGACCGCATTGGTGAGAGGCTTCTGGGTCATTACGCTGCGCTAGCGCGCTAACCGACTGAGCCACGGAGGCCCCCATTATACTGAAGAAAGAAAGAAAAAAAACAATAATACTTCTGGATAATCAACAAATGTATGGGGGCATTCGTGCAGCAATAAATATTCCTAAATTGCTTAGTTTTTTCCTGTTAGTGGTTTGAAAAAAGTTTCTTTCTTTAAAAAGACTTGGCTTTAGCCAAACGTGTTTTGGTATAAAACGTAATCTTAGTTGTTTCTTAGGCATTCCACTAAGACATGGTACTCATCGCCTACATTGCCAGTATCAGACTTTATGTATAAACGTTCGTCTCTGTTTTCGTTTTGCCAACGACCCATCTCTATGAAAAGTATATGGTTACTTGTCCGAAATTTAGTAAGAGCCTTACAGAGCTTTGGATTTAACCCTGACAGATGTAGTTCATATGAAAAGTCTGATTCAAACATTTTGCAAGTTACGCCTTTAGATGAGTTTGAAAAAGCTGCATGCCAAGTCTGTAGAAACTAATCTTTGAGTCTTTGTTCAAATGACTCGATAAAGCCGGCAATGTTGTTCACATATTGCTGTTTCCATAAGTAACCAAATCCAGATTCATACCATACTTTTTCGTCAAATGATAACCATGGAAAATGGCACCTGCTGCCCAAGGAGTACATGGGTTAATACATTAAATATGATATATTACTTTCTTTTCCTTCAACAGTTCGTACCTGAATATACAATGGGAAAGACACCAAGTTCTCCATAAACGGCATATTTTGCTTTTGAAGATTTTACATTGAGAGTGTATTTTTATAGAGCTGTGAGAAAAAACGTTCGACTAAGATTAAAGATTCCGACCTCCAAACTTCACACCCATATAAAAGGAATGGCTGAATAGTCTTATTTAAAAAGGTGATTTGTAGATCAGTAGGGATCGATAAAGAGGTTATTTTTCTTGCAAGAGCAAACACAGCTTTTGATGCCAGGGTAATTAGCTGATTCCTGGCATTAATATATGATCCAGTATACTTGAATACAGTGCCAAGATATCCATCCACAAGCGTGTCCACAAAAACTAGAACCTGGCCATTGTAACAGAAGACAGGAATATTATGCCTTTGTTTATATCTGCAGAAAATTATGACTTTTGTCTTACTGACATTTACTTCCAAATGCCAAACATGACAATATTTTTCCAAAACTAGTAAGACTTCATTTAGGCTTTCTGCGGACTCTGCTAAGATAACTGTATCATCCGCATGTAACAATAATACCAGATAGACATACTTATCAAGTGTATTCATAATTTCGTTTGTGAAAGACTCTAAACCTGTCACACCATTGGTAATCATAAAATCTTCCAGATCATTCAGATATAAAGAAAACAATAGCGGTGACAAATTCTCACCTCGTTGCACACCGACTTGGCAAATAAAATAATCACCTTTGTTTCTCCCATCCTACATGCAGGGTTTAATTGAGCAATACATGTTTTTGATAAAATTGAAACGTTTCCAAGTTATTTTGTATTTGCATAGTTTATAACACAGTCATGCATAAACCAGGATTCTGATGGTGGGCTAAGCATACCCTTATCCCGACCGCTTTACATGGTGTTCGTGTTATTGTTTATTAAATATGATGACGGCAGAGCTTTAGGGGGCAATTCTAGATCCTGGCGTGAAATGTGTCGCTACTGTTTATGATGAACAGTTAGCATGGTTACGAATTCCGTCTTTAAATATTGTATTAAAATATATTTTTGTTTGTTCTTGAGCTTACCTGATTAGTGTCTGACCTACATTTTGCCCTCTATGTATGTTATAGCCTGCAAAGTTAATTCAGTCGAGCCTTCTCGAGGCTTCGGTATTTATGAGTTTCTTGTCATTGTACATAGAGTGCACATTTTGGAAATATGTATCGGTGTTGTAAACATGTTTACAATCAAACCTTCCATAATTTTCTTTACCTTAGCCTATAAATATGAACGACAGAGTTATGAAACTCGTCATTTACTCATGTCCACTTGAGAGCAATCATATTTATTGTCATCTACTGTGAAGGATTTTAACGGGTTTGGAGATAGCGGCTTTCAAGCCATTCGACATTCGTACTTAATGTACGTAGAACTTCGTGGGCTTGTGTTTTGCCACGTGCTAATTTTTGAGATATTTTTTGGAGCTTGTATCGCTCATTGTCGCTTTGTGCGATTACGTACATTTCATCTGATTTTACTCTGAAAGTGACTAGGTGTATATAGACACTACTGTCAACCCGTCTGGCCTGAGAAGTTACACCTTTACAGGCAGTTGGGGATCAATCATTGTCAGCGGGCCATGTCCACGGCAGCCTGTCATCGACCAGCGGATGGTCGTGGGTTTCCCCTGGGCTCTGCCGGATATCCTCTCACCATAATGCTAGTCGCCGTCTTAAAAGTGAAATATTCTTCAGTACGGCGTAAAACACCAATCAAATAAATAAATAAATAAATCATTCGATTTGGGAATTCCTCTTAACTGTTGATTCTGTGGTTACGCGAACTGACTGGCCTTTGCAAGCCGGAATATTCCATCCGGATTTGGACGCTCTCGTCAGTAAGAGATTAAACATTTTGCAATTATTTGTATGGTTTTGCATATTATTGTCTGTTGTATTATTTGTCTATTTTTCCCCAGACCTGTGCACGGTTTCCTCTCTCCATAATGCTGACCTCCGTCTTATAAGTGAAATATTCTTGAGTTTGGTGTAAAACCCGATTTAAATAAATAAATAAATAAATAAATAAATACCTGTCTGTATGTATATAGAGTATCAAGTATATGTAGAGTATTCAAGTATATGTATTGACTTATTCAAGCTTCTTCGTGCTTCTTTATTTGATTTTGTGTAAGGTCTATCGCTGGTCTGAGAGTTAAACAAGCCAGTTGTTTCTCATCTTAACTCTCCGATAGTGGTACCCTTATAGCAAAAACTGAGCCTAACGGAGGTAACGTGACGAAGGCCAGTGTGTGACCATTTGTCAGTTAACACAGTGACCAGAGGCCGGATTTCACCGGTTGTGTGTGACCATTTGTCAGTTATCACAGTGACCAGAGGCCGGATTTCACCGGTTGTGTGTGAACATTTGTCAGTTATCACAGTGACCAAAGGCCGGATTTCACCGGTTGTGTGTGACCATTTGTCAGTTATCACAGTGACCAGAGGCCAGATTTCACCAGTTGTGTGTGACCATTTATCAATTATCACAGTGACCAGAGGCCGGATTTCACCGGTTGTGTGGGACCATTTGTCAGTTATCTCCGTGACCAGAGGCCGGATTTAACAGGTTTCATCCTATATGTTGTGGTCGTTTATATTGTACTTCTGTAAAAACCCAAAATCTGCTGGTGGTCCTCTTGCATTATTTTCATGTTGTTGGCTATTAAATCAGATGACAACACATCATTTTGAGCATAATTGTAGACGAGTGACTTCAAATAAATTACAAGTGACATCACTGAGATTTTAAAAATTAATTCTGCTTAATGCATAGCGACAGGGACTGTGTAAGTTGCTACTGCTTAAGCATCTACATGAACTCGGGTAGAATTGGTAGAATGGAACTGAGCTCTAACTGAGCTAAATTGACAAGACACCGGATTTCACAGGTTACGTGTGACCATTTACCAGCTATCACATTGTCGTCTCCTGAATCTTCTGAAACCGTTACCCTAGGGTAGAACTGGCCCCTGCAAAATGTACTGTGTGCTAATCTCATTTCACGCATTCATTCATTCATTCTTCAATCTGTATACAGAGATTAAAGTGTATATGTGTATATAATACTCCTGAAGACCTATACCAATTCTTCTGTCCGCTTATATACGCTGCGTTAATTGTTAAGTGCATGAACCGAGAAATACTTCACTTTTACATCAATCCATGCACTGTGTCATGTTCAGTTTTAAAAGTTTAAAGCCCAGTGATGCATTTCGATGATAAGAACTTACGAGGTGCTTTAAGCTATAAGTGTAGATTCACTTAAATTTGAGCGACATTGTGTCTCAGTTACTCAGATACTCTCCATATTACACTGTGAGTTTTAAAACAATTTCTGACGTTGTATTATACACGTATTGTATTGTTTTACAGCGATTAAGTATTGCCAGTATATGAGTAGCCTGCTATACACTGCCATTGCACTCATCTAGGGTTATTTGGTATACGATGTCATGCACTTATATTATATATATATAATATATATATATATATAATCTTGAGAATAGGGTGGTATATATATATATATATATATATATATATATATATATATATATATATATATATATATATATATATATATATATATATATATATATATATAGCACACTATAGTTGTTACAGCAAGAGCATTTTTCTTATAGGCCCCTATTGTTTTCAAATCACAATGAAAACTATACCGTCTGAAGATTTCGTAACCACGGTAGACTATAGTTTTTGTTTTTGTAAAGAATGTTTGAGTGTTTTCCATATTAATTTGTCAAAGCACAATTTAAAAATATAGGACAGGCATGATTTAGTAATCACGGTGACAGAAACCGTTGCATAACTCATTTCATTTGATGGACTTTATTTCCATATATAGGAACTATTAGCTAAAATAGCAATATTCTGACGATGGAGAAGAAGTATAAGAAAAAAAACAAGAAAACCGCCTCAGTTTTATACATTGTAGTCCAATTGGAGTTTCAAACTTTCATTCTCATACTCCATGCGTGTTAGCAGTGTGAAGTCATGATTATATACAGTATCGTCAGTGTTTGTTGTGGTCGCTTGACAACACAAAACCAGAAGCGGAGTGTACCATAACTCGACTGTAACATTTAACGCAGTACAGTATAGAGCAATCAAATAAGACAATTCTACAAAGATAGTACTCTCAAAAAACAGTCTGTTAAATTTACAAGAAAGTCTGTTTTCCCAGTGATGCCAGAATGTATTCTGTTATTGCAGCGGATTATTCTGTAAAATATAACACACGTATTCCATTAATTCAACATAAACATTCTATTAGAATAACACGATATTATGTTGAATATGACACAATATTGTGCTATAATAACAGAATACATTCTATCATCGCTCAGACAACAGGTTTTCTGTTTAACATAACAGACTAATTTTGAGTGTACTTGTTTGGTCTGATAAACAGGCCTAAATATGTCCAGTGTACAGCTGTATATGAATAAAGGACGGTAACTGCCATTTAATACTGGCTTTCTTTTACATCTATCAAGGCCTGATTTTCATCTGCTACCTATAAGTGAAAGGAAAGTCATCAAATGACCGTGAGAAAGATAACAATGGTTCTTGTTATTAATTTAATTGTTACTTATGAAGAGTTAGCCTATAGATAGCAAATCTATTGGTTGGCAAGTATATTGGCCTGTAAATCAAAAACTATGAGAGCCATAAATCAGTAATTTGCACCAGATTGCCCTTTCAATGAAGTCTGATCATACAAGTATTTGAGCTAAGACTGACTCATAGTTTTCTCGCGAGATGTCACCCAACTTCAAAAACAGAAAGTTAAACCCATTCTTTTAACCTAGTACCAAAAGGGTTACTGGACGGTTACATGTCTCTTCAGCTGCTAGATTAATCGTCCATGATTTCCCCAAAACAGACTGTGAAGTGCTGTGTTGCTGAGAGACTATTACAAACATAATCGTTTCGCAAACTGCTCTGTGGTAGGGCAAAATCCGAAAAGCATTCTCGGCGTGCATGTAGTGTAAATTGTATAACATCTATGACAAAGAGAGTATTGAAGTGAATGTTCTGGACAGTTAGTAAGCCAGTACTGGACTGCCTCCAGGCCGAATTCATGAGGTATATGCTACTGTACAAACTAAGGACTATGTGACGATGAGCCTAATTTCTAGGTCTCTGGGTTAGAAAGGACCACATACTCTGGCATATGATTTTGGATTACAGTTTTGATGTTCTCGGATTTAGGAATTTTGAGAGACCATGTAAGCTACTAGTGTTGGACTCAAACTTGAAATACTTTAATTGAACTCAATTAAATATTGTCTTTAACGTTTGTTTTCTCTCTTACATTTATATTCTCTATACGTCCTTTAAAGAATTGTTTGCTGGTAATAATTTTCATCAATAGTAACAACAGTTTAGTTTTGTCCATTCTATTATTATAATAACATCTGGAACGTTTCTGAACGCATCATTTAATACATAAAGTTTTTCGGAAGGTTTTAGAGATATTTCTAAATGGTCATCATCACTTGTTCTGGGTCTGAAATTTGTGCTATTTCTGATTAGGAATTATCATATTCACGAAATGAACCTCCTTTGTCAAGTCTTTTAATTCGCTTAATCTGTCTGCTGCTGAAGTCCCTTTGAAAGACCATCCGGATTAGATTTCGGAGCTGGCGTAAAATCAAGATCAGGTTTCAAACTATTAATTTTGTTTTTGATCCAAAGTATCTGAAGACAGATTAACTACGTTTTGAACCAGTTGCTTCGATAGCACTTCCGTTCCCGAATGAAATGGTTCTCTAAAAATAGTTCCTCATAGTGATTACAGACAGCATCATTGCTAGTTTTGTTTCTACGTTGTTCAATAAATAGTGTTGCCAGTGGGGTAATTGTTCCGGTTTAATTCGTGTGCATAGACAGTTCGTGGAAGGAAATCGTTCGAAAGCGTTTGCACGGCTGTTCTGCTTGGCTTCCTCGTGTCGTCAAGGGTGCATCAATTCTGTTCTCTGCTGTTATTGGGTGGTTCTAGTCCTTGGCTCGAAGGGTGGCAAAGAAGTCGTCCATCACCTTGGGATTAAGTCTTTTGTCTTGTGTGCAGAGATTCTCCCGTCACTGGTCCCGTCTATTCGAACCCAGGGCCTCTGATTTAGAAGTATCAGACGCATGTACATATTATTAGTCATTAGCGGACAAAATTGAGGCTTGAACACGTACAGGGGATAATGAAATAATCACCTAAGCCGTTTAAAGCGAGACTAAACCTACTAAACT
Organism: Liolophura sinensis; assembly: GCF_032854445.1. Lineage (NCBI taxonomy): Eukaryota > Metazoa > Mollusca > Polyplacophora > Chitonida > Chitonidae > Liolophura > Liolophura sinensis. Next base: position 34,938,386 of record NC_088300.1, on the reverse strand, counting down.
CATCGTCATCGATATGTACAGTGTACTTCATCACAGCTATTCCAACTTCCTAATTACTGATTTACATTTCTTCTGGAGTAGTGCGACCTAAGAAAAACCACACCCAAACATGAACAGGCTAACGTCGGAATCTCAGTCTCAATCGGCACAACAAAGATTATTCAGTACAATGACAGGTCATTTAGCTTGGATATATGTATCAGCTTAATCGGTAATAAACTGCAAATGGCTAAGAGGCTAAACGCTGATTTTTACATGCAAGAGGCTTTGACGTTAGTGTGACCATGTGGCAACTTCGTCATGAAACTGCTGTCTGTCTGCTTAGATTCAGTTCACTGCTTGACAAGCATGTTCAACACCTGTAGAACACACCAAAATTGTTGTCTAAAACTGTGTGCTTAAAACACCAAAAGAAAAAAAAACAATTAAAAAACAAAACAAAACAAAAAAAATATGTACTTAAATACCCCTCCCCCCAATAATTAGCCTGCATTAAGTATGAGCTATTTACAAAAATAAATAAATAAAATAACACATGCAGTATGCAAGGAATAAAATATCATTTGCGTTCGAAATTAATAAGTTGGCAAGAGGAGTTCAGAAAAATGTGGGCTAATTTAAACGAATTAAAGATTATGGCTTAACACCACGTCGGCAATATTTCAGTCATATTTTGGAATTATACAAAGTTGGCTTACGCCGATTGACAAATATATTATAATAACATCTCTGATGCTTTTTAGTGAAGAAATGTCGTACATTTTGTATCATTGCGAAGAATTAAAATTTGCTGCTCCTTATTTGTTCGCCCAATTAACAACACCTCTGCCCTCCATCCAACACACATTGATGTCTTTACTTTTTGAACAATCAATGCTAGCCCTACTCTCAGTGAACAGGCCCGAGTGTTGGCCCTACTCTCAGTGAACAGACCCAAGTGTTCGCCCTACTCTCAGTAAACAGACCCAAGTGTTGGCCCCACTCTCAGTGAACAGATCCGAGTGTTGGGCACACTCCCTGTGAACAGACCCAAGTGTTGACCTTACTCTTAGTGAACATATTCAAGTGTTGGCCATACTCTCAGTGAACAGGCTCAATTGCTGGCCCTACTCTCAGTGAACAGACCCAAGTGCTGGCCCTACTCTCTATGAACAGACCCAAGTGTTGACTCCACTCTCGGTAAACAGATCCAAGTGCTGGCCCCACTCTCTGTTAACAGGCCCAAGTGCTGGATCTACCCTCAGTGAATAGACCCGAGCGCTGGCCCCACTCTTAGTGAACAGATCCACGTGTTGGCCCCACTCTCTGTGAACAGACCCAAGTGCTGGATCTACTCTCAGTGAACAGACCCAAGTGCTGGCCCTACTCTCTGTCAACAGACCCAAATTGTGACTCCACTCTCGGTGAACAGACCCAAGTGCTAGTCGCACTCTCAGTGAACAGATCCAAGTGTTGGCCCAAATATCTGTGAACAGACCCAATTGCTGACCCTACTCTCTGTGGACAGACCCAAGTGCTGGCCCTACTCTCTGTGAACAGACCCAAGAGCTGGTCTCACTCAGTGAACAGATCCAAGTGCTGACTCCACTTTCGGTGAACAGACCCTAGTGTTTGCCCCACTCTCGGTGAACCAAGTGCTAGCACCTCTCAGTGAAACGCAAATGCTGGCCCCACACTCAGTGAACACCCAAGTACTGACCTCACTATCAGTGAACATATATAAGTATTTCTTCAAAAGTGCTTAAAAGAACTGCTGGATTTATAATACTAGTATTTTTACGCTGAACCAGATCATTTGAAACATTTATTTTTCGCACCAAAGACGAAAATTTGTAGCTGTTTATACGAAGTCTAACCATTGCATAGTGCCATGAAATATTTTTCCATGCATGCACATTAAAACACGATTCTGCAAAAATGATCGAAGCCTCGAAGATACCGTCCATACATATTCGTAGAAAAATAACATTATGAAATGTTTTGTGGTCAGCGGAAGTAGGAATCTATGCGTCGAAACAGACATTCGTATAACAGCTGATAATGCAAGGCCAATACCAGAACTTATGACACAAACAATCACAGAACTAAGAAGATATATGCATGTAAAGCACGAAAATAGGACTGAATCTTGCACAGAGGGGCAGTCAGCAGTTTTCAGTGATGTTTGAAAGACGCAAGGTATGTACGTACACTATAGGTTATGACAGCCGTCATTAGAAGATGTACAGAAGGCCAAGATCAGTACATGTACGTACACTATAGGTTATGACAGTCGTCATTAGAAGATATACAGAAGACCAACATCAGTACATGTACGTACACTGTAGGTTATGGCCTGAGAAAATGCACAGAAGGCCAAGATCAGTACATGTACGTACACTGTAGGTTATGACAGTCGTCCTGAGAAAATGCACAGAAGGCCAAGATCCGTACATATACGTACACTGTAGTTTATGACAGTCGTCCTGAGAAAATGCACAGAAGGCCAAGATCAGTACATATACGTACACTGTAGTTTATGACAGTCGTCCTGAGAAAATGCACAGAAGGCCAAGATCCGTACATGTACGTACACTGTAGGTTATGACAGTCGTCCTGAGAAGATGCACAGAAGGCCAAGATCCGTACATGTACGTACACTGTAGTTTATGACATGAGAAGATGCATAGAAGGCCAAGATCAGTACATGTACGTACACTGTAGGTTATGACAGTCGTTCTGAGAAGATGCATAGAAGGCCAAGATCCGTACATGTACGTACACTGTAGTTTATGACAGTCGTTCTGAGAAGATGCATAGAAGGCCAAGATCCGTACATGTACGTACACTGTAGTTTATGACAGTCGTCCTGAGAAGATGCATAGAAGGCCAAGATCAGTACATGTACGTACACTGTAGGTTATGACAGTCGTCCTGAGAAGATGCACAGAAGGCCAAGATCCGTACATGTAGGCCTACGTACAGTGGAGATTATGATACTCGTCATTAGAAGATGTGCAGAAGACTAAACTTAATACATACAAATTTTACAAGCTTACGAGTAGCATTCCATAGCTACTTCGGTTAATAAACCGCAAAGCTCTAAAGCACTTCTTTACAATGTCCTGTACAAAAGTGATAAAACTCAGTGCGGATGACATCCAGGTGTTTACCTTTGCCTTGTCCTTGTAATTACACCTCACTATGAAATACATGTAGTATAATCGTACACAATTTTATTCTTTCTGAAACTCTAAGTATGATCCAGAGGTAGCAATGAGTACTACATGACAAAAATCTTCTGTCACACCATAACTACAACTGATACTAGATCAGTACTCACAACGTAATGTTGCTTAGGGGCTGCACCGGTTAGGGTACCTTTATTTATTTATCTATTCATTTGTTTTTTTTATTTATTTATTTATTTCATTAAAGTTTTATGTCGTACTAAAGAATATTAGGGGTATTATAATACCTAATACCGGGGAGAGCCCACGACCTTACACAGGTCCCTGACAGACCTACCCACGTACCGTCGGAGAGGAAGCCGGCATGAGCTGAACTTGAACTCAGAGCGACCGCATTGGTGAGAGGAGCGAAATAAAGCTGGTAACTTGTAAGCTGGGAACTATCTTTTTTCCCCATATGCCTATATGGTTTGAGAAACACAAAGTCTTTAATGGATGTTATGTATTTCCAAGTTCAGTTTTGAAAGATCTTTAATTGACGAAGAAAAAGTTACAAAACAATTAATTTCATTTATCGTACATTTTACCTTGTCACAATCTAGTTTTATAATGCAGTGTTCCACTGTCGCATGCTTTTTTCATGTCATTTATTTAAGTTTCACTGAATGTATCCAATGGTGACTTCATTCATTTTATCTACTCTAGTGAAGGGCTGATATTCTTTTTCATCTTTTCATTCATATATAATTAATGTTGTCGAAGACTTCAAAGTTATCTAACGAACATAACTTAACGTCTTATTTTTTTTTAATCTTGTCTACAACCGAACTGTTTCGTCCTAACCATAAACTACTATATTTAGCTTCCTACTGAGCGAAAGTCGACCCATGGGGCAAACCGATTAGTCTGGGGTTGTGCTACCCTCACGCCCTGCACTATTAAATTTCGCCTCACGACGGAGTATAATGATTAGATGATGGTTATTACTTTCTTTCACTGGCAACATGAAGGGACCCCATAATCATAGAAGAATCTAAATCTGTTTTGTAATTTGTAACCAAATGAGATATGCTGAATTAAAACTTCATCATTCATGGATCAAACTGATTTAATGAGGTAATTTAGTGTCAGTTGGTCACGGCAATAGAAAACTGCGATTATGCATACATGTACATATCTTCGCCTGCAAATCTCTGTTGACAGACGTTATGTGATTTGATAATACACGTACAGCTAGAGACATTTGATAGCTTTAACCACGAGAAAGATAATACACGCACACAAGGATTCTTTGACAATTGGATATTTGGTAACAATTACAATCCCGCCAAGGTATTGTACACGCACAGGGATACTCTGAGAGCTGGATATCTGATAATAATTACAATCCCGCCAAGGTATTATACACGCACAGGGATACTCTAACAACTGCATATTTATTGAATAATTACAATCCTGCCAAGGATGGTGCACGCACAGGGATACTCTGACAGCTGGATATTGGATAATAATTACAATCCCGCCAAGAACGATACATGCACAGGGATACTCTGACAACTGGATATTTGATAATATTTACAATCCTGCCAAGGATGGTGCACGCACAGGGATACTCTGACAGCTGGATATCTGATAATAATTACAATCCCGCCAAGAATGATACACGCACAGGGATACTCTGACAGCTGCATATTTGGTAATGATTATAATAACATCCAAGGCAATACACGCACACAGGGAGACGCTGTTGGCTGGATATTTGATAATAATTGTTATCACATCAAAGACAATACACGCACACAGGGAGACGCTGTTGGCTGGATATTTGATAATAATTGTTATCACATCAAAGGCAATACACGCACACAGAGAGACGCTGTTGGCTGGATATTTGATAATAATTGTTATCACATCAAAGGCAATACACGCACACAGGGAGACGCTGTTGGCTGGATATTTGATAATAATTGTTATCACATGAAAGACAATACACGCACACAGGGAGACGCTGTTGGCTGGATATTTGATAATAATTGTTATCACATCAAAGGCAATACACGCACACAGGGAGACGCTGTTGGCTGGATATTTGATAATAAGTCTAATCTCATCTAGGTTAATACACGCACACAGGGAGACTCTGGCAGAGGGATGTTTGGTAATAAAAATAATCACATCAAGGGTGATACTTGCATACAGAGATACTCTGGTCCCAATACATATGCATGGTCACAAGTATAATCACACCAGTACATTAAAATAGAGGAGAAAAGCGGTTAAATGTTGTAATTGATAATGGAATGATATTTGATATATGACACACCACGGATTCGGTGTAATTGTGACGGTATATAATACACGCATAGGCTACTACAGGTTGTTTTGCCAACATTTCATACTATGAATAACTATAATGCAATGATCTGTTGTATAACTCGGTGGATTTTTTAACATATATAATGATGACATATAAAATACAGACATTTAATGATAATTATACACAGATTAAATGCTACATGATATTACAACTCGGCGACACCGTCCTGATGTGGTCGTGACATGAAGACGACAGAGGAAATTATAATAGGCAATTATAATTGAAATGTATCAATAGGCAGTATGATCTGTTGTCTTCGGCATGACCGCACAGTAAATATGACCACGATGGAAGTGGCCGACTACGAATATTCACCGCCATCATGTAATGGTGGAATAAATGGTGAAAGCCATGTTAAGCGCCATCCAAACGAGGAAACAAACAAACCTAATAGCAAACCGTTCGAAGTGCATTTCACGGCATTGACTGTACAAATGCCTTCACACAAAAGGGTATATCAATGAATTTATGATCGTATTAATATTTGTAGGTTGTGCTATTAATACGACGTTATTTATTTACTCATTTATTTATTTATTATTTATTGGGGTATTTATTTATTGATTCTTCTGCTTGTCTGTATATTTTTCTGTTTATTTATCTTATTTTAAGTAGATACTTATTTATTTATAAACTACCTTGAGTGATTGTATAGATGTTTACAACACCATGTTCTTTGAGTTATCCTTAAGATTCCACCCATGAACAACATTGTGTCTATGTGTGTCTTACACCTAAAAAATACTAACAAAAAGGTCCTTTAACTTATACAGTTAGTATTATTCGTATCGGCTTAATAGATGATACCAAGGAAAGTGTCATCATTTTTATTTCCTTGGAGTTTTTAAAGAATTCATGTTATGGCATTGAGAAAATAAGTCTACCGCCTAGAGGTACACTCTTAACACATTGCATAATTGTCAGTGGTAGTTATATTCACAAGTCATTTGCCTTAATTCTCAGACAGGTTTTGTTACTAGCTTTGTTTGTATGCATGCAATCGGTGAATCCTGGGCCGCATTACAGTGCTTCTATATATATATATATACTGCCCTATTCTCATGAATCAAAAGGTGTTGAACACATGTTGCCAGTGTAGTCCTATTCCCATGAATCAAAAGGTGCTGAACACATGGGGCCAGTGTAGTCCTATTCTCACGAATCAAAAGGTTTTGAACATATGGGGTCAGCGTAGTCATATTCTCACGAATCAAAAGGTTTTGAACACATGGTGCCAGTGTAGTCCTATTCTCACGAATCAAAAGGTGCTGAACACATGGGGAAAGTGTAGACCTATTCTCATGAATCAAAAGGTGTTGAACACATGGTGCCAGTGTAGTCCTATTCTCACGAATCAAAAGGTTTTGAACACATGGGGTCAGCGTAGTCATATTCCCATGAGACAAAAAGTGTTAAACACATGTTGCCAGTGTAGTCCTATTCCCATGAATCAAAAAGTTTTGCATATTTAGAGAGGATACAAATTCTATGAATTTAGTTTGTTATGGCTCCTTCTTGAAAAGACGAGTAGCACACAGCAGTTGGAGATCAGTTTTTTTTTTGTAATTTAATATATTAAAAATTACGAGGCTCACAGGTTACCAGTGTTTTGGACTCTTGTGATTGGTGCAGATTATTGATCTATCAGACAAGGTCAAGATCAAGGTCAACACAGACCTTAAATTTTTGATCAACGTTATATGCAGGACATTTTAAAATAATTCTGCTTAAGGTACATAAAGTTGGTACTTTTTTTAATCATTCACAGTCACTGTTATAGTTTGCCAACTATCACGCCGTCGTTCGTAACTGAAGGAAAAATCCATGTCGTAATTACTACATAAGACAAGTGTTCCTTAATTACTAGGTATAGTATCTCCTAGTTCCTAGATAGTTTTGTCGTCATTACGAGATACTTACTCGTAATTAGATATATTTTCGGTAATGTTATGATTTTTGGCACTAAATTCCTTCCGTACTTAAATGACGTGTTTCGGTCAGTATACGAGTTTGAGAAATAAATTAATAAATTAAATACCTTTCCATTGTAAACTTTTTCTGACTGGTTAAAGGGCCACATAAAAAAGGAAATGATAGCACTTCTTGTTTGATGGCGCCATGATAAGCCAGATCAAAATCCTGGTACAATACAGAAACCTAAAGATGATACATGATGCAGACCTCCGGAGTCGTTTCTGCAAGTTCCTAAACACGTATATTAGATTTGTCCTAGAGACGCAGTGTCTCTTTGAAGTACATATCTTGACTTTGGGCTAAAGTATAAACCGATCAATATATCGTTCATATTATACATGTTGGCGCTTCAATATGCTATCGTAGTCACTGAGACGCAAAAAAAGGAGACTACATGGCCTACTGAGACCGAAAGACGTCTCCGTCTGGTATTCTGTTTGTAGCCTTTGGGTTTGTTCATGACTGATTAATTTATATACAGCTTATTTCATGACGTATTAAATTTGAAAAATAAAAACAATATTCAGACAGATGACATTGTACCGTAGAGATCATATGGATCTATTCATCTTTCAGAGTTTACATGTATTATTTTGTGATATCTTAAATTCCAGTTCAATTGATTTTGCTATGCACCAGTCACCAGACTATCTGCATGTGGTTTAAAAGATTATTTCGTACATACTTAACGCTAAATTTATTAATTATGTGAATGATTAAATATACAGAGAAAGATTAAAGTTTTGGGGCATGGAAACTTGAGCCGGGTACACAGTTTTAAAGAATGTCTAAGATTCTAAGGTCTTGATGATAAATTTAGTATCATTCTACAACTGGCCTACATTGGTGTTACGATCGAATATATTTATACACTAACATATACTGCTTTGATTAGAAAAAAAAATCACATAATCTGTGCATTGATCACGTTTTTTATTTAATATTAAAACAGATATATGATTTGAATTATGAGTTTTTGTCTTTTGTGACCTGGTAAAAATTTAGTATGTATGCTTGGAGTTTAACGTCGTAGTTAACAGTTCTTCAGTCATATGACGACAAGGAGTCAGTAGATGTGTGCACATATATTGTGTCTTCTTGTCCATTCCTCCTAAATGCTGCCGCCATTGAAGTATCAGTATTTTCTGGCTCTAACCTCTCAGTTTTGAGCGTTAAGCGAAGAAGCAACAAGAGCCATTTTTAAAGTCTTTAGTATGACCCGACCAGGGTTTGATCCCAGGGTCTCCCGAGAGGCGGACGACGTAACCATAAGGCCACCGACGCGGTCTCAAACTTTAGCAGACAGTTAGGCGGTGTGATCATAACATATGATCAAAGACAGTATATCATTCAAAAAGTGACGTTATAAGCCGTGGCAGAATTGTCAAACCATAACATAAAATAAACTATAAGACTTTGACATATGTCTTTGGCATATTTTCTAGTATACACCGATGTTAAAAGCATACGTTTATTATTTTGTGGTGTGGCAAAACAGAGATATATCCGCACCAATCGAAAGTGTTCCCATGTTGTCAATTTCAACCAACAAGACACGATTTATTTCTATGACCCGAGCCATATGAGCGGGAGGTTCGAGTGACGCGACACCGCGTTTTTTGGTTTCTCGAGGAGATGCATACCACTGCCTCGTAAGTATTCCATATTACTGGTTGAAAACTGACTGATAGAGTTATTTAGCGTGTCATAACAAAATAACTATGACCGTTTAGGTATCTCTCCCGAGATAATTCAGGTTAAATTATTTGTTGTCTTTTATTTTAATTTCCGTGGTTTTCATGTGGATAAATCTGTGGAGTAATAGGGCCCCATGAACGTATTAACAGTGCATGCCATCTTACGACGACCATCGTATACTCGTTGACCAGCCTCGGGTGATTTACAAGTTCTTACATCACAAGCCAGTCTAACAGTATTTTCTGTGCCAGTAGTTAGACTAATAATAATTCTGATGAACTGTTCTGAGGATTTGGACGTGGAACACACAAGATCCCGCTTCTTCTTCACACTTCTGGCTCCATAACCATACTTACACACGCGGGTATTTCTGACCCAACCAGTACGATATGAGCAGCCATGGTGAAGAAATCTTTTTACCCTGACACCAGCCTATTAGTGACACGCTTCACGTGTTCCAATCTTACAATAGCTCGGTAAGATTTTTATAGCTAACTGCTGTCTATATGTGAAGACGTCATATTTCAAAGTTGTATGAGTTGTTGAATAGACAGAGTCTTTAAAGTTAGGCCTATGCTTTACACAGCTAATCAGAATAAAGTACTGCGTTCGTCCCAATGTTTTGTCTGTTTCATATTATGCAAGTGACCACGATTTTGGCGCAGTACCTACAGTGTCCTGGTTCTCGGGCCTGACATTCTGTCCTTTATAACCAAGAGGCCGGGAAACCAGGATGTGACTACAGTATAGGCTCCAACTGTTGGCTGTGGTAGGCACTTACATGAACGCAATGTACTACACTCTTAAAACATAAGTATTAAATTTAATGTAAAAATCACGAGGAGTGACTCGTTTGTAAATTAAGTATAAATGTTTTAACACTCTTCAAACGTGTTCGTGATCCAACTCCATTAAACATGTTAATTTTTTAAAACTGTTTCAAATGTTGGGTTAAGATGTTGATTAACCCACTATTAATGGAGTTGGGATGTGAACACTTTGGCGAGGGTTAAAACATTAGCACTTTATAAAAGTGGTCAGATATTTCTTATGTAAGTGCAGTCACTCCTCGTGAGATTTATAGTGTGAAACATGTTAAATGCAACACTTTAGTTTTAAGAGTGCAGTCCCAGGCTTATGACAGTTATGTCAGTAAATATCTTTGTGGGATATACCGCGTAAAACAACATTAAATAAATTAATCTCTCGTGTCACGGAGCGGAAATAAAGTTTTTTAGAGGCAGAATAAATTGGCTGTTTCTTCCTGTTTCTTACGAAAATGGAAACTGGCAAATCCTAAATTATCACCTGGGTTTAGTTCCAGCGCACAAGTAGCCAGGGATATACACAAGAGCAAAGACGTGTACCACGAGATAGTATGCAGTTAGAAGTTCCAAAGTATCATTCTTTTATGATGTCAGTATGTCTTTCAACCGTTTTGTTATCTTGGTGACAGTCAGCGTATTTGCAGATTCCAGATGCCGTCTGGACTGACGAACTCATCCAGCAATCCGCCGAACTTTAGTCCGGTAAACTTATCGACTGAGCTGTTTGAACCTCTTGTAAACTTTAGGGCCATCCGTATTCACAGGTATGTATTGAATATTGAAGGATACCGCTTTCAAGGGACTCAGTGAGGTTTCGGTCAAAATACTACAGCTAGTGCGGTGTAAAATTGAGCAGATTCAGACGGGAGCTTTCGATCCCTTAACTTCTCTGGAACAATTAAACCTCAGCTTTAACACGCAGCTCGGGGTCCGTAACGTTCTCCTGTCCCTGAAGGGTCTACAAGGTCATAACATGACGGCCATCAACATGGCGATGATAAACGGAGACTTCGTCTGGAACGGTTAGAAACTCAAAGATGGCGACTTCGTCTACACGAGTCAAATCTGCGTCCGTTCGGTAGACCTGTCTCAGACCTACGTTCACTATTAGGAACACTCACGTAACCCCGTACAGTTTCGACTTGACTGCCTGGAAAAACTCAACATGTCATACCACACATTTTACTTTTTACCAGAAACTTTGATGGCGTACCTTCGAAAAGGTGTGAGGTTAAAGTATATAGATTTAAGCCAAAGGGGCATAACGAACGATAATCCCGACGGCGGTGTGCGTAGATCAGGATTTTTTTCAGGTTGCCGCTTTCCCTCTATACCTCTTCCACGAAACATCTCATGGTTCAGTATCAGCGGATGTGACAGATGGTTCTATCACCGATAAAGTTGAATTTCAATTTATTCGCCAACCTGAAGCATTTGGAACTTGCTTATATTAATCTGGACATATGTTTCTTTGATCTCGCCTATGGAGAGACAAGCGTGACTTATCTTGATCTTTCAGGCCTAAAATGTCGAACAATATCGCCAAATTATTTCAAGTATTTTCCAAAGATAACAACTCTCAAACTGTCCAACTGCCCACATTTGGAAAGCCACTTAAGGTTTTGGCCATTTTGTTTGCGCCTTTAACTGCCTTAGCGGACTTGGATATACCTGGGAACAAGCTGAAATATTTGGAACAGGCACATCTCAGCAGAAATCATAAACTGAAAGAAATTAATTTGTCTAATAATAAGTTGCCAAGAGTACCCAAACCAGTTTTACGCCTGCCTCAACTCCATAAGCTGGATTTAACTTCGAATGCCATTAGCCATTTACACTCTGAGGAAATGAGTCAGGTGGATACCTGGACGTGGCATGCTGATAGTGGGCACACTTTCGCGATTGTATTGAGTGGCAATCCGCTACAGTGCTCTTGTGACACGGTTTTATTTTATTTATTTGGTGACTCATTCATAGGAAGGTTAACTTTGGTAATGTAGACAAATACGAGTGTCTCTTGTCCAACGGAACCTTTGTGACTCTCCAAAACTTTCAGCCACAGTTAGTGGATTTTGAAGTTCAGTGCGTCAGCCATGCCTAGTTGATAATATCGGTGGTCGGTGTATTGACGTCACTTGTCTTGATTTTACTGTTTGTCGCAGTATATCGATACCGATTAAACCTCAGGTACTGGGTGTATACTAAACTCATGCCCCCTGGGAACATGTTTGTTGACCACGACTACATTTACGACGCCTTTGTGGCCTGTACTAACGACGAGTACGAATGGGTCATCCGACGATTACGGCCAAAACTTGAGTTGGTGGAGAACCCAGTCCGACTCTGTGTTCATGACAGGGATTTCATTCCCGGAAAACCCATTCATGAAAGCATTGTGGCAAAAATGAAGGAAAGTCGTAAGATTTTGTTGATCATCAGTCTCGAGTTTCTGGATTCCACATACGGTCCTCTTGAAATCGAGTATGCCGGCATGAAATCTTTCGAAGAAGGTAGGGACGACGTCATCATCTGTGTACTGTTGGAGGATATTCCAGTTCGTCAGAGGCCGAGGGCGCTGAGAAATCTCTGGCACAAGATCACCTTCCTGAAGTGGAGCTCTGATCCAGAGGCCTAAATCATCTTCTGGTGGAACCTCAAAGCAGCTGTGAGCCAAGTAGAGCCGTGAACAATGTGAAACAAACTTATCTCTTGTTTATAAGAGATATATAATAATCAATTTGTTCCGGGGAAAATTTTGTTAGTCAGATGCCGAGGGCTCAAAACACCTATGGCACAAGATCACCTTCCTGAAGTTGAGTGCTTATCCAATAGCACATGTTATTTTCTGCCTTAAATCTACTCTCAACCAGCCTAAATCATAAATTATGTATTAAATCTCAAGGTCATTGCACGTGTCACGTGTGCTTCGTGCTGCTTTCGTGGAATATTAATTGATTTATTTTACGCCGTGAGTGAGTGTTTAGGGTTTAACGTGGTAGGCCTACTTAACAATTTTTAGTCATAAGACGACGAAGGAGTCGTTATGGTTCATGTACGTGTAATGTGCCTCCTTGTTGCAGGACGGGTTTCCACCGCTCTTTTATCTAGTGCTGCTTCACCGAGTCTACTTACCGAAGACAAGTAAGCCGCGCCGCTCGAGGAATTATACTGATACGGTTCAACCAGTTGCACTATCCCCTTAATGCTGAACACCAAGCGTGGAAGCTTCAACTGAGTCGTTGGGGCCGGTTTTTACGTCGTGCTCAAGAATATTTCACTTATACGACGGTGAACTATGGTGGGAGGAAACCTGGAAGAGCCCAGGGGAAGCCACGACCATCCACAGGATACTTGCACACCTTTCAACGTACGACCGGAGAAGAAATGTAGATTTCCGTGGTTTTTGTTGTTGTTGTTGTTTTTTTATCCATGAGGTGAACTTCGGAGATTTAGACTTAAATGAAGTGAGAATTTATCAGTTATCGTTGTTTAAAGACATAGTTTGTTCTAAAATGAAATGAGATCTTGTCCTAATCTTCCCAAGGGAATTTCATAGATGTGTTTTGAACAATACGTGGATATGCCTGTACTTTTGTTTCCATTATTTTCCACCCTATAACCGTTTAAATATTTTATAATGAAACCTTGTAAACACAGTTATTTTCCATGTCATCGTCGTTTGAAGATAAGATTTGGAATGTTGTGTTGAGATCTTGTCAACATTTAATTCGTGCAGAACACCTGATTTTCACGAAACTTGGCAGGTACATTTAGATGTGCGTGAGGATTTTTTATGGCTTACTAGGCCCCTGTGTAATTGTTAAAGTAAGAAAATATGGTGGACGAAAGCCAGTAAATAAATAAATAAGCAGATAAATACATTTATGATTCTTGTCATTGTGTTATTAATCGTACATTTATATGTAAATATGTTATAAAAATTTACGATTGGGCTCGGTGTGTGGTATTGGTTCTATGGGTTGCAGTCACTTAATGTCTTCTAGATCCATGAAGTCTAACATGGAATAAAACCCTAACTGAGATAAATTCATATTTCCCCGGTTACGTGTGGCCACTTGTCAAACATCACGGTCGTCGCTTCTCTGTTTTTATTCTTTGTGCTGTAGTCTTTTATTTTGAATTGTCTATATAAATTATTTAGAAGGTATTCATTACGCAGCTTAGTAATTTAATCCCTTCCGTTTTCCGTAGGTTTTTTCAGCAGTTATTTTCATCGACGATAAATTCATTTCATCTGATTTGGTAGTACATGCGAAAAGGCAACTGTGTTTGTGAGCTGTACCTTAATGTTTCAACTCGTGAAAAGATTTTCCTGAGCCGTTTAAATTTCAAATATTTGGTTGTTCTTTTGTGGGATAAAATAAGAACATCCAGATATTATTAAAGAAAATAACTATTATTTTCCTCACAATTTCTTTGGAGCGCCAGACCTCAGAATCACGAACCTGCCCTAGGTTTATCCTATACTTCAATGCATCATGTATGCTTGGTGCTTTACGTTGTACTTCGCAATTTTTCAGTCATATCACGACGAGTTGACGCTAGATGTGTGTCAACCAGTCACCTTTCCGTGTTATAACCTGCTGAGTGCCAAGCGAGGTACCAAAAAATTCCTGAACATCAAAACAGATTATTGTGCTGAAACTCTAGGAAATGTTCTAAAGAATGTTTAATTATTACACTGTAATAATTTCCTTAGATTATCACGAGAGATTTGAAATTAGAAAAGTTGAAATCTAGGTTAAGTCTAAGGCAGCCTTGTATTTCAAAAGTTTTGTGCTTTTAATTAGTATTCATGCTTGAATCTTTATTAGGGGCTCAAGCAATTCAGGCTTAAATCCCTATTGCATCTGTTCGGATTATTATTATTTTCACTAAAATTGTAGGGCGTTTTCTGAGAAAACGGTTGATCAGACATTTATGAAACTTCAGTATGTTTTAGGTAAGCATCTGTTGTACACCTTAACTTTTAATCACGTGATTTGGCGGTTATGCTGGATTTTGTGCAAACAGAAAAAAATCTTTTCTAGAAATGACTAACGTAATTGAATAGAAACTGAAACTGCAGTTGCACAAAGCCTAGACATGTTCATTTTATTCATGAAGACTTTCTCGGTTAAAAATTCTACAATCCCGGTATTGGGTAAAATGTTCTTTGATCAATAACACACATGGATAAATCTTTGGTATGTAGCAGACCCGGAAATAGCCTAAACCTTAGCAAGGAAAAATTTGGGTATGATGGCCTGGGTTCATATGAAAACATTTCAGAGTCGTTTTCTCCAGAACGTCATGTTCGATTCACTTGAAAATTAGGACACATAACAAAGATTCCATAAATGTTATGTAGAAAGAAAAAGAATACAATGCAAATGCAAAGTTCTCAAGTGAAAACCAGAAATTTTAGTCTGCAGATTCTAAACATGTTACCTGACGTAATGTGACCTCCTGGTCGCGAATCTGGTCTTATTTCTTTCCTTCCATGTATGCTTTGAGAATGGTTGAGTAAAATGGGCTATATATTTAAAGTGTGTAATGCTGAAAATAACTGTATTAAAAAACGCAGGACAAAGGCCGATCTACTGCATCTGGTATATTTACGTGTACGTGCTATATAGTGTACACACAACGTGTAACGGACATGTTTATAAGGCATGCGACAATATGGCGGCGTGTGATCGGCTATTCCACGTAGTATTTCCACTGTGCTGAAGTTCTATAAATACTGGAACTAGCCCAACATGTCTGTCGTGTTATAAAGTAGACATTTGTTCGAGGATTGCTGCAAGTTTGTCCTTGAGGAAATTTTTTTTACTGATAATTCTTTGTCTGTCACCTCTTCAAAATGGCGGACAAACCCAATCAAGGTGCCTCCAGGCAACCAGAAAAACGTAAACCTGAGGAGGAGGTATCCAACCCTACAATGAAGACAGTAAAATCAACGGAAGACTTACCGTCTAGAGGGTATTCATCCGGGAATATCTACTCTGTGTCCCTAATGGAGGATGTCATGAGCGAATGCGTGATGTCCGCCTTTAATACTAAATTTGCGACAGCTATACACGCCGCCATTGGACCACTACTAGAGGTGATTCAGGTGAATCAAATGAAAATCAATCCCATATCTGACAAGATGGATGACATAATACACTTATAGATGAATTACAGTCAAAATTTACGGATCAGTCTGTCAAAATTGAAAACATGCGTTACCAAATCAGAATCGTCCGTGGCTGAACTAAAACAAGAAAACTTCCTCTTGCCCGATAGAACAGAGTAATACAGCCGCCGAGACTGTCTCAGAGTAAATGGCCTAAAATTACTCCAGAATGAATCCACTGATGACGAAATACTTAGGTTGGCACATGATATGAAAGTCGATGTCACAACTGCAGATATCCCTATCTAATCCCATTAGCAAAAACCATGCACAGATCACAGTAAAATTCCCCTGCTACAGAGAGCGGTCAGAATTCCTGTCAAATTGACGTAATTTAAACCTGCATGAGCATACAAAAGGTGTTTACGTGAACGAGGACCCGACCAGGCATCGATACTGCTCAACAAAACACTGCTGAATCTCAACAAGGAAAACAAATTCGATGTGGTCATTAGACGGAAATTTGCACTAACGTAGGTCTGAAAACGTAGAGAGACATTCAGTTTTATTGGAAAGAAACTTGGACTCACTACACAAATCGTCTGTGTAGGCCACTGACCTGTTTTTGAAACTAAGTGAATGTGAATACGATTGTATTAGGAACTCCTTTCCCTGTCTTCTAACCTGACTACTGGGTTAACCTCTACTCACGCTACTAAAAGCACACGCAAATAATCTCTCTACTAAAATCGTGTGTAACCATTATCTGTAGTCGCTTTCTGAAATGTATGAGGCTTTGAGCTTCATGTGCGACGACATGAAATAGCAGCTCGTTCACTGTCTATGTGTTCCTGCCCTTACGTCGCCTTCTACAAAGTAATAGTCTGAGTGACCTCAATCGGATCTAGTAGTAACGGATTTCAATAGTCAGAATGTTCAAGCAATGGCTATGCGAACGATAAATGTGAATTAACTGTGTGCCTAAGAGAAATGGGCATAGAATGTGTGTTCTATTGTTGACCCCTGTTGTAGCGATTCTGTATTCTGGGCAACTGGTAATATAATACTCATGCATTAGAGATCAGGAGACAATTTAGCTTGGGCCCCAGTCATCCGCGCATCAGAAGGTACGCTCCTACTCCCAGGTCTAACAATAACTATACTTGTGCATACTTGCAATTGCTATACATTATGACTACGCATTCTGTAAATGTAACTGTACATCCTCGCATGGGGATGCCATACCCAGTCGCACGCTCTCAATTTATATGCACTGTTGTATGTTGTACAATACATTCATGCTGTACATATGTAATTTGTATTTACAAATGTCCTTTGATAAATTGCCTAACTGTAATTTGTTAATTGTATGGTCACCGGAATATGCTAACCGCTTGTTTATGATGTCTAAACTACCGATACAAATGGAAATAGAATCATGCATCTGGTATTGCTTCTACCTGTTTACGGCTGGTCTTGTCAAAAGTTTGGGTGAATTAAGCATTTAAGCTTTCTACTAAAATATCCGAAATCATGCAGTGTCTAACATAACGCATTACCGAGCGGCGACTGGGCCCTGGACTAATGTGTTATAACACTCTTCGTATCATAAAGCTGTGTAATTTACTTAGCGAGATAGACCTGTTCAGCAGTGACACGTTCACTTTGCCTGGTCTAATCGTTCTTTCTTTACTGTCTACTTTCTGTGACCCCAAATTCTTTACTATAGTCGATTTAACCCTTCTACTTCCCTGTGGCGATGTGCACCAAAATCTTGGCCCTAGTCCATCCACGAGCTGCTGCCTGATCAGTGCATAAAGTCTTTTAACACTAGGTGAGGACCATTTACAAATTCAAACCAATTTAGCCAGACAGTTCGAATATGACTTGATTTCTATTACTGAAAACTGGCTTGGCCCTAATGTATCAGATGATGTTATTATTATTATTATTAAATTATTATTATTAATATTGACAGTTATCTTGCAGAGAGAGAAGAGAGAAACAGACACGCTGGTGGCATAGCAATTTATTTCAAATCTGGTCTAACTGTTACTCCTAATAAAGACCTCGAAACAGAACATGAATAATGAAAACAAAACAATTTTATTGCCTGCGTGTTATCCCACCCAAAATCAACGAACAGATGTACGCAAAGATTTTCTGCAAAGCTTTGAATTCTCGCTTGATGTAGCTATTTCAGAAAAACCCAGACGCAATAATCGTAGTGGGAGATTTTAATGACAGGTGTACACATTCTAACGAATTTCATCATGGCCGTGAACTGAAAATGGACCTTTATAAAATGATTCAGGGATAAAACTTTCCCGCCATTTCGAGCCAAGGATTTAATTATAACGGATAGCCCTGGATTTATTACAGAATCTGAAGTTACCCCTGTCCTTTAACGAATCTAGATCAATGCACGATATATTGTGTTCTTAATATATCCAAAAACCAACAAGCCTAAGGCATACAAAAACCATATCTGGGACTACAAAACATCTAACCTAGAAGAACTGAATAATGTACTAAAATATACACCTTTTGACCTAAGTATAGACATTTTTGATTCTACTGATGATTAAATTTATGCGTGGACTTAATTATTTTTTTCTTGTTGTGCCCAGACTATCCCAAACAAAACAGTTATAATAAGGCCAATGGATAAGCCTTGGATGACTATTGACGTCCAACGTAAATTTCGACTTTGGGACAGATGGTTCAAAAAGTTTAAACGTACCAAGTCGGATGATGACAACTTGCCAATGTGGCAAAACGCAATGCGATAAGGAGAAACACCGACTCTATAAAATTGAAATTGTCCGACCCCAATGTTGATACGAAAACTTACTGGAAACGAATGAAATCTGTCCCCCGACTCTAAAGCAAAACCCCAAACACCCCCCACTCTTAGTTAACAACAAAGTTACATCTGACGACAAGGGCAAAGCAAATGAATTTTGTACATTTTTTTCGCCTCTATATCTACACAATTTTTCATATGTTACTGACTCTCGCCTAAGTGAATCTCAAATTTTATTGCTGTTAATACGCCTGATGGTTAAAAAAGCCTGTGGTGTTGATATGGTATCTAATTTTATGTTAAAACACTCTGCCCTAAATATAGCTTTTTCGCTCACAAAATTATTTAACGTTTCACTATGAAGAGGAGCATTTCCGTCTGCGTGGAAATTATCTCGTCTTAGTCCTGTGTTTAAAAAAGGGTGTGTGAAATGACGTCACTAATTATGGACCTATTTCTTTACTATCATCTGTATCCAAATTGTTAGAAAAAGTTGTTTACAAAAGACTCTTCAAATATTGCAAGGATAATAACTTACTTATTCCCGACAAAGACTTTCTATTTACCAGCTGGACTTCTGTATAAACTTAGACAAATAGGAAGGTGACAAATCGAAGGTGACTTGCTAAAATGGTTAGAAAGTTATTTAAATAATAGATCATTTAACGTATGTGTAAATGGAGCTGAATCTCATCCTAAATACATCTATTCTGGAGTGCCACAGGGTTCTGTCCTTGGCCACCTATTCTTTCTTATATTTGTAAATGATATAAACAATGACATAGAATGTAACATAAATGTATTTGCTGACTATACTTCCCTTTTTGAACCTATGTATGATATTATTCTTTCTGAACTTAGAATCAATAGAGATCTCCAACAACTGACAGACTGGTCAACCCAGTGGCTAGTGACTTTTAACTTCCCCCAAACTGTCTTTACTTGTTTCACTTAGAAAGAATCCACTTCGTCGTAATTTGATTTTGAATGACGTTGAAGTGAAGGGCGTTCAGTCTCATAAACAGCTCGATGTAAAACTGCAGGAAAATGGAAAATGGGACAAACATGCTCTGGACATCATCTGCCAAAGTAACATAGAGTAAAGCATAATGACCAGGACTAAAACAGCTCTTAATAAAAAAAAAAGCTTGAGTAGTTTATATCTCAGTACTGTCCGATCACCCATGGAATATGCTGATGTTATTTTTAATAATTGTAGTATAAACCTCATTCAGAAATTACAACAAGTACAACGTCTGCACTGGAGGTCTTCGTCGCATTCCTCACAGTACTCTCATTTAAGTGTTAGGTTGGGAACAACCTTACGTTCGTCACCGAAAGCACAGGCTACTTCTGTTAGTTAACGGCTTATCTCCCTAATATCTTCTACAATTATGTTCAGTCAGAAATAATGATGCTGACCATTGTTGCATGCTTAGAAATTCTAATGACCGTCTCCTCTTTAAATGTAGGCTAAATATCTTTCGTCTTCATTTTCCCACAAAGGACTGGAATGGTTTACTCTGTAAGATGAGAAATTTTTTACACCCTACAACGTTTTCTAACCCCAAAATCCAAAAAATGAAATATTCTTTAGAATTTTTTTATTAACGATATGTCTATTTTGCATTGTAGAATAAGGATGAGACTGAGCACTCTTCACGCTGATCTGTTTACCTGTATACGTGTATGTACAGGTGCATATACATATGCAGACAACACTATTTATTTATGCCAAACTAAGGTTTAACCATTTAATATGTAATCGATCATAATTTTTATTTTGAATATCTGTCAGGTTTAAAGCTTCCGTATTTTCCAAATGTTGTAATTAAATGTAAATGATCTTGTTGAGGAAAACGCCTCGTGGCCACTGGCTTTGGGCAAGCCGGAAATACATAGCAGCTCGAACCCAGGCATCGCACACGGGCCGGAAATACATCCCGGCTGGAACTGCTTTAAACAGTTCTTGTATTTCTTCGTCGTCATATGTTATTTAGTGGACCAGTGTTTTTGCTCATATATTTTTTGAAAGCTTGATGAACCTTACCTAGTGTATATTTCATAGTTAACCATCCTCAGTTGGTGTAATATAGTCCTCTGCTTTTTTGCCGAGACACTAATGTTTAATGGATAGGTGCTTATCTTTTTGACCTGTTAACCCTATTGAAATTGCTAATTTTTTATTAGGATTATTGTTCCTCATTTGTATGAAATTTCATGAGCTCATGTCTTAGATTGGAGGTGAAACATTTTGAGTGATTTCTTCCAAAACCTTTAAAAACTTTATTTTTCCGTAACCACTGAACCGATTATTCTGAAATGTGATGCGCGTATACAACAAGTCCAATCCCAGAACGTTTAGTTTTTGGATTTTGGAATTTCAAAAATTTATATCAGCTAGTTTTTTGGTGTTCTTCTTTAACTGAAACCCAGCCTTTGAAAATTTGGAACCTAGATGTTTGGAATCCTTTGACAGAGAATATGACAGCAGTTCAATGAAGAATTTGGTTTTCACAATAAACATTTAAGAAACGGGTCATCGAAAAGCAATAGAATAGATAGCAAATTTAATTATACTGTGCGCCCGATATATTCTTTTTTCAACCAAATACTGGAACCTTTCTGATCTCTTCATAGGATTCTTTCTAGTGTTGAGTAGATGAAATCATCATTATTGATTAACGATGTCAAAACTGGTGAAAGCAACAGGTACCGGTACGCCGTCCGGAACAAAGTTTTTTGTGATTTTCATATTAATTTGAGGAATAATTATATGATAGTTCATAATTTATAAAGCTATAAAGTTGTCTACATACCAACAGTTCATGTACTGTTATTCAGTAAAATTTTAAGGGTATCCTAATGTAATATTAGTGAGAAAATCTATATTTGACACTTTGTCACTGTTTTACATAGCATGACAATCCTTAGAACACATGCAATATACAAACCACATCAAGATTGTGCACAAATGAAATACTTTCCCTTTGTGCGGCATTATCTTGAAAAACAATGTCATGAACTGGAGCATGCAAAACTTTTTAAATTTTTTTTGTTAATGATGCAGACTGTGACACAAAGCAAGACTTGTGTATTTACCTGGGGCACCATCCCAGCAATTTTGGAATTTTCTAACAATAGAGGTGTCAAATTAATCGTTCAAACTTTAGTGTTTTCTTTAGTAGATTTCTTAAGTTGTTTAGTGATATACAGTGTGGCATTTTAAACACACACACACACACACACACACACACACACACACACACACACACACACACACACAGAGGTAGGATGCCCTACATGGACACATTCAGGTTGTTTCACGTGATAACTTATACATGTATATGAGAAATTAAGAGAGATATGCTCGTGCCATTGTCTTACAACATAATCACATTACTACTCTTAATTACTTAGGGCTTTATTCATTCATTATTCATGGATTATTTTGAGCCTTTTATTGTTCTTTTACGTTTGCGTTATAAACCGAAATATCAAATTTTTACCCTGGCTGAGCCTTTAGAAGTTCGCTTATTTCTATGACAATAGAGGGGTAGCTATTGTTGCCTTATATAGCGATTTGATATATTCATTTCTTGTTTTAGTGCTATATTAATTTATTTAATATTTCTGAACACCGCAAAGGAGCAGCTGATTGCTGCTTTGTACTTTCACTCTGACAGTGAAGAAGAGAGTGGCTCAAAGTCATTTTTGATAATCACAATTTTAATGTCATTTTTGATAATCACAAATTTAATGTCATTTTTGATAGTCACAAATTTAATGTCATTTTTGATAGTCACAAATTTAATGTCATTTTTGATAGTCACAAATTTAATGTCATTTTTGGTCGCCAAGACTTTGGCCATTAACTGCATGTGAAGGGAAACTTCATTCGTTTGTTTCTGTGAAGTTTTAATTACATTACCTCTCAGGACAAAACTGTGTGTTCTGTTACTGTGCTTACCTTGGCATGAGTTCGAACCCCGCCTACGAAATTATCGCAATTTCCAGCTGTTAAGCAGTTGAATGTAATAAACGAAGCTCAATTGGATTCTTGAGAATGTTTTCGCACATAGACATATGTTTTCGCTATTTGTTGTCTGGTGATCTGCATCACCAGTGTCTTGGTGAGATAGTTCGTGGCGCAGATAAGTGAGAAAGTTGTTGTTAACTTACCATAGATCACTGAATCCTCGTCAAAATTTTGACATTTTAGTTGATTTGAAAGTGTTGTAAGCGGAGACAAACTTATAAACACTCCTGTGTAAAATTAAAACGCTTTGCTTTGAACCTGAAAATGCCAGGTGTTTATAAGCCTGACACTTAAAATATTTTAAACTGGGGACTGAAGTGGTTTTATAAAGTGTCTTGTTTTCAAACGCTTTTTGTTTACAGTGTAGTGACTATACGTCCACCTCTCATAAGCCCGAAACCCAGGCTTCCATCTTGTCGCCTGTTTTACAAAATCTGTCAAAACGATGCACGTTTAGAGGTACTGCTGTGTCTTACGCTTTCAATGCATCCATATTTATACTTAGTCATGGACGTCAGGCGCCTGTTGTCGCGTGTTTCGACTATATACTTTTTAAAACAGATATCTCGCCACAAAATTTGCTGATATATTGCTAAAGTGGCATTAAACCATAATTATTCAGTTAAATTTAAAATTTTAGGACTGGAGCAGATTAGACAAAGTTATTCCTGATTTAAGCCAAAATTTAAAATGGCTTAGTTTTTGGTACTGGAACGTTGTTCAAAAGTGTATTAACAGTCCCAAGGTCGGTGTTATAAACTTAACTGGGTCCGGTTGTTCGAAAGTGTATTAGGTAATACTGGTATTAAATCATATTTATATTTAAAATTTTAGCCAAACTCAGCAGCCAGTGTAAGCAGTTGAAGCCAAAGTGTAACTAAAGTAACTTTATAGGGATACAACTGTTATTAACATATAAGCCTGACGTATACATTTAATACATTTTTGTTTGGTTGTCAGCATGAGATAGACGCTTTCGTGATGAGACCAACACAACACTGAAAGTATTTCAAAAGCCCAAGCAAACAACCAGCCTGTGTACATCGGTGTAATCGCTTATACTGAACGCTTATATTGAATAATTATGACTTAACGCCACGTCGGCAATATTACAGCTGTATCGATGCGACATCTTCGTGTAGTATAATCGCTATAAGCTGGTTGTTCACCCATCAACAAGCCGCTTCTTTTAAATCATGGCTATCTCTGAAAATACTGATCAAAATCAGTTAGAGGTAGGTATTTGGTGATTTTCTTATTTGTATAGTTATCTCCGGAATTTGTCTACTCCTTATGTGCTATCTAGAGGTGGTGACAGCGTTTGATTTAAAGCGCGTATTTATACACGTATGATTGCATTACCCAGTCGTTCTCAGCCAGTAGATGTTTATTATTTTGAATAATCTGTTTATAGGCATGCTGGGAGGCCACATCAATTATGCCTACAGAATCCAGGATCACACACCGCGGCCATGGAAGTCACGTGACCTACAAGGCCAGAGACACAAGTATTATTTAATAGGCTACAGTCTCTATCGAGCAAATTAAATGTCTAAAACAAAATAGTAAAGAACAAAAACGCTGTGAACTTTTTTTTATGAATGCCAAATATACCTAGAGTCGTGCGCTTTCTGATGTCATGAAGGGCAAAACAAGATGTTCAGAAGTTGTTGAACTGTCACGCAGTTTTGTTTGTCTATTTATGTACATTAATATTATTTTAAGAAATAAAAGAAACTTAAGACGAAATCATTATTGAAGATCGTTAAGGTCACTGACGAAAAGGTGCTCTCTGGATGCACGTGCAGGTTTGGCTTGCACTGGCACATCTTATGCACCCATTCAGTCTCAATACAGCCAGGTTCTATAAAATGCTAATCAGAAGCTCCATTTCCAACATAACCATGAACTTCAACTCACACATGAAAACAGAAATAAATCAGAAAGCATCAGATTCTAAGTTTAAAATGCTTTTCAGTTAAAATGTAAAATGTTGCTCTTTATTTGAAACCTACCGTGTCACGACTATATTGTATTCAAGCGGTAATAAATAAACAGTTCCTTTTCCATATCTGTAGTGCATAAGTGTAAAAGAGTAACAGTTGATCATTTCCTATTTCGTGCCAGCAACTAGTGATAGACAGACAGTTAATTTTCCATATCAGTAATGCAAAAGTGAAAGCAGTTACAGCTAAATAGCTCATTTTCAAAATCAGTTATGGGGATATGTAAAGCAGTGATAGGTATAGTTTCTTTTCCATATTTCCTCTCCGGCCGTATGTGGCAGCAACCTACGGATGGTCGTGGGTTTCCCCGGGCTGTGCCCGGTTTCCACCCACCATAATGCTGGCCGCCGTCGTATAAGTGAAATATTCTTGAGTACGGCGTAAAAAACACCAATCAATCAATCAATCTTTTCCATATAACATAAAAAAAGACTTACAAGACAGAGAGTAAAACCAGTATACCTAGGTGCAATGCAGTCATGCATGTAGCTAAATAGTTCCTTTTCCATATCAGTACAACCTAGGTGTAATGTAGTGATAGCTGTATAGTTCCTTTTCCATACCAGTACTACCTAGGTGTAATGCAGGGATAGCTATATAGTTCCTTTTCCATCCCAGTACTACCTAGGTGTAATGTAGTGATAGCTATATAGTTCCTTTTCCATACCAGCACTACCTAGGTGTAATGTAGTGATAGCTGTATAGTTCCTTTTCCATACCAGTACTACCTAGGTGTAATGTAGTGATAGCTATATAGTTCCTTTTCCATACCAGTACTACCTAGGTGTAATGTAGTGATAGCTATATAGTTCCTTTTCCATACCAATGCTACCTAGGCTTAATGTAGTGATAGCTATATAGTTCCTTTTCCATCCCAGTACTACCTAGGTGTAATGTAGTGATAGCTATATAGTTCCTTTTCCATACCAGTACTACCTAGGTGTAATGTAGTGATAGCTGTATCGTTCCTTTTCCATATAAGTACTACCTAGGTGTAATGCAGGGATAGCTATATAGTTCCTTTTCCATCCCAGTACTACCTAGGTGTAATGTAGTGATAGCTATATAGTTCCTTTTCCATACCAGCACTACCTAGGTGTAATGCAGGGATAGCTATATAGTTCCTTTTCCATATCAGTTCTAACTAGGTGTAATGTAGTGATAGCTATATTGTTCCTTTTCCATATAAGTACAACTTGGTGAAAAGTGTTGATAGCTAAAGAGTTCTTTTTTCACTGCCTAAGTGTAATGCATTAATAGCTAAGTTTACATATCATTACGACGTTGGTGGATACCAGTGCTAGCTAAATAGTTCCTTTTCCACGTGAGTGTAAAGCAGTGAGAGGTAAACAGTTCCTTTTCGTTAAAGCAGATAGTGACAGACAGGCAGCTCTTTTTCCATATCAGTTATGCGAAAGTGAAAACAGTTACAGCTAAACAGTCTCTTCTCCAAATAATATGCCTATTTGTAGAACAATGATAGCTGTGTCGTTCCTTTTCCATATAATATAACAAAAACAACCAGCAATACCTAGGTGTAAAGCAGTGATATCTAAATAGTTTCTTTTCCATGTCAGTACTACCTAGGTGTAACGCAGTGATAGCTAAACGTTTCCTTTCCATGCCAGAAATACGTAGGTGTGATGCGGTTATAGCTGTATAGTTCCTTTTTCACATAAATACAATTTAGTTGTAAAGTATTGATAGCCAAGCAGTTCTTTTTTCACGTCTGTACTATGTAAGTGTAATGCAGAGATAGCTAAGAAGTACCTTTTACATATCAGTACGACGTTGGTGTATAGCAGCGCCAGCTAAATAGTTTGTTTTTACCTAAGTGTAAAGCAGTGATAGCTGTAAAACAGTTCCTTTTACATATAAGTTCTACGCTGGTGTAATGCAGTGATAGCTAAATGGTTCCTATTCAAATGAGTAATACGTAAGTGTAAAGTAGTGATAGCTGTAAAACAGTTCCTTTTACATATCAGTTCTACGCTGGTGTAATGCGGTGATAGCTAAATGGTTCCTATTCAAATGAGTAATACGTAAGTGTAAAGTAGTGATAGCTAAACAGTTCCTTTTACATATCAGTTCTGCGCTGGTGTAATGCAGTGATAGCTAATTGCTTCCTGTTCAAATGAGTAATGCATAAGTGTAAAGCAATGATAGCTAAACAGTTCCTTTTACATATCATTTCTACGCTGGTGTAATGCGGTGATAGCTAAATGGTTCCTATTCAACTGAGTAATACATAAGTGTAAAGCAGTGATAGCTAAACAGTTCCTTCTACATATCATTACTACGCTGGTGTAATGCGATGATAGCTAAATGGTTCCTATTCAAATGAGTAATACATAAGTGTAAAGCAGTGATAGCTAACCAATTCCTTTTACATGTCAATTTTACGCTGGTGTAATGCGGTGATAGCTAAATGGTTCCTATTCAAATGAGTAATACGTAAGTGTAAAGCAGTGATAGCTCAACAGTTCCTTCTACATATCATTTCTACGCTGGTGTAATGCAGTGATAGCTAAATGGTTCCTATTCAACTGAGTAGTGCATAAGTGTAAAGCAGTGATAGCTAAATAGTTCCTTTTACGTATCAGTTCTACGCTGGTGTAATGCGATGATAGCTAAATGGTTCCTATTCAGCTGAGTGATGCATAAGTGTAAAGCAGTGATAGCTCAACAGTTCCTTCTACATATCATTTCTACGCTGGTGTAATGCAGTGATAGCTAAATGGTTCCTATTCAACTGAGTAGTGCATAAGTGTAAAGCAGTGATAGCTAAATAGTTCCTTTTACGTATCAGTTCTACGCTGGTGTAATGCGATGATAGCTAAATGGTTCCTATTCAACTGAGTGATGCATAAGTGTAAAGCAGTGATAGCTAAACAATTCCTTTTATATATCAGTTCTACGCTGGTGTAATGCGATGATAGCTACATGGTTCCTATTCAAATGAGTGATGCATTAGTGTAAAGCAGTGATAGCTAAACAGTTCCTTTTACATATCAGTTCTACGCGTTTGTAATGCAGTGATAGCTAATTGCTTCCTGTTCAAATGAGTAATGCATAATTGTAAAGCAGTGATAGCTAAACAGTTCCTTCTACATATCATTTCTACGCTGGTGTAATGCGGTGATAGCTAAATGGTTCCTATTCAACTGAGTAATACATAAGTGTAAAGCAGTGATAGCTAAACAGTTCCTTCAACATATCATTTCTACGCTGGTGTAATGCGATGATAGCTAAATGGTTCCTATTCAAATGAGTAATACGTAAGTGTAAAGCAGTGATAGCTCAACAGTTCCTTTTACATGTCAGTTCTACGCTGGTGTAATGCGGTGATAGCTAAATGGTTCCTATTCAAATGAGTAATACGTAAGTGTAAAGCAGTGATAGCTCAACGGTGCCTTCTACATATCATTTCTACGCTGGTGTAATGCAGTGATAGCTAAATGGTTCCTATTCAACTGAGTAGTGCATAAGTGTAAAGCAGTGATAGCTAAATAGTTCCTTTTACGTATCAGTTCTACGCTGGTGTAATGCGATGATAGCTAAATGGTTCCTATTCAACTGAGTGATGCATAAGTGTAAAGCAGTGATAGCTAAACAATTCCTTTTATATATCAGTTCTACGCTGGTGTAATGCGATGATAGCTACATGGTTCCTATTCAGATGAGTGATGCATTAGTGTAAAGCAGTGATAGCTAAACAGTTCCTTTTACATATCAGTTCTACGCTGGTGTAATGCGATGATAGCTACATGGTTCCTATTCAAATGAGTAATGCATAAGTGTAAAGAAGTGATAGCTAAACAGTTCCTTTTACATATCAGTTCTACGCGTTTGTAATGCAGTGATAGCTAAATGGTTCCTATTCAACTGAGTAATGCATAAGTGTAAAGTAGTGACAGCTAAACAATTCATTTTACATATCAGTAATAACTAGGTGTAATGCAGTAACTAGGTGTAATTTAGTGCTGCTTCACTGAGACGACAGTCATATGACGACGAAGGAATCATTAGGGTGCATGTACGTGTAATGTGCCTCCTTGTTGCAGGACGGATTTCCACCGCTCTTTTATTTAGTGCTGCTTCACTGAGACGACTTACCGAAGGCAAGTAAGCTGCCCCGCCCGAGCCATTATACTGATACGGGTCAACCAGTCGTTGCACTATCCCCTTCATGCTGAACGCCAAGCGAGGAAGTTACAACTTTTAAAGTCTTAGGTGTGACTCGATCAAAGATTGACCCTGGATCTACCGGTCCCGAAGCGGACGCTCTACCAACTGTGCTATCCGGGCCGGTCTTTTTCATATGAGTAATACGTACAGGTAAAGCGGTGATAACGATAAGGTTCTATTTCAGTACTATGTAGGTGTAAAGCTGTGATATGTAAACAGTTCCTAGTCCGTTATTATCGACGTTAAACTAAAATAAGAAACAAAGCTCCAAACAGTGCGTTCCTTTACATCTGTCCTAAGTAATTTACTAACTTTTATGTTGTAATACCGGATAAATGTTTTAGGTTAAGGATGATGAGGTGTTCTTGTCAGGATACAATTAAGAAATTTGATACTTTATAAATTAACAAAATATAGAATCTTACCATGTTTACGATTTTGTATTTCTAAGCAAGGTAGAAGTGTTTTCAAAGTTATTCCCTGCATTTGGGCCGCGCTAGTATACACGTGCGTAGTTACTTTGATTGGTGTTTTACGCCGTACTCAAGAATATTTCACTTATACGACGGCGGCCAGCATTATGGTGGGTGGAAACCGGGCAGAGCCCGGGGGAAACCCACGACCATCCGCAGGTTGCTGACAGACCTTCCCACTTACGGCCGGAGAGGAAGCCAGCATGAGCTGGACTTGAACTCACAGCGACCGCATTGGTGAGAGGCTTCTGGGTCATTACGCTGCGCTAGCGCGCTAACCGACTGAGCCACGGAGGCCCTGCTGTAACGTTGTATTTATTTGCTCAGTATGAACTTCTATCTATTGCGACTTCGGGAACCTCTTCAGTGTGCGGAGCCATTCCTGAGATATTTTTATCTGTTTTTTGACCCGGTCTCTTCTGTTCATTTAAGGTTAAACGGGAGTATTAATTTTCCTTACTATAAGTAGGCCTATATATATATATATATATATATAGTCATTATCAAAGTTTTCTTATTTGTGCCTTTCTATACGGCGACTTCTGTAGTGTGGTCATCTGGTTTAAAGTTACACTCGGAGTCTGGCCTCTTCTCTTTACCCGCAAATACCTCACCGCCTTCGAAAAAGTGCCTGTCTATCTGTCAGCAACTTTACTGAAAACGTTATGGTCGGACTTGGATGATGTTTTATTCCAAGACTGGGCTTGGACTCAGCAACAATCTACCAGAGTTGGAACTGAACTGGATTTAGATCCGTGCAGGAATTTTTCAAACAATTCTTCACCATTTCGAAGTAAGAACTAATTACTGAAGAGTGACATAATGGCAGAGAACTGGCACTTTACTATAGTTAGGGTGTTATTGTTTCAGGTGTTTATTGCTCATTCTATCAATAATTCAAGGTTTTGTTTTAAATAATTGGAATACCCTTGGCTTCTTGTCCACCTCAATTCGCTTTTTTTTATATAAGATCCAAGTAAAACTGACAGAGTGAATTAAATTGTTGTCGTTCAGTCCTTATATACAGTCTTTTGTCGTTGTATACAGGTCTTCAAGTCAAACAACCAGCTCACCGAAAAGTCAGAAAGTTTAATCACCGAAAAGTCAGCAAGCTTGCTCACTGAAAAGTCAGAAAGTTTGTTCAGTGGAAATTCAGAAAGCTTGCTCACTGAAAAGTCAGAAAGATGGTGCAGTGGATATTCAGAAAGTTTTCTCACTGAAAAGTAAGAAAGTTTGTTATAGTGGAAACTCACAAAACTTCCCCAGTAAAAAAATCGAAATTTAGAAATTTTGCTCACCAGAAAGTTTCCTGGCTGGAAAGTGAGAAGACTGCTTATTGGAAATTCAGACAGATTGTTCACTCGAAAGTCAGAAGGTTTGCCATGCAGGTGGTAGGCTAGGCTGTCCATCACCCATCTCTTCTACTGGAATAAATAGGAAAAGATTTATTTTCCTTTAAACCACAAAAAAGTAATTAAGTAAGCAAACTTTCCTTCGGTTAATTCATTCAGTTATTCATTCAATTATTTATTCATTTATCTTCACACGACTTGTCTTCCGCTCGTGAGCGCTCGGCAGTGACAGCGTCTATTATCAGTTCTCTAATGTAAAGGTTTTAAGTGTATACACATAATATGGCGTTGTTTTACAGACAAAAACCACGTGATATACGTGATAATCGTAGTCGTGTACGTGAGGTGGTTTGCGAACGGTTTACATAATGGATCGTGTTTTTGCGTCATCAACACAGTTTATATGAAAAACCCCTCCCGTACCGTCAACTGATGAGGCTCCCAGCCAGAGGGAATTATATATACACCAACATCTGAATGCAAAACTGACTCTATCCTAAATAACGGGTATTAAAATATTCCGGTCTTGTATGGTTTATATTACTTTCCCTTTGTTGTTTTGTCGCGTGGAAAACCCTTTCCTTGTTCTCTTTTCATAATTAGTTGTTAATTAACGTGTGTCAAATGGTGATGTGCACTTTTCTTGGGGAAAACGTTCCGTTCACGAAAGACGAATAATTATCACACTGTTGACCAATAACTATAATGATATTCATGAATATCTGCTACATGGCTGTACGTGGTCTTAAGGTTGCGAGTTTCAACTTTGATCGAATCCGAATACGTGTATATTTGGCACAAGGACAAGCGCACATCAGGCCGTCAGGCCTCTCCACAGCATTCATTAGAAAGCACTATAATATGTAAACTTAACTCAGCACCTTCGTCAAAATTCACACAATAATGTAATGGGAAGAGAAATTAATATATCTCCTTGACATAACAGTATACTGTAAAAACCCGTTACAGGAATTTCAGAAAAAAACATCAATTGTAGCTAACATTGGCGCTCGTTATCTAACCAGGTATTTCACGTACTAAATATTGACTGAATATGAGCGCATTCCGGAGGTTTACAACACGATATTATGAACAAATGGACGATTCATACCAGTCATGATCATCTCTAATGAGCGTCTGATTGCACAAAATATGCAGATGTTTATCAAATGTATTCAGATGGAATCTCATAATCTCTGTAACATCGTGCAATGCTGACTGCAAAGAACCAAGTTTATGACACGTTAGTTAATTATTCCGGATACGACAATTTAAGTGCGACCCGTTCTTTATACAGACTCCAAGCAGAACACGCCGTTTATTGTTCACGTGATGCTTTTTGGTGGTTATGGCATGTTCCTGAATTAATCTTGGACTGATTGTAATAAAAGGCGTACTTGATAGGGTACTATTTTCGAAGAAGAATTAATGCCCTCAAAGAAATGGCTCGTGTCGAGACCTGTTTCATTGTGAACAAGTTTGTTTTGTCGAACAATATGGCTATTACTGGAAAGATTAGACAAACAATGGTAAATAGCTCATCGTGTTATAGTTAGAACACCGCTGCGTCATTGGCGAATGTTATTTCTGGTGTACACTATAGTGCAATATTCAGTATACAACCGGAAGTTAGCACGCTTTCACAGCCCGAAGCTCGCGCTGGAAAAATATGACCACCAAACAAACAAACTTTCAGTTTACTTTTCTGTACATTACTACGACTAAATATATACTTAGGTATACTCGTGATCTTCTCTGGAAAACATATATCCTTTAGATATAAAGATATATTTTGTGGTTACTGAGGATTGAAACTCTTCTATTATCTATGAGCACTGATACAGATGTGCGAGTAAAACGCTGCCAAATTCTTTCTCAATAATGTTATCCATGATATTTGTATACCAGATATATTTTTTGGTCAATTTTTCTGACTAATCAAATTACCGATCAATGAACATTTGAACCAATCAGTACCTTCCCAATCAAGTGTAATATTTATTTATTTATTTGATTGGTGTTTTACGCCATACTTAAGAATATTTCAATTATTTGACGTCAGCCAGCTTTATGGTGGGAGGAAACCGGGAACAACCCGGGGGAAACACAGGACCATCCGCAGGTTACTGTCAGACCTTTTGAGCAACGGAGGCTCCCTCAATTGTAATCATTTTAACCCCACTAATTAACTAATGCATTGTGTAAATGCAAAATTAAGGCACCTTTTCAGAAGTTCCCCTGCGTTTTATCACTTTTTTCTCGCAGTTTTAATGTTCCTAATCAGTGCAACAGGTTTTGGACAAATGAGAATTTCCATTTCGCACAGCATGAATGTTCTTGTTCACGACAACAGCTTTTGGGCCAACGGGGTTTTCCATTTTGCACAAAATAAACTGCTGACCTTTGACCAGTTCACGTTTTTAGGTGAATCACCTAGTAATATCTTAATGAAGGTTTGCTTTTCAATTTGAGCATGTCTTGCATGTTGGAATCTATAAAATAAAATTTGAAGTAAATAAGTGAAATAAAAATACAAACGAAGAAATAAACACACATCATAACGATGCTACTCTTCTCTAATATTGCCTTACGTACACTGTAATAACCAAGCGTTAACCGGTAGGCCTACATCATCCTTATATATATAAGGCTTATATATATATATATATATATATATATACTTACTTCGCGCGAACTTACAGGTTTTTCATCATAAAAAAGGGAAATATTTCGTTCCTATGTTCATTATTTCACAACCTGCCACGTATATGATTTATTTTGGCGAGGTGAACGGTTTACGTAACAATTAATGATTCACATCGAAAATAGTCTGTTACAATCCTGTTAATGTTTGCCTGACATTGAGTCAGGCGTTGGTGTAAGATTAACATGTAATACACGAAAATGATGTTTAAGTTTACAGTTAACGGGTTATAGTTCGAAGTCTAGGTGTTTTTATCTGACATGAAAACAAATCATGAAATGGGACATACGAACTGTGTGTTCTTATGTCCCAATAATTGGATGCCAATAGTTGTGTACATGTGTATGTAATATCAACTATAAACTTCTCGGTTTCTAAGAAATAGTACCTACTTTTCTTTTGAACGTTAATGAAGTCGAAAGTGTATATTTCTAGCAGTTCGCTTGCCGTCTTTTGTCAGGAAATTCTCAGCCACATGCGGCAAGGTGTGGCTGCGTTCTCCTTGCTCTGAATGTCCACATGGTTTCCTCCACGTATACACACGGTTTCCCAGGCTCTGACATACATGATTTCATCGGCCACCTTTCACTCTTTTAATCATTTATGCATAATAACATAAAGGATCTATTCACTTGTTGTATTCATCATTACAGATGAACCATGCACACAGTAGTTTTAAAACGATCGAGGCCAGATAGTATGGAGAAAATCCGTTATCCATGAGATATCCGTGTTGAGTGTACGTGTGTAGAGTAGCCTAGGGTCGATTTGTCTTTCACATATCAATATATCGGGTGAATCGCACAATACCTTTTACAACAACTGTTCACACTAGCTTGAAATTGTCAAGAAACGCCGAAGAGCCGTTTGCTTTCAGCTGAGAACAACATACACGACTAAATGTTGCCCAAGATCTTCAACAGATAGATTACTCATCGTTGATCAAGTTAATCATGATCAAGTTTTGATGAGAGGATTAAAGATTCTGGATCAGTTGATTTCGTAATATTGTAGTTAACATGACGTTCGCAAGTTAACACTGCTTGAAGTTAATTACTGCTTGAGGTTGCCCACTGTTTTAGTTAAGCAGCACGATGGACACGACCGAAATTCGTCTACTTTAATACCATCGAGATTATTTTGACGCCAAACTTCTAATTCATATACATTCTTTAGGATTATTGTATTTTAATTCCGGACAAAACAATTCTTTCTTTTCTCTTGTGTTGACCAGTCCAAATGACGACATATTTATGATGCTGTCTCCCAATGGAACTATACTCGGAAGGCACAACACAGAATGCCCAGTCCAGTCGAGATGTACTGCCACCGTTTTGACCGACTCGGCTATTTCTTCATATTTTGAGTCTAAAACAACACTTCTGAAGTTGACATTATCCGAGATGTGCAGTCCAGGCAGAGTATACTGTTTTCGTTCCGACCGGTATATACTGAACTATCTCCCCTTACGCTGAGAGCAGTTCTAAAGTTGCCTGTATACGCATTATCCGAACCTTGCGTCTGTCACATACGAGGCAGACACTCTCTCTGAGAACTGTGTTCTTGACTGCTGTAAAACAGACTCCACTCCAACCCACGTTGATAATGCATTGTTAACTCTAATCGCTCTTGACATTGTTTAAATAGCAGTAATGAGCACCGGCGTTAAAATCAAAACTTGAAGCGAACTAAGCGAAAGGTAAAAAGCGGAACATTTCATACGTAGATTTGGCTGATGGTTCATGTTCTGCTCTGTAATTTTTCACATTTGGTTTATTCACCTATATGACATACGTGTAGAACATGTTTAATGGTGAACTAGACCGGGTTCTTAGGTATCCCTGAAACAGAGATCAGTACATGCATGTACATCATTAGTACTTTTTCGGGAGAGTGTAATTATGTGTATTTTAGGGTGTAAAGTTTAGGGGTTTTTTTGTTTTTTTTTAATCTGTGGATATTTTTTATAGCTACTTCCTCATAGGCTGCGCAAGGTAGGCACCAAAGGTTTTTGACTACGGAATGTTTGGGACTGAGCTGCAGCACTAAACGTTAACATTGTCGTTTATGGAAAATTAATAAGGGTCGGAGGTCAACATCCCCCCGAGTCGAACGCGCGAACTCATTGGTCAAGAGATGAGACCTTCCGATGGAAGCCGTCAGTCCATTCGGTCAGCGACGGGTTTGAGATTTAGTTATACAAACAAGGCAAAGGGTCAAGTGTGCGAAAATACACCATCCACCTAATATTGCGAAAGAAGCACGTGTTTAAAAAAAAAACAACTAAAGTGAACACTATGCCAATCATTACTGCACAGCGTGCGTATAGTTGACATGGTTCCAATACTTTCCTCATGGAATCTAACCTTCAAAGAAGTATGTCTTGACAACAATTAACCATGTCAAATTAGAATTGCCCAAGGTTGGTTTGAGGGAAGAGTACATGCATTTTAGGTTTTTCCTAGAGTGTGTGATGTTGCATGCTTTAAATAGTCAAGGAGTGCAATGAAAACATCCAAATCTCCGCCAGCTTAAAATCACAGTAGAAGAATGAACTTGACCAAGAAAAAAAAATTTAATTTCTTACTTTTTCTAGGGAGCGGAGCAAGACGCATTATCAACTGACGAGAGCTTCTTACCTGTATTGTGACTGATAGTTCTATATGATGAGTGTTGGTCAATGTCACAGATACTGACTACAGGCCTGTTTGTTAAAGGCCTTATCTCATCTTAGGAAATCTTTCCCTTTGTATTGCCTAAATGTACTTAAAGAAGCTATACCAGAGATTTTTCAGCCAAAAAATCTGTGTTCGCTAATCAAATTATATTTTCTGCATTTACCTAGAATAACCTTATATTGTCTTCCTGTAAACACCAGCAACGTGCCTATACTATTTATAGCGTTAAAATGATTCTACACTTTGAAAAACTTTATAATGCGACCCGCTTTATAAAATGTAGCAACATTAATACCGGTTTTGAAGGGTGATGAAGCTGATATTTCGTGAATGTTAATTGTTTGGGCTATTCTAAAATAATAGCAAAGATTGGATTGGATTTGCGCTGATCGATTTTTTGCCAAGTATCACCGGTATAACCTCTTTAATTTAGATATTTTTGGGAGTAACTGTGTCCGATACTGTAGACTTCTCTTTTTGTTGTCAAGCCACCAAGAGTCGGGTTCGAGCTCGCGAACTCGTTGGTCGCATGACAATATTGAGTATCTGCGTGACATTAGGCTTCGTTGTATTGCTCTAAGGCACAACTATTTTACAGTACGCAAATAGTACACAAAATATAGCTGTATAAGAAAAGAAGACAGGAAAATGAATATGCTGACCAAAAAGATGAAAAAGGAATGCTTGGTATGAAGCAGGCATTTCAGTCATGTCGACGAAGTAAATGACTAAATATTTGATCGTATTAAGCTGGCGTCATCTTGGCTCAATATCTGAGCACTTATTTCGCTATCATCAGTCTGATTCTGAATCAATAAATGTCAGAATCCACTTCGCCCGATGTTAAATATCGGTATCTCTGCTTGAGCACAATCAGGGCACTGTATGATGATGGATGCAAGAAAATCGTACCATTGCCCCGATTGACGAAAGTCCACAGTCTGAGACAACGTAGACCATTCACAATAGTTTGCACAAGTTTGCATGGGTTATCTCTAACGGAGTATCAATACACTTTGCAGGTTTACATGAGGTATAGACGCAGATTTTTGATAGGAAACTCTGACTGACTATGGGGTCGCTGGTGATTTCGATAGTGAAATTTGACTGTGGGGTCGCCGGTGATTTTGATAGTGAAATTTGACTGTCTTATTGAGCTGATATCAGGTATCAAAGTTCTCAACGTATTTGAATATTAATGTCACTCATTCGTCCAGAACATATCTTGCATCTGTCAAACGTCATTGAAAACTGTTGACTGCCTCTCTTTGCATGAAGCCGTACCTTATATACTTTCTCAGGCCCTTGGTGGTTTGTGTTAAACGTCGCTTTGGGAATTGGCATGCATTGCTATAATTGACCTTGAACGTCCATTTTGGTTGACAGCTGGTATACCAATGCCTGTTTCTACGCATAGGTTGGTGTCTATATTCGTGTCAGGTATTCTGGGATTCCTTTGTAATGTTTCTTCAGAGTTAACTGCTATAAAAGTACAAATCATAATTGCACACACTGCTGCCATATTTTCTGTTGTACATTTGCAAACCAGAGTTTAAATGTCTGATAATCATACTGCCGATCTTATAGAAACTTTAAAACTGGACTGAATATTTAATCATTATATACCAATGGCTAAAATCGGTTCAGTAACAAAATTGATCAATCTACTTTATTGAGCCGATTGGTGACAAGTTGTCGTGAACGAGTTCTCCAAGATTTCTCCGGGCATAAGTTGACAACAACTGTTGTCTTCTGTGTATCAGTGATTATGTCACCTGTATGCACAGGTGTGTTCTTTGCGTTGTTTTCACTCTGGCTATCCTGCATTCAAGGGGTGGGTTATCCAGCATTAGATAACATCCCATCCAATATTATCAACAATCAGTTAATACATTATCAGCAATCGATTAATAATTCCTTATAAACATTTAAAACAAAGAATTAATGTCTCAGTCAGTCGATCAGTTAGCTATCATAACCCGTTACCCAATGTTCCATAGCGCGTGACTCATAAAAAGAGGTGTACAAACAGACTGGAATCGCCAAACTGTGGGCATGTCTTAATAACATCATGGACCAATAGTCTTTTTTTTAAGCTTACAAGAGCAGACTACCTAGCTTTACGGGAAAGTATACAATACCCTGACGACCATTCCGTGTTGCTTCCAATCTGGGTTACTTCCTGAATATTCGACATTTATAAAGAAAATGCAACTGTGGAGATTTTTAGCTGCTGAATTAAAGAGCTATATTTCTACCTCAAATACAAGTATATATAGAGGTAGTACTACATGTAATTGCATCTTGAATGAGCAGAAATTTATTAATCAGAGCCAGTTTAGCAGCTTTTGAAAAGAATCCGTGATGCCATCGTTCTTCAGCTAGTTCAATATGGGCTATACAGGCCACTGTAGAGCTCCAGTCGATAGATCCATTTTATTTACTGTAAAACTGTTTAAAAAGCATTAAAACGTATTTGGAGTAAGCATGAAATTCTGGAACTTTTTTATACTACACACTTCTTTTGAAGGTGTTCGGGCAACCGTACTTTAGGTTTCAGGGCATTTCGATCGCTTATAATTCATTGTTTACAGGCGAAAAAAAGATAACAGAGAGACAAAACACATTCTGCTGCATCATGAAATCTGTGATAATTTATATACATGTACGTAATAAAGGTAAGGTTTAAACAAGTCGCTCATCGTCATGTGCAAATTCTTGTAGATAAAATAAATATTGTTAAGCTTGTTTGTTAAGTTTGTCCAGGTAGATAGCTCACAGCCTTTGAAGTGACATAACGGTTTGATGTATATGTAAAAGATGGTTCCCCGTGAAATGAGCACGATAAATAGAATGTGGAAAAAGCCGCTCAGTGGTGTAAAGGGTATTTAATTAGGGAGATATAGGCTGATGATCGCTGATAAAACAGAGAAAAAAACATACGATGAACCAACTCAAGCTGCCTAATCGTAGAGATCTACCGGCTTAAAAATAATCATAACCTCGAGAAAAAATCAATTAAAAAGAAGCTGGTAATGAGTGTATGACATTTGACCCATTTGCATACTTAATAAGGTAAAGATACATATTTTAAAGGTGATAAGCTAACAGCTGGAGCTTAACTAAATATTGCTCCTGAGATGTAGATTTGTCACTACGCTATGTTACTCTTTCCACGCCGTCTTTATACATGTACAAATGACTTTCGATGTATACTGTACAAATCTTAATCCGTGCAAATAGAAGTCTGAACTTCCATTGTCATCCATTCAATATCAATAAAGAACAAGCCCAGATGCAGATCCGGAGCAGTAATTGTCTCTGCATGCATGGGTTAAAACGAAACTCTGTGTGAAGATCTTATGAAAGAACAACAGTAAACTCAAAGAACGTAATAAAACTGCTCTTCTTCAGTACTATATCATGATCGAAGGGTCATTTTAAACGATTTATGGCCTGAGTATTATAAACGCTCTTGTAACTGTGCCCTATTAAACCGTTAATCGTCCGTTATAGTCGCATAGCCGCGGGATAATTGAAAATTGTACCGGGTGAGGTGCACGCCACGGTCTGAATATTTTTATCAGATTGCGGTCGCAGTTCTAGACAACGGGAAAAGTCACAAAGTGTTTCAATTTGTACTCCCAGGGCTATTAAAAGAGCTACTGGACTTTGGGGAAATCTATTGTGGAAAATCGTAAACTGAACTTGCCGCCACGCGCAACGCGACTATACATCGTCAACCTGTGGCCACCTCGTTAACAATGGGACGCAAAAACTGAAGCGTTCTAGTAGACAGAAATACATTACTGAATTGTGAAAGTTGTTTTTAACGAAAACAAATGAATGTGTGACTTCGTGGAATAGTCTGCGTGGCAGTTTGAAGGGCGTACAAGTTCGCCCGACTGTCACGGTGGTCGCACTGTTGACTAGTCGGACTGTTGCAGATGCCTGCATCTTTAACACTAATAGACTTGTATCGAGAGTTACCGGTTGACTTGTGCCTCCTTAGCCGGTACTGTGGTGGAGCCGTGAGGGTGTCAGTGATAGTGGGTCTCTCTTCACGACCCACAACCAGACAGCCAATTGCGTGGTGCCTCAGACAGTCCGTCTAACATCAGTATCGGTTCTTCAACAGCCCCCCCCCCCCACTCAACTCCCCCAACCACAAAGTCACGTGTCTACACATTACAGTACAAGTCCAGGTACACAAGTCGGACGTGTATTCGGGCCTGTCCGTGTTTCGGGACTAACACGCCGGGCTAAACCCTGTGTTGTCAGGATACAGCGAGATACGGTGACTGAGGACCAGTGACTGTCCGCTCAGAGAGACACCCTTCGCTAGGCGAACGTCGCGTCTCAGACAGCCCTGAGTTCCCGGGAGGAAACTTTATGAACAATTTTCCCTCCAGGGAAGAGGGGTGCATGCCTAGTAAAGACTGTACGTCGGTCGTGCCCTCGAGTTTTCCAGCCTTTGAAAGCTTCCTCCCTTGTTAAGATTGTCACTTGTCTCCCCGGTTTTAGAAATAAGTCTATCTTAAACATCGGTCGCTGACAGCAATAGTCTTCCATTGCTGTAAGCGGGTCTGCTCCTTTCAATCCACACCAAATCTAAACTCCAATTTATCGCCGTCTTGCTGGATACCACGGGAGGCACGGGCTACTATAGAAACGATAATTTGATTTGACGAAAATCGGAGTAGGACCTTAGCACGTGTCTGTGACAAGCCGAGTGGAGAGGAAGGAGACAAGAGAGAGTGTGTGATAGAGAGAGAGAGAGAGAGAGAGAGAGAGAGAGAGAGAGAGAGAGAGAGGGTGGGGGAGTGATTGCCATGGACAAAACCTCACGCATTTGTCTCCGCAGGATTCCACAGCGCCTTGCCCCACAGCCGAACATAGCCAAGACATCATGCCACATATTGTAAGATATCAAGAACTGCACATGAATAACTGAACAATCCGTGCATCTAAGGGACAACTGTTATCAGGGAGAAACTATACGTGCATCCCCAGCGCACTATTACCCGTCACCATGACTGATCAGTCGTTTTTCCATATGAACGTTCTCCGGTCACCGTACCAGATGCCAAATTTCGGCTACCCGGGACCCACCTTTATGGATATCAGGTAAGAAAATATTAATTTTTAAATTGTCTGTGATCATCTCGGTTGTCTTGAGATCATTTCGGACTGATCTGGTTCACAAGCAAAAATTCAAAAAATGCTTTCGCAAAATCAGCGCGTTAATTTGAATATACGTTTTATGTTATTATTATTTATATTTTTGAGGCCCTTTACGAAGCCATTTTGTTTGTTAATGGTGAATAGTTTAAGAATCTGTAAAACATTGGTAAATAGAACGTCATGTACCATTATTTGATTAACTTGTGTCGTAAAACAATGGTAAATATATTATCTCATTACTTATAATTTCGGTGGTTACGATATTCCTTTACATTGTTGAGTAGGACATTGCATGTTATATTTTCAGTGGTTAACGTACCCCTTAAAAGAGTAATTGATAAAATTTCACTATTTAAGACATCCTGTAAATAATTGGTTGATTACATGTGATACAGTTGCAGTCGTCAAGATATCCTGTAAAACAATGGTTAATTTCGTCTAATGTGACACAATTGCAATCGTCAAGATATCCTGTAAAACAATGGTTAATTTCGTCTAATGTGACACAATTGCAATCGTCAAGATATCCTGTAAAACAATGGTTAATTTCGTCTAATGTGACACAGTTGCAATCGTCAAGATATCCTGTAAAACAATGGTTAATTTCGTCTAATGTGACACAATTGCAATCGTCAAGATATCCTGTAAAACAATGGTTAATTTCGTGTAATGTGGCCCAGTTGCAATCGTCAAGATATCCTTTAAAACGTTGGTTAATTACGTCAAATGTGGCACAGTTGCAGTCGTCAAGATATTCCGTAAAACACTGATGCATGTGTAGCACCTAACGTGTTATAATTTCAATGGTTAATTAAAGTAACAAGTTCTTTAATGGAGATACCAATGGAAAACATGTAGTGGTACATGTATGTAACGCCTGTTGGGCTATAATATCTATGGTTAAAGTATTCGATAAAACATTTTTATTGCGCCTATGATGTGTTATAATTTCAATGGTTAATGTTCCTTAAACTATTAGTTTAGGTACCAAGGGAAAACTTGCAGTGTATATAGTGTATATAGCACCTGTTGTGTTATGAAGTCAATGGTTAAAGTGTTCGATAAAACAATCTTAATTAAACCTATAATGTGTTATAACTTCAGTAGTTAAGGTATCCAATAGAACATTGCTATGTAAAGCACCAAAAATGTTTAATGCTTTATAATTTTAATAGTTAACGTTTACCCCTCAACAAGACACTATAACATCAATCTGTGTATGATATAATGTGGTGATGGGAGACGATTTAAGGTTAGGTTTGTGGGACACACAGGCCGGAGGCTGGTCACAGTATCACGTATTTGGGTGGTTGACCTCAGCACGGGCTCACTTGTGCTGGCCTATAACGGTGTGCGTATAAATACATGTATGTATATATACATGCGTTCACTGGACCACGGAGCCTGTGGATATATATCGTCGTATTTACTGGACAGTATACAGACAACAATACATCATTATCATAACACACATACGTCCTTATGTGATCCGGCGGGACATATAGTATCTGCGGTATATATACATGCACGCAAATATAGCCTCAGCAAGGTATTATATATACGACTGTGGCAGTAGTTACAAAAACCAAAGCCTCTAAAATACGGTATAGTTAGTAAAGAATGGAAGTTCAGATTGGTTAGGAAAACTACCGTAGTAAAATAGAATAATTAGTGAGTTAATTTTGAATAAGTCTGCATTTATAGGTGTACAACTGTATGCTTATCATATGCGGTTCAATTTCTTTTATTTCTATTTTCACTGATTTTCAATTAATCAGTCGATTAATAACACATAATATAAAATGTTTTGCATTATGCAACAACAAGGACTTTTTTCGACATAAGCTAGTGTGTTTTAAACATGTTCAATTTTAAACGCATGCAAATATATATACAGCCGTCACTTATTTAGCTTGAAATGCATTATGACATGCGGGCCTATACTGACAGATTTTACCCGAGGCTGTTTTCCCGTCGACGTTTTAAAGTTTTGCCTTGCTTAATACAAGGAAGTGGCCATTGCATGGTTAGCAAAGGGTTATACCTGCAATTTACCTGTAAGATACCTGTATCTCTACAAATACACAACAGGCATATACCTGTGGCA
Organism: Liolophura sinensis; assembly: GCF_032854445.1. Lineage (NCBI taxonomy): Eukaryota > Metazoa > Mollusca > Polyplacophora > Chitonida > Chitonidae > Liolophura > Liolophura sinensis. The sequence goes on along the minus strand of NC_088300.1, from coordinate 34,894,682 downwards.
AAACCACAGAAACCTACAGGTGTAGTTACTTATTCTCTCTGCTGGCCTCGTGTCTGAAGTACCCCAAAAGGAAATAAAATATCTCCCAGGTACCAATGTCAACAGACATACGTGTATACATCCGTAATGTCGACTATAAGTCAATAACTTGGGGGAATTTTGTGGTGTGTTATACTCAGTGCCACCGGCTAATTTAACCGCCTAATTCTGGCAGCTAAGAACGATACACCTGCTTAAATTAGTCAGTCTGTAAATGAAAAAACATATATGGACGGAAATGCTAGTTAGAAGTCAGCTTCATTGCTTAGCTAAGTTTCTATCGACATCGCCTAAAAAAAGCTTCCATCCACTGCATTATAACAGAATTTTTAACCGTATTTCAACAGCATTCAGATATATAGGAAGTTGAGGTATGATACGCAATTAGAACAGATTTTGAAAATGTTAGTAACATTCCCTAGTTATTTGTATGAGTATATTTCTTAACATTTATGTGTGTCTCCAAAAGGTGTATATTATAGCTAGTTATCGGTAAAGGTTGGTATGATAGAACAGGTAGCATATAATAATATAATATAATATATAATAACGACTTAAACTCCAAGGATGCATACGTTTTAGCATTATATGCACGAGAAGCAGGCATAAAACCATTGCCTTTGATATTGTGATAAACTAGTATATTCTATTATATACTAGAATAGCTATCTAAAGAAATTCACATATATGGGGTAACCATAGTGATATTTTCTACTGTTATTTATTTTATTAATTTTTATCCAATTCCTTACAGTTGAGCAGTGTAATTTCTGATTCGTACAAGCTAATGTAAAACAAAGCGTAAGTTAAATATAAATACGGTAGCTAAAAGCATGTGACAGTGTATAGTGACGTGTTAAGCTCTGCCAGATCGGGGACGACGGCAGTAGGCAGATAACATGATCTGGCCCGGGCTCAGAATTAGGAAACTTGTTAACTTCTCAGTTTGTTGACAGTCGGTGTACGCTGCGAGCGTGGCATTCCTGCCTGCCATGTTACATTCGCCGAAAGCCGAGAAAAAGCGCCGCGGCTTTGCCTCGGTCAACACGGCACGGTTTGACTTAATTGCCTTGGTTCATACAGGTAAAGCCCAGGTAAAGCGCTTTCACTTTATGGGCACATTTGGCTAATGCGCGGAATCATGTTCACGTCCGAAGGGGCTTTGGTGGAAAGATCCGAAACTACGGCGACACACGAACAGCTAATTAATAGATAAAATTGACTAGCTCTGTGACTATAACAATACACAGTAAGGACGCCTGTAACGGTGTAACACTGACATAGCTAACAGTACATATTCGTCTTGGCTATAGCTGTCGTTCATCCACGCTGTATGTATCGTACCGAAGGCTAAAAAAATGCATTTACGAAGATAAATATGAGTGAGTTCGATTCAAGATTGTTGTTGCTTAATTCCAGCAACAGCAGAATCAGAAAATTTGATTAGGAATATATTAAAAATTGCTTAGCTGTAGAAAAAGCATGAGAAAGTATGCCTGAAATTCTGAGATATGTTACTGTGTCTTTGTTCATACATTTGACATATATGAAAATATGCATTACAAGATGACTACGTCACAGCTATAGTATTTAGTTAACAAAGCGACCATATTTAGCTGTTCACGCATCCACCGTATTCAGTCGTTAACAAAGCTAACATATTCTGTAATTTATTAATTTATTTTTCAGCCAGTGACAATTAACCTACCGTATTAACACCACATTTAGTCCTTTAGCACAGCTACCACACGTTCCGTGGTTAACATACTATCATGTTCAGTCGTTAACAAAACTATCATGTTCAGTCGTTAGCATACTACCATGTCGAGTAGTTAACATAGCTACCATGTCCAGTCATTAACATAGCTATCATGTCCAGTCGTTAACATAGCTACCATGTCCAATCATTAACATAGCTATCATGTCCAGTCGTTAAAATAGCTACCATGTCCAGTCATTAACATAGCTATCATGTCCAGTCGTTAACATAGCTACCATGTCCAGTCATTAACATAGCTATCATGTCCAGTCGTTAACATAGCTACCATGTCCAGTCATTAACATAGCTAAAATGTCCAGTCGTTAACATAGCTACCATGTTCAGTCGCCAACACAGCTTTCATGTCCAGTCGTTAGCATAGCTACCATGTTCAGTCGTTAACATAGTTATCATGTTCAGTCATTAACATAGCTATCATGTCCAGTCGTTAACATAGCTACCATGTTCAGTCGCTAACACAGCTTTCATGTCCAGTCGTTAGCATAGCTATCATGTTCAATCGTTAACACAGCTATCATGTCTAGTCGTTAGCATACTACCATGTTCAGTTGTTAGCATACTACCATGTCCAGTCGTTAGCATACTACCATGTGCAGTCTTTAATATAACCACCATGTTCAGTTCTTAAAACAGCCACCATGTCCAGTTGTTAACATAGCTACCATGTTCAGTCGTTAAAACTACCACCATGTTCAGTCGTTAACACAGCCACCATATCCAGTCGTTAACATAGCTATCATGTTCAGTCGTTAAAACTGCCACCATGTTCAGTCGTTAACATAGCTATCATGTTCAGTCGTTAGCACAGCTATCATGTTCAGTTGTGAACAAAGCTACCATGTTTAGTCGTTAACATGGCTATCATGTTCAGACATTAACATAGCTATCATGTTCAGTCGTGAACACAGCCACCATGTTCGGTCGTTAACATAGCTATCATGTTCAGTCGTTAACATAGCTATTATGTCCAGTCGTGAACACAGCTATCATGTTAAGTTGTGAACATAGCTACCATGTTCAGTCGGTAACATAGTTATCATGCTCAGTCGTTTGCATACTACCATGTCAAGTCATTATAGCTATCATACCCAGTTGTGAAAACAGTTGCCATGTTCAGTGGTTAACACAGCTACCATGTTCAGTGGTTAACACAGCTGCCATGTTCAGTGGTTAACACAGCTACCATGTTCAGTCGTTAACACAGCTACCATGTCCAGTCGTTAACATAGCTGTCATGTTCAGTCGTTAACACAGCTACCATGTTCAGTCGTTAAAACAGTCACCATGTTCAGTCGTTAATATAGCTATCGCGTTCAGTCGTTAACACTGCTAACGCAGACACATTGAACACTGCCATGGTTAAGCGTAAACACAATATATATTCTTCGCAAAAATGTTGGATCAAAGATCAAAATCAAATCAAACAGAAAAGCAGAGTATCTGCCTGTGATGTTTTCATGCGAATAGAGGGGATTCTTATATAACGCCGGGATACGAGATGAATTAGCCTTTGGAATAGCTAGCGTCGAATTTCTTATTTAAGATGAGGTCGTGTTGTGGGGGAAATCTTTGACACATTATAGTCTCCGAGAGAACTGATAGTGTATTTCTGAAATATAATGCCATTTGTCTATAATAAAAATATATACCTTACGTATGTGGAAAAGTCTGTTAACAACCTGTGGATGGTCGTGGGTATCCACGGGGCTCAGTCAGTTTCTTCGCACAATAATGTTGACTGCTGTCGTATAAGTGAAACATTCTTGAGTACAGCGAAAAACACAAACCAGATAAATAAATATATCTTACGTAAGTTTGAAACTCTATTTACTTCATACTGTCGTCTATGTTCTTCGAGATCTCCTTGACGTACCATCCAACGGGTAATATACTGATATTTAACAAAAATGAAATCTTAAATCATCCATACTTTCCAGTTAATAAAAATTCACTTTTAATATTATTACCACATCATTTCTAGTCAGTTTTCTTATAAGATTGATGAAATAAATATTTGTTTTGTCGATGTTAGTTTTGTCGATATTAGTTCTGTCGAGGATACCTTAGACTGCAAGGGCTCAGTCCTCTTGATGTAAAAAAATCACTATACGACAATTTTATTAAATATTTTTGCATTCGCTATGATGTAGGAAATCATTGGGATTTATTACAATCGAGGCTCGCCCAAATCAATGCGAGACAGTTTTGAAGGGAAGGTAATCTTCAGTGACGTGTAGAAGAGGCGTAGAGTCATGGTTCGGAGTAGGGGCTGAAGATGTAATTCAAATGAGAACGAACTATTAACTATCCAAATCAAACAGCCATACACGAATTGTAATACATGTAGTCCATTTAAAATTTTAAAGCAATTATAACAGCTCATGCTGGCTTCCTCTCCGGCCCTAAGTGGGAAGGTCTGACAGCAACTTGCGGATGGTCGTGGGTTTCCCCTGGGTTCTGCCCGGTTTCCTCCCACCATAATACTGGCCGCCGTCGTTATGAAATATTCTTGAGTATGCCGTAAAACACCAATCAAATAATTAAATAAATAAATAAATAAATAAATAAATAAATAAATAGATAAATAGATAAATAAATAAATAAAGCAATTATAACCCGGGTAATGCTGAATAGGATTTAGTTATAAAAGTGAACACCAAACACATGGTATATCCTTAAAATCTTAGAAAATTATAACAAACGAGTTTCAAAATATCTAACTTCAAGTATCTGCTTATAATAATATAAATCTTCCTTATATTTCAAGAATATCAGTTTAAGCAGTGTTTGTAAGGAACAAAGCATTCGCCTCACTGTTAGATAAAAACTTAATTTACATTACGAAAATGTGAGCAAATATTTAAAATAATCTTAGCGCATCTAGTGCATTTCATGCTTTTCATTGCGAAGGAATTCGATAAACGTATATCTAAGTTGAAAACAGATTACCAAAGTGATCCAGATTAACACATTCATCCAGATTAACACATTTATCCAGATTAACTCATTCACCCAGGCTCCTATCGAAGTATTCACAAAGAAGATCAACTAATTAAGTGATCACCTCTTAATTCTTATGGATTTACTAAGTAGATAAAAATGTGACTGTCTCTCCATTATCTTTTAGAGTTAATTTTGAGATTATTATCTTTTCAGTGACCTTAGGGTGGAATGAGAGTACAGGCCATGCGCTCTAAGGACAATAATTAGTACTCATTTTTACGTTTCAATTCGGGTTGAAGACAAAATAACATATATCTTCATGCCGTGAAGAAATTAGAGTATGTTATGAATTTTATTTACTTATTTTGCCATTATATGTATCCTTGGCTGTTGGCAATTTTAGTAACGACTGAATGGTTGTACTATAACATTCAAGACAACCTGTCAAAAATGCCTTTATAATGACAGCGTGAGTATATAGAGTGTATTGTGTATGGCTGGTTTCTCAAATACCTTATGTCAAATTAAAATACCTCGACACCTGTATACAGAGAGTACACATGCGGATGTAGAGAAGTGCTACCTGTATAATAATACAAGACTTAGCCGGCAACGTCTGATGACAGGTAACGGTCCAGGTGTGCCCAGGTAGACACATGACACTGACTCTCCAACTTGAGCTGTTTGTCTGTCAACAAGACCGCGTAAAGTCAGCGATAATTATCAAACACGACCTGTAGGTATTTGCTATTCTGCCCGGCTCAAACGTGACACTGAGCTGCGTCCGTCAATGCTCAGGTGCTAGCCGCTCTATTTGCTGTCCTATTCGAATATAACCGTCACCGAATCAACTCTTCATAATTGTATATAGACACTTTGCCTTTTTTATGAGCTTATGGAAATAGCGTTATTCCGTGAAAGCCATGGCCCATCCCAAACAAAGGAACACTCTCACGACATTTTCACCCGTTTAAATCTACTATTGTGTCGAAATGATTTAAGCTTCGTTTAGGTCAAGATCTGTATAAAATATAGCGAAACTTCCCATGAATCAGACTCAACATAAGTATGTACGCATTTACTGTATACGAATCAGAACTGCTTTGTTTGCATGTAACTGTTTCATTATGGATGAGCATGGCCCGTTTCAAGGATTATTCTTATTCTGTTATATCCTTCAACAGGAGTAAGAGCTATTCTTACACCTATTGTAATTCACTGATTCGATTTGAAATCCACACGTGCATTCAAACCACAAATACGCTTAATTACCAAAGCTCATTCACAGTTTTGGATGTCCTCCCATATTCAACATAACGACACGTTCGATGTGAAAATCGACCTGGAATCATGATTTTAGCCTAATTATTAGAGACGAAATTACAGGTTAGCTTCTATGTCATCTGAAAAACGCATTTGGCAGAAACGTGGTAATTTCACATTTACGCAATGTAAAATATTTGCCTAGTCGGAGAAACGTACGTGTTTTTGGGTAGGCTTCAAGGAGCAAACTGCCGGATTATACTGACATTCAGGATGCCTTGGCCGGGGTGACCTTTAACAGGTAAACTTTATTCAAGAAAAACAGGCCTTGGGGATGGGAGAACTTCTTTTTAAGGGACCTGTTTCAGTTCTGTCCGAACCATTTCCTCACCACTCACGTTCTATGGAGTTAAATACGTGGTTTGGGCAGAAGTGATGTTCAAAAATAGCTGAAAATATCTTGCGCAGGAACAGTTATAGATGCTGGGTTTCTGGCAAGATGACTAATTTCGGGCCTATTAAGTGCGTGTCATCTTACATAGCCCTCAGGAGGGTGTGTAAAGTTGTTCAGTGTTTTGGATTGAAACAACTCGTATTATCCTGCGTAGTCTTTTGACTGTCAGGGGTGTTAAGAATTCTCAGCTTTTAATGACTGATCAGCACAATGCTGAGCTATCAAACCTCCATTTGACGACATGACCTGATCAAGAGCAGCCTTGCTTCCAGAAAATGTGGATATATTCTGAAGACTGTTTTCCAAATCTTTTGTTTTCATGTCAACGAGTGCCTTCCTTATAGCAATACAGTCCAACAGTAGTGCGACAACAGGACTCAGTAACAGTGGTAATCACAAAATAACCATGTAGAGAGCCTTATGTATAGGCATTGTGACGCAGAGAAGCGGTGGGTGGAGATGGGGGAGGGGGTTAGGCACATATGTGTGCATATGGAATCAGCTGTTGACATTACCGGAAGTTTACATGGAATAACTGTATGCGGGAAATACATATTGAGATTTACATTTGTTGACTGGGCGAAGTCTAGTAAAAAGGTGTATTTCAGACATATTGCGGTTGAAACTGGAATATATTTGCACGACTCCATAGTACAGTAGCACCTCTTTTAATCCAATACATTGTTAGAAATGGATTTGTTATTATACAGCGGTAATTTGACATATACGACGCCCTTTCATTATTATTTTGCTGGAAATACAACTTTGACATCACACTTAAGTTAGTATGAAGTAAGTATGGTGTTCTGTTCACCACAGGCATAACCTCATTTGCAGGTTTGCATGAGTAGAATTCGTCGGGAATGACTACAATCAAAGAATTTCAGACTTGACAGCAACACAGAACGCATTTTAAGACGTCTGTTCATTAAAATAGCAACCATATTTGGGAGGTTGGGTGGGTGGGGGTGGGGGGTGTTGAGAATTAAATTCGTTTGGTAAATTAACAGTTGTAATTGTTCACAACCGCAATCATAATAAAATTTCACAAGCGACACAAGTTGATCCATGCGGAAAAACATTATTTGAAATCCACCTGTTGATAGAGAAGAATGTTTTGCCACACTCATACATGATATACGTCATTATGTAAGGAAAATGAATCTCTAGGTATTAAATCAAGATTACTGTAAAGTTTATCTTGAATTTATAATTTGCTCAATGTATTTCTATCAGTTATTGATCATTAATTTAATTGTATGTTAATAAAATCTCAAATTGACTTTCGATTCATATAATAAAAATTTGAATATTTCTCTATGACGATGTATGTATATATACAAACACACACACACGCATAAACAGACCATGTAGATCTCATTTCCATTCCCGTTATCAACTAAAGCAAAGATCGTAAACCTTTGTACCACTGGGAATAATCTGTCATGGCTTTAGAGGTGAACATGGTATTTACACGGTAATTAATCGTTGATAGTACACGTTATTAGATGAAGCCGCAGGTGGCATTGGCGGTATCAACTCAAAAGGCGATATGAAAGGCTACAGTAGGGAGAATAAAACTAGAGCAATGATGAGGGTTAGTTAGTTGACATATAACCGGTGAAATCGGGCCTATTGTGAATTTACATCAGTTACAGTTGTATTCCGAATGTTCATGTGAAAGCTTGAAAAAAAAAGCTACAAAAAAACAAACAAAACAAAAACAACCCCCCCCCAAAAAAAAAACACCGTACACTCCCTTATATAGCAAGCAGAATTAGGTACAAAAATGCACTGTTTGTAACAATTCATTAGACTTCACTGTGGTGTCTAGAACATTATCCAAAATGTTGTGTTGTCATCACAGTTAATAAACAAGAATCCAAAAGGACGAAGTCTCGAGAACTCATGGTCCACCAGCAAACGTATGCTTTATTCAGGAATACAATATTAGAGACTACACGGCATTAAAGAGTAAACCAGAGCAGCCACGATAGTGTGATATAAATCACAAATGGTCACACGTAAGCAGTGAAGTATGACCTCTTGTCACTTTACTTCTCTTTTTTTAAATATTTTTATTCTAATTGTTTATGTAAATGGTTAGAGAGTAGGAAAACACACGCTCATACACCGACATGGTGCCTTAAGTAAAATTTCAGAGCGCAAATGGATTCATTAATATAATATTACCAAAACTCTCCTCGACCGGTTCCTCAAAGAAATTTTAGGTCAGAATTTCAAACATCATTTTAATCCGCACTGTATGAAGATGGAGAAGTTATAATTTTAATACATTCGTCTTAAAACAACACGTGCTAAATGATCCAAATTTTAAAACTTAATGTCAAAAACGTAAGCCTTAATATAGCCTTTCAATGTTTTGACCAAGTCAAAACTGGCTTTGTGGAACCAGCGTGTGGTGCTTATGCACATAATTAGCTTACATAGCTCCATATTTGGCGAACAAACATGCTTGTTACGTTGTCACCTTATAACATGTACATTTAAAATCAAAATGGCCCTACCCAGTCAAGCATTTCACGGTTGGTTTTGAATGATTTACTGCGTAATATAGTATTATTGCTTCCTGAGACAATAACATGAGATTGATCTTAAAAACAATGCATCAAACACCCTATTGATTAAATATTTCTTTTCTAGCTTCCTCTGAGAAACCCCTGGGCACGTATCATTGTAACAGTTGCAAAATTTACCATTAAATTCGCTTCTAATGGCAGATTTATACATGCTATGCAAATGATTTTTCCTGTTGAATTTCTCCCAGGACCAGTCTGTGACGTAGAAAATGTTTAATATTTTCGGACAAAAGCCTAATGTGGAGCCAATACATTCTTGATTTCTTATTATCAGAAATATAACACAATTATAGCAAGAAATGTAAACATTGCATATAGAAAGGAATACGTTACTCTAGACCAAATGTAAATAATGTCAGAAAGATGAATAGATCTCTAACAAACTCGCATAAAAGAATGTAATTATCAGGCATCATTGATTGTGTTGAAATAAATTAGCGTTTGTGTTGCTGTGATCGCCATTGGAGGCACTATATGTCGGGTTTTCTTGTAGATACAAATGGATAAATTTGCTCTTTTTGCAGTGCTTGACCTTTTTAACGATTGAGCTTTCCCCCTGCTTGAGCTTCAAGAGAAGAACATTACCAGAGTTCTCCAGGCAGTTTCAGAGTTTGTTGCGTCCTCCGGAAGTTTTTGATTTTCTTCTCCTAATTTTAGTCACAGAATAACCTGAAATATACAGATTTCGTTGACGCCCTACGGTGTAAATAAGTCCCATCGAGAGAATAGTACATGCCAACATCCCAAACACCAACCAAGTGCTTGAGCTTTAATAGTTCTTGGGGGTTTTACATTGCTTGAGCTTTATATGTGATGTCATTGACTTTTTAAATCGCTTGCACTCATGTTAAGTTCTTTAGCTTGCGCTTTTATACTTCTTGAAATTGTACATATCTTGCACTTACACAGTACTTGAGCTTTTTACTGCCTGGACTTTCTCAGTGCTAAAACTTTTATAGTTCTTGGGTTTTTACATTGCTTGAACTTTATAAGGTTCCTGAGCTTTATATGGTGCTTGAGATTTTACAGTGTTTGAGCTGAGCGTTCTTGGGTGTTTACATTGCTTGATCTGCAATAGTGCCAGGCTTTTCACATTGCTTGATCTTTAACGTGTTGCTTGTGGAAGATCAGTGAGTGATACGTTTATTCGGTCGCAAACCTCACACTGAATTTACATGGGTGGATTTGGTGATTTTTTCTCGAAGTTTTTGCAATTAGTGTTGTTTTCTGCTTTGTAAACAGACGAGAGTTTAATAAGAACCGAGGACTGGCACTGTCTGTGCTCTCTGGGTTTTGCTTGATTCATGCCGGTGAGGGGTACAAATCCGACTTCTAGTCCATTCATCATCGACAAACCCTCGTCCTGACTGATCGCGCAATTGAACAGCGGGTCAAGCAGATTAAATAGAATGATCTTTACTTTCGCTAAAATGCCACTATCAAACGAAGCGCTGCATGATTTACATTTTCATTGAGGGCTGCGTTCCCACGAGGTCTAACTTCCAGCTAAGAAATGGGCTTCTTCTGCTGATCAAGTCATCGGGGACAGTCATGTGCAGTTATGTTGAAATATTCTCTATAATTCACGTCGTTTCCAACGCTTCGGTTGTTACTGGGCGGCTGTCAATGACATTTTTGTGTTTTGACGTGCGATGTCGTGATGCCGTATCGGCCTTACGAAAAATATTACGTGAGACTCTTTTATCTCTTTTAATATGTCTGAATCAAGGCAGGATATTTAGCATTGTTTCTGATTTAATTTTAAAACAAAAAAATCTGTTTTGATTTTATCACATCGTATAATAAATATAGTATGGTAAGACAAATGTTTTGTTTTGTTTAACGCAAACCAAGAATGGCATACATGTAAGTCTTTAATGGAATGAATCAACTATAGGCAATCAAATATACGGACGGATCGGTATCCGTTCACGCGATTAAAATGACTCCCGGTTAATCGGATGCATGCATTGGAACTGGGATACAACATTATACCGTAATGCTGTGGACCACATTGACGCATATACCAAGTTATCGCGTTGTACTATAACCCCATGTCATGCGAATGGTCATGATGACACGTGCTAAGAGGTTTCGTAAGCTGTTTCATGAAGCATGCATGTGCATGTGAGCATACATGGCGTGCACACATCATGGCGAGGTATATTAGATCTAACAGTGAAAATGGCTCTTATCAGCACAAGTATGGTGTGATTACGACTGTAGACATTTTGTTGACTGGGATCTCAGTCACACACAGATGGACAAATGTCTGGGTACTAATTAATTATTCTGTTTTCACAATACATCATTTAAACTGACAAGTCTGAATATTTATACTGTAGCTGACTGCTGGGCAATACATACAGAAACTGTCGGTTTGCGGAAAAGCCTTGTTTTTATAAACACACTCTGTGTTATAAATTTATGCGCATATCGTGTATTTTTCTGCTGTGACTCCATATTGCCCTAATGCATGGAAGAACAAATAAACAGTACTCATTCAATTCAGTTTTGTTGGAGAGCGAATGACTGTGATTGTGCAGATGGTGCTGACCTGTGCATGGTATGACCCTTCAACGTAAACTATGCTTGGCAGCAGCAGATCTCCACTACCGCAACCTTACGCATAGAATACAGCTTAATGAATGGAGAAGTAAACTGGGCGAAGTAACATCGGCGACCTTGAGTTTATGTATATGAACTTTGCAATGACAGGCAATTTCCCTCGTTCTATGCGACATACTACTACTTAATGAATAGCATTTTTTCTCCATTTCCGGCATTTGTACATTTATATCTCATAGATCGGTGCCTTTATTATATAGATATGCGCATGTACTGTTCATGATTTATATACTTACGTGTGTATTATGTTTAAGGACGACCAACGTTAAATATTATTAGACATATATAGATAGATATATTAGAGAACGTGGATTTGGCGTGTTACGGCAACGGGATTGTTACGTGTTATCACACATATTACGAATAGAACTGTTGATTTTAACTTGTAGATAATCCACACATATAGGTGATATCTTTTGAAATACTTCGTTTATTGGGTTTATTTAGTTATAAATATGGTATAGTTGAATAAGAGTAAAAGGAATCTGTTATACATAAACAACTTTGGTCTGCTCTACATAACGGGAAATGTTACATGATCAGGAGTAATGTGTGACAAGAATTTTGTCTAAGTCTAGTACTTATGATTACACCAAGTGGTTCGGCCCAAAATCCAGCCTTGGAAATGGAGTTTCAAGATTCCTACATGGTGGGGGGGGGGGGATATTATATGTCTGGAGATGGATGACCGTTTATTTATCCTATTTGATTGGTGTTTTACGCCGTATTCAAGGATATTTCACTTATACAACGGCGGCCAGCATTATGGTGGGACGGAACTGGGCAGACCCCGGGGGGAACCCACGACCATCCGCAGGTTGCTGCTTGACCTTCCCATGTACCGCCGGAGAGGGAGAGATAATCTTATATGAAGTTAGGGATCAATTGTCTTCCACTGATATAAACTCTGTTTCACATGTGGGAAACTTTGTCACTTACTTGCTTCAAGCCCCATTCAAATAAATGAACAAAATCAAAAGCCCGTTTAGGAATTTACCGTGTGTTGTACGAAGCAACAAATATAAAATTGTATATATAGTACACGTATATTAAAGATAGCTGGACTAGCATGAAGTTCAAAGCTCAAAGACTATATATTCAGAATGAAGTTTTTGGGCTATAGATAACAATAAACATATATATATATATATTACATATATATAGGGCAGTACAAAAAAATTCGGCTCTTTGTTTGCAAGCAAACAGTAAACTTGAGATCACTTAAGCGGAAAGATGCGTCCTTTAATTGTCTTGATGCATCTTGATACTAAAAATCAGTTAGGCGTTGAATTTTTTTGTCAGCGGAATTCGGCTCAATTAATCTCCTCCCAGTCAATTATAGCTGTTCCTGCAAACAAAAAAGTGATGACGTGGGGATAATCAAGGTCAGAACTTTTCCAAAGTAATTATCTACAAAGCTTAAAGAGGAGTGCTTCGAAGTCCTAATTCAGTAGGCCGTGTCTCTTCATGGTCTTTTGTTTTTCCATTGATATCCGCATAAATCATAGATATATATGTCGATGGGTGACCAGTGCATTGGATAAACTGCATGGTCTGGAAGAATTAATTGGTTTTAATGTGTTTGTATGTTAAATTTGATCATAATAAAGCATTGTGTCTGATAAATTGCAACTTACATCAATGCATTTCTTTAATTCTGCTGAAGTTATATGGCTGTAGGGGCCGTTTACATTGCTAAGTTTCAAGCATATACATCAACAGTCGAAATACAACCCTGACTGAGGTAGCCTGACCTCACCGGTAATATATGTGACCATTTGCCAACTATCACACTGTCGTCACTGCCCTGTATGGTTTTATCCTCTGTGCAGTAGTCTGTTGTATTTTGGACTTAAGTAATTATTAACTTACATGCACATGTATAGTACTTTTATTTTCATTTTAATTTCTCTTGATCATATAAAAACCGCTTAATTCAATGTAGATGGTCTGGCCTAACTTATTTATTTATTTATTTGATTGGCGTACTCAAGAATATTTCACTTATACTATGGCGGCCAACATTTTGGTGGTAGGAAACCGAGCAAAGCCCCGGAGAAACCCACGACCGTCCGCAGGTTGCTAGGAGACCTTCCCACGTACGGCCAGAGAGGAAGCCACCATGTACTTGACTTGAACTCACAGCGACCGCATTGGTGTCTGGTCTAACTGGCGTTTGGTATAGGTTTATACGATGTCTATATGTGCACATGCATGGTAATTCGACTGCTTCTAGAAGATGGCTGACCTTTGTTGAACGTCGAATAGATCGGATCCACTTCTTGGTCGACGTAACTATCAAATAGACAAACAGCAGATTCGGCAATTTCAAGGAAACTCTTCAAGCTACCATGCACGAAGTTCCTTACAGGCCTATAGGGAAGTTAAGGCGTTGCGGTGATGCCACAAGCCATTGATTTCCCCTGAAAATCTGGGGCTAATATGTTATATTAGTTTCAGATTTTCTTTACTATTTATGGAGTAAATTTGTCAACTTTAACCTCAAAAACATATACTCCCTAACTTTTGTGTGTGGTACAAAGCCATACCACCACTGATGCAGCTTGCACTTTTCTCTTCAACATATCACACAATCATCCTATCGTGCCACCATTTTTTGAGGTGTGTTGCACCTCAAAGTCATCTGACTACATTTTGTCACGTTGGTAACCTCTAGTGGGGTGCATGGGTAGTAACGTTGGTCAAAATATTTTCAGTTCTATCCAAATCAGACAAAATTCTGACATATTTTTAATGGGTGCAAAATAGCAGTGCAAAAATTTATAGTGTACCAATCGGTGCTTCTTTTAAATTCGGATGCAAATCTTGTACGCCAAACTGCTCATGTGTAATCCACAGGCCAGGGTTGCCCGTAAATGACCGGCAGTTTATAGACACAGACTGTCCTAATTTCTGACTAACTTACAGGTGTGTGGCAGTTTAACTGCTGAGTCACCAGATCTTACAGATCCCCTCTTCATATACATGTATTTAACCATACTCGGGCGTATTTTCTCCGCCACCTAGCCGTGACAGTTTACCATTTTTAGTATAATCTGTTTTTCAGCCCTTTTGATGTCCATATTTAAGGACTATATGTAAGCCCGTACACATGAATG